>NC_082662.1:22894351-23204814 GCF_025265405.1 Mesoplodon densirostris | reverse complement strand
TCCTCTTTTGCAACCTAGAACTCATTGTTCAGTATGAGTTTTGATACAGATAAGAAGGAACATGGTATCTAAAACAGATTCAAGTGGTGGGAGTATTGATAAACACAAAGGTTGCTTCCAGGACTATAGAATTGATAATTTAAAAGCTTGAGATATGTGGGAAATTATCAGCTACGCTGATCTAGTACTCTAATGTTGACATGAAACAAAGATGACTTCCTTTTTTAGGCTTTTATCTTGAGAACACAGTGTCTGGACTTTAAAAAGGTATTGGCATATCTCAACGATCTGTACTGTTCTAAGCTATGATAGCTTAGGAGTGAATATGATTTGAACTTAATGCATGTTTAGAGGGTGTCTAAAATTCAGAAGCAGGCAGATCCATTTCCTCTGACCCTAAACATGGTCCAAAAGTAAACTGCTTGAGGAAATTGGATCTCAAAGATCACAGGTGGGGAATTTTGAAGTATGTCCATATTCCATTGGAGATCAAAGAAGCCCAACTAAAAGAATGGGAGACTGACTGACTGACATGACAACTGTGGACTGAGCAAAAATTCTTTTTGAAAGGGCTGTCTTGAAGAGTATGACTCAGACACTGGAGGAACTACGGTGATCGGCAGTGGAAGGAATCAGAACGTGTGAAATTCCTTAAAAATTTATTGACTTAAATAATTTGCCATATACAAAAACATAAAAAAAGAAAAAGAAAACTGGAAAAAATGAGAAAGATGCTAACACCGAAGACTGGTGGTTATGAGTTCTTGTGTACTGGTGATAGGAATTAGCACAGCCATTCTGAAAAGTAACCTGGCCATTTTTGGCAAATTGAACACGCCCAATTGCAGAGTTCAGAGGAATATTCACGTCAGTATACAAACTTGCTTATTTTTGCTTTTTTTTTTTGCCGCTGTGCAGCATGGCATGCGGGATCCTTAGATCTCTGACCAGGGATTGAACCCTTGCCCCCTGCAGTGGAAGCGTGGAGTCTTAACCACTGGACCGCCAGAGAAGTCTCTATTTTTGCAATTTTAACAGTAATAGAGAGTTGAAGGCAATCTAGAGTTCTATCATCAAAAGAGTGAATGAGTAAAACATGGTGGATGCACAGTGGTTATGTACCTGGAATCTGGAGCTAGATTGCTGGAGTTGAAATTCAGCCTCCATCACTTACAATAGAAGTAAAAATTTGAGTAATCTGTGCCTCATTCGTATCTACAAAATGGGAGTAATAATATCTACCTCATAGGGCTGTTGGGAGAAGTATATGAGTTAAAACATTTAAACCATCTGAAACAGAGTTAAGCACTATTTAAGTACTACTATTACTGTTAACATGAAAGCATATGCAAGTTCAAAGTTGTAAGTTAGGTTTACGTATAGCAACAAGAGAATATCACAAAAGCAATAATAATTTTTAAAAGTAAGAGAAAGAACATTTATTTATTTATTTTTGGCTGCGTTGGGTCTTTGTTGCTGCACGTGGGCTTTCTCTAGTTGCGGCGAGCAGGGGCTACTCTTCGTTGTGGTGCACAGGCTTCTCATTGCCGTGGCTTCTCTTGTTGTGGAGCACCGGCTCTAGGTGCGCGGGCTTCAGTAGTTGTGGCACACGGGCTCAGTAGTTGTGGCTTGTGGGCTTAGTTGCTCCACAGCATGTGGGATCTTCCCAGACCAGGGCTTGAACCCGTGTCCCGTGCATTGACAGGTGGATTCTTAATGGCTGAGCCAGCAGGGAAGTCCCAAAATGGAACATTTATGGCATAATATCATTTATGTGGATTGAACATACATAACTCTACATATTTTACAAGACAAGCATGACAGACATACATTGAACAGATCAGAAAGGGTGCCTATAGGATAGAATGAGAGTAGAGTTTAGGAATAAAGTGGAAGACTACAAAATAAGAAAGGGGCCTTGCTTGAATCATCCTGCTAATATGCTATGAAAGGAGGAACAAGATTTACTCATGGGGGCTTCCCTGGTGGCGCAGTGGTTGAGAGTGTGCCTGCCGATGCAGGGGACATGGGTTCGTGCCCCGGTCTGGGAAGATCCCACATGCCGCAGAGCAACTGGGCCCGTGAGCCAAAATTACTGAGCTTGCGCGTCTGGAGCCTGTGCTCCGCAACAAGAGAGGCCGCGATAGTGAGAGGCCCGCGCACTGCGATGAGGAGTGGCCCCCGCTTGCCACAACTAGAGAAAGCCCTCGCACAGAAACGAAGACCCAACACAGCCAAAAATAAATAAATAAATAAAGCAAACTGTCAACAAGTAAAAACAAACACTATAAAAAAAAAAAGATTTACTCATGAAATCTGCAACTGAAGGGGGTAAAAGCTATCTTGAAAATATGCAAGGGAAAGCCAAGAAAAGGATCCCAGAGCCAGAGAAATAACCAGCTAACCAACTTGGAAGCTACCCTATCTTTGAACTTACCCTTAAATGAGATAACACCATCCTTACCATTTAAGGCAGCTTTGGATAAGTTTTCTGTTACTTGCCCAAAACCTCTTAACAGAGTATTCATATGACCTTTCGAGTGGCAAACCAAGGTCCAAAGAGAATTATGATCTATCCAATGTAATACCTCAACTGGGGTATTATCTCAGTGGAGGTTCCAGAAGAAAATGAAAATTCTGAGTGACCAAAAATTTTTAAAAGGCCAAACTCTACAAGTGGGCTTCCCTGGTGGCACAGTGGTTTAGAATCCACCTGCCAATGCAGGGGACACGGGTTCAAGCCCTGGTCTGGGAAGATCCCACATGCCGTGGAGCAACTAAGCCCGTGTGCCACAACTACTGAGCCTGTGCTCTAGAGCCCTCGAGCCACAACTACTGAGCCTGCGTGCCACAACTACTGAAGCCCGCGCGCCTAGAGCCTATGATCCAAAATGAGAAGCCCGTGCGCTGCAACGAAGAGTAGCCCCCACTCGCCACAACTAGAGAAAGCCCGCGTGCAGCAACAAAGACCCAACACAGCCCAAAATAAAAAACAAAACAAAACTCTGTAAGTATTAAAATGATCAACATTTATCCCACTCAGAACTGTTATTTTTAAAAATCCATTAAAAGTCAAATGATAAATGGGAAATTATATAAAAGCTGTTTACAAATTAATAAAGACAATGAAGAAAAGGGAATTCACATAAGAAAAAAATGTCCAATAAACATATAAAAATTTAAACCTCACTGATGAGTATTTTTAAAAGAAAATTAAAACCAGTCACCATTTATCATCAAATGGGAAAAGTAAGTTTTCACCGTCACACCCACCTTTGGCAATTGTGTTGGAAAACTGGTAGGAGTGAAAACTGGGACATTTCTGGAAGGCATCTGGCAATGCATGGTGGAAGACTTAAAACAAGGCACACTCTTTGACTCAGCAGTTCCCTAGAATTTATCCTAAAGAATCATCATGGATGACAACAGAAATTTAATTAAAAACACTAGCATCACAGGACAGTTTATAAAAGCAAAAAATTGGGATCAAACTAAAATTCCCAAAGTAGGGGAATCAATTAAGTTATGGAAAATCCAAATGATAGGATACAAATAGCAGTTACAATTATCAGTATTTAAATACAAGCTCTTCTAACTTGTAGCTGTATAGCTCAGGGAAAGCTAATTACTCTCTCTGCACCTCAGTTTCCCTGTAAAAAATGGGTCTGTTGGGGCTTCCCTGGTGGCACAGTGGTTGAGAGTCCGCCTGCTAATGCAGGGGACACGGGTTCGTGCCCCAGTCTGGGAAGATCCCACATGCCGCGCAGCGGCTGGGCCCGTGAGCCATGGCCGTGAGCCTGCGCGTCCGGAGCCTGTGCTCCGCAACGGGAGAGGCCACCACAGTGAGAAGCCTGCGTACCGCAAAAAAAAAAAAAAAAGGGTCTGTTGTGAGGATTAAATTAGTAAACATATCTAAAGCACTTAGGATAGCACTGACACATAGTAATAACAAAAAAAAAAATTTTTTTTAACAGAAGAGGGACTTCCCTGGTGGCACAGTGGATAAAACCCCATGTTCCCAATGCAAGGGGCCCAGGTTCAACCCCTGGTCAGGGGAACTAGATCCCACATGCATGCTGCAACTAAGAGTTCACATGCCACAACTAAGGAGTCTGCCTGCTGCAAATAAGGATCCCACGTGCCGCAACTAAGGAGCCCTGAACTGCGACTAAGTAACATGCCTGCTGAAATTAAGACCAGGAGCAACCAAATAAATTACTTTAAAAAACCCCAGAAAAACACTGTCCCGGATGCCTAATGTCCCGGAAAGATGTTAATGATAAATTAAACACAAAAAGGAAATTACAAACCAGTATATATACAATATTTTTCTAAAATAAATATATCTCATATACATAAATTTCCAAAAATAAAGACTAGAAGGATATAAAACAAAATAAAAATAGTACATCTCTTTGAATAACAGGATTACAGGTTATTTTTCTTATTTTTGTCTGAATTTAAATTTTTTTCAATAACAAATATGTGCTACTTTTATGAAAAGTAAAAACTATCATCTCTATCAAAATTAAAACAAAAAACTGTCATATTTTTGCTCCAATTGATGAGTCCATCCCAAATTAGCAGGGTAATGGAGTAAAGAATCAGAATGATAGACATTTCTCTTTATAGCCTTTATTACTGCACAATACAAACTCAGTTTCTGTTTTACAAACCTTACACACAAATGGTAAAACAATTAAAAGATTTTTATTCCCCAAAGCTTTTTTATTCCAGTTTCCCCTCTTTATGCAGAGGGATTATCTAGATTCTCCATGTCATCCTTAGCCTTTAATTTAGAAAGGCTGTCACAAAAGTGAACTGGCCATATGAGGAAAACAGTGCAAAGAACCAACTAAGTTCTCATTGTCCTCCTTCCTGAGGGAAGAATGCCTGGCTGGCAGTGGTGTAATAGGGCAATTATAACATCTTCTTTTTTTGTAACAGCTGAGGACAAGCCCCAGTGGTGGACAGACTGCCTTGTCACATGAGCCTTTTGGGGTCTATTTTCTCTAGGTGAACCAGAGGTTTCAGCTGCTCTGCAAAGTTCCTCATGTCATCAGACACCACATCCTGCCCAGCTGGTGCAACAACACTTAGTTCCACAAGGTAGGAGAGTGACAAGGCCTCAGTGTTGTCTGTGTTCCCTGGTGTCAAGATGCGGAAGATCTTGTACACCACGATCTTCATGATGCCCTTACGGAACAGGTGTCCCCTGGCAACAAACTCATGGTCCATGCGGAAGCCCATTTCCATCAGGAAGTCAGTAAGGTTCTCAGATGTTGCAATGTCCACGCAGTTACGCACCAGGGCATGGCGGTTCTTGTCTCCCATTTCTGGCTGTCCCAGGTAGCGCAGATGCCAGGGTGCCCCTGCCCTATCCATAGAGCGTCGAGCCCTTAGAACAAATGGACTGGCCTGCTGGCCCTTAAGGAGGAATACCATCTCATGGTCAAGGAAAGTCTCAGGTTCCATGTTGTCACACAAACCACGAAGGCGGTGGATGAGGCTTTCCAAGCTGTGATCTAAAACACTTCCTGAAGAAGGAAGAAAGTACCATTGAGTCCCATCTTTCATTCTGGGTAATGGAAATAGCAAAAGATTGAAAAAACTTAAATAAAAAATCAGAGCAGCTTAGTGCAATGTTTTGTAAAGCACAGGCCCAATATATGAGATTTTAGAGGGGTTATACTGCCAAGATATTATATAACAAGTTAATCCCTTTTCAATTTTTTGCATTGTCTTATTTGGTACTAGAATAGTTAGGCCTTCTCTAACAATGCTAACCTCCAGCGGGCTTTGGGCCTTAACAGGCAACAGTATCTACCTAGAATAATAATACTGTTTTGTCATTTATTTAAAAACTTATCTTCTAGTCTCAGAAAATAAAAGTTTTCCATTGATAGAAAAAATATAACATTTCCTTTTTATGTAATATATTTAAGTAAAAGAGAATGAACTGCTTCAGAAAAATACACTGTCCTTTGTTCTCATCTTATTCTTCCTCCTGGCAGCATTTCACATGGTTGTTATATTATACCCATTTTGAAATCTATTCTTCCGTTGGCCTCTGGGACACAAATCTCTCTTGGTTCTTCACCTAACTCACTGACCATTCCTTTTAAGTCATCTTTGCTGGATCTTCATCTTCCCAAAATATTGGAGGATACTAAGACTCAATCCTGGTCTTCGTCTCTATCAAAAATCTCTTCCTCCCTCGGTGACCTAATTCAGCCCTATGGTTTTTTTTTTTTTTTTTTTTTTTTGCGATACGCGGGCCTCTCACTGCTGTGGCCTCTCCCGTTGCGGAGCACAGGCTCCGGACGCGCAGGCTCAGCGGCCATGGCTCATGGGCCCAGCCGCTCCGCGGCATGTGGGATCCTCCTGGATCGGGGCACGAACCCGTGTCCCCTGCATCGGCAGGCGGACTCTCAACCACTGCGCCACCAGGGAAGCCCAGCCCTATGGTGTTAAGTATCATTTATGCTCTGAGGACTACCATATTTATATCTCATGAACTACAGACTCATACATCCAACTGTCTACCTAACTTCTCCACTTGGATGCCTAAGACATCTTCATCTTTACATGTTCAATATCAACCTGTTGATTTTTCCTCCACAATCTTACTCCTCCTGCAGTTTTCCCCATCATAGTAAATGGCAACTCTCTGCTTCCAGTTGCTCAACCAAAAACCACATAATCAGCTTTGACTCCTTTCTTTCTCTCACATCCTACATCCACTCTGCATTTTTTTAATATATGCAGAATCCAGTTCACTCAATCATTTCCACCTAGTCCAAGACTCCATCATTTCTTGCTTGGTCTTTGCAGTACCCTGCTTCTATCTTCGCTTTTTTCTTCTCCATACAACAGCCAGCTGGTTTTTAGGACATAAGGCAGATAATGACACTTCTCTGCTCAGAACCCTCCAATGGCTTCCCATGTCACTCAGAATAAATCCCAAATTCTTTACCACGGTCTACAAGGCCCTATAAATTGTGGTCTCTGCTACCTGATGTTGATCATTTCCTTCTACTATCTCCCAGATCACTCTCTCCAACCACAGTGGTTTTCCTGCTGTTTCCTAAAAATGCCAAGCGTTTGACACTGTATTTCTCTTCAGAGCCCTTCCCTTAGTCCCTACGCTTAGAATGTTCTGCTCTCAGACACCTGCATATCTCACCCCATCACTTTGTTCAGATCTTTGCTCAAATGTCACTTTATCAGAGATCTCTTTTCTCATTGCCCTAAATAAAATAGCATTATCTCCTTCCAATCTCTTTCCGCTTCCCTTCTTTACTTTTTAGCATTAGCGCCTCAACTTTTTAGTCATATTTCAATATATCAATTATGTATTGACTTTTTAACATCTTTCTTCCTCTACTGCTGATACTTACTCCAATGCTAGGAACATATTCATTTATTGACTAAATCTGTTAAAGTAAATAAAAATATACTACTGTAACTATGGTAAATACTGACAGTGGGACTCAAATGACTACATGTTTGGAAATGGGTAGTGTTGGAGGGAAAGCAACAGATCAGGTCCCTGTAATCATAGGACAGATGACGATGGGAGCAAGGAATGAGTCCTACATTGGATACGTTGTGTCCTACATTCAGGACAGTGTCAGACATGTGTTTTTTCATACTTCAAACATTTAAGGAGCTTTGTAAGTGCTGGTTCCTTCAACATATACTTACTGAATACTGTGCCAGGCACCATGCTAGGAAGTAGAGGGTCCAGCTCTCACAGAGATTACAGTTTAGTGGGGGAAACAAAAATAAATAAGTAAACAATTAAACAGAAATACAGGGAAATAAAAGGGAGAGGGGAGAGAGGAACTGATGGGGGTGGAGAAGAGGAGAGCCCTCTGAGGGCTTGGAGTAGTCAGAGAAGGTCTCTCAAAGGGAAGGATAACGGAGCTGAGGACGGAGGGGTAAAAATAAAATGGCTATTGGAAGGGCTGGAACAAAGTATAAGGGCAGAGGAATCAAGTGCAAAGGCCCAGAGGTAGGAAGGGGCCTGGGGAATTCAAAGAAATGAAGGGATATCAGTGTGGCTGAAGTGTGGTAAGCAAGATGAAAGATGATAATGAACTGAGGATTTGGGATGGGCCAAAGCACACAGGTCTTATGTACAGCTCATGCTAAAGGCTGTATTCTATTCTAAGGCCATTGGGAAGCTATTAGCTCCACACTTTATTCTCCACCCAACAGGGAAAGAGATGACTGGATTTACATTTTAAAAAGATCATTCCAGGAAAACTGGTATAGACTCTTCAACAAGACATGGTCATGGGAAAAAAAGTGGGAATGAGGGGAGACTGGTCCAAGTTAAAAGAGGCTTAAGAGACACAGTTATCAAATGTAATGCATGAAACATGATTATATCCTGTATACAAAACACATTTTGAGGGCAAGACAGGGGGAAACTTTTGAATATGGACTAGATATTAGATGATATTAAAAATACATTATTAATTTTTTTATATAATAATGATGGTACTGGGGTTATGAAGGAAAATATCCTTGTTTTTTATTTTTTACAGATGCATACTGAAAATGTTTTGGGGTAAAATGTTATGAGATCTGAAACTGTTTTTTTTTTTTTTTTTTTTTTTTTTTTTTTTTTTTTCTTCCCCTGCGGTATGCGGGCCTCTCACTGTTGTGGCCTCCCCCGTTGCGGAGCACAGGCTCCGGACGCGCAGGCTCCGGACGCGCAGGCTCAGCGGCCATGGCCCACGGGCCCAGCCGCTCCGCGGCATATGGGATCCTCCCAGACCGGGGCACGAACCCGTATCCCCTGCATCGGCAGGCGGACTCTCAACCACTTGCGCCACCAGGGAGGCCCTGTTTTTTTTTTTTTTTTTTTTTAATTTTTTTGGCCACAAGGCATGTGAGAGCTTAGTTCCCCAACCAGGGGTCAAACCCGCACCCCCTGAAGTGGAAGCACGGAGTCAACCACTGGACCACCAGGGAAGTCCCTGAAACTGTCTTTAAAAATAGCAAAAGAAAAAAGAGAAAGCAAATATGGCAAAATGACAGAAACTGAAATCTAGATGACAGAAATGGAGTGTTCATTATATTAGTATCTAGTTTATGTTTGAATATTTTTAATACTAAAACAATTTTTAAAAAAAGACTACTAGCTGTTATGTGAGAAGAGAAAGATGATCAAAAGTGGAAGCAATGAAAAAAAAAGTGGAAGCAATGTAATAAGTACAGGGTTACTAACATAGTTCAGGCAAAGGATGATAAACCAGGGTGTGGTACTGCAGGTTGAGAAAAGACTTATTTAATACATATTTTGGAAGTAAAATGAATAGGATTAGAAATGGACTACATGTGGGGGTAAAGTAAAAAATGGACATTGACTCCTGAATGCATGGCTCAAGCAACTGGTGAATGACAGTGGCACTTACTGAGATGGGAAAGACTGAAGGATGCGCAGCTTGAGGAGTGAAAATTAACAACCCTATTTTGTTCACAGTAAGTTACTAAATGGATGATCTGAATTAAAGTCTAAACTCTTGCACTAAACATTGTATGACATCCTGAAAATCATTACCCCCTCTGGGTCTTGAGTTTTCTCATCTGGGAAATTTACTTCACTTCTATTTCCTGATCTATAAAATGGAGCTAGTTAACAGTATCATAGAATTACCATATGATCCATTAATCTCACTTCTGGATATTTATCTGAGAGAATTCAAAGCAGGATCTTGAGGAGATATTTGCACATCCATGTTCACTGAGCATTATCCACGATAACCAAGAGGTGGAAGCAACCCAAATGTCTGACAGATGAATGGATAAAGAAAATGTGGTACATACATACAATGGAACATTATTCAGCCTTTAAAAGGAGATCCTGTCACATGCTACAATATGGGTTAACATCGAGGACATTATACTAAGTGAAATCAGCCAGTGATAAAACGACAAATACTGTAATGATTCCACTCATATGAGGTTATCTAAAGTAGTCAAAATTAGAAACAGAAAGTAGAAAGGTTGTTGCCAAGGGCTGCAGGGAGGGGAAAGGAGGAATTAGTGTTTAATGGGAATAGAATTTCAATTCTGAAAGATGAAAAAGTTCTAGAGATCGGCTATACAACAATGTGAAATACTTAACACTACTGAACTGTATGCTTAAAAATGTTTAATATGGTAAATTTAATGTTATGTATTTGTGACCATAATTAAGGGTAAATTGAAAAAAAAAAAAAGGTGCCAGAAATTATGCAGGCTGCCTTTGTAGAAGAGCGTCTCATCTCCGCGGAAGCTGAACAGAAAACAGGAAAATAAGTTCCCTGATTCACTCACCCTGCAGCAGGTACTCCATCATGTTAATGGTGCCCCCGGTGACAGGCATCATGGTGACTGGAGGTGCCTCCATGTTACCTGTTTAAGTTGAAAACGACAGAACTGGACTCGGAGTCCCCCGTCAAGTAAAGCACAGGATACACCTGGAGAAGAGTTATTCTTGTTAATACATCAGAGAGGTGGAGAGACACCAGATCTGCTTGGGTCATTGGCCTTGACATGAAAAGATTCATTCATCCATCCATTCAAAACTTTTTGAGTAACTGCTATAGGCCAGTTTCAGGAACTGATGATACAGAAATACACAAAAGAGGCCTGATCATGGAGTTACAGCATAATCTTTTAGTCTCAAGGTCTAAAATCTCTAACTGTTTTCTGTGCAATAACTAAGTCTCTCACCCTGGAACTCAATGTCTTCCTTCTAAAACGGGGCCAACGATATTTAACCCCCAAGGCTTTGTTGCTCAGACGACAAAATGGACCTGCAATAATAGGCGGATTGAAAGGTGACTTAAAGAATCTTGTCTACCCTTCAATTTATAGATTAGGATATTGAGACTTGGGGAGGAGCCCAAGGACACACAGTAGGTCGGTGGCAGAACCTAGACCAGACTAAAATCTATGCGTTCCACCTCTCTGAATCAAACGCCTTTTAAAGCTGGCCAGGCGGAAGTTCTTTTAATTGATGGTTTAGGTCCTCTTAAGCCAGCGTCAACGCGTGCCCACTTACACCAAAAACACACCTCAGCGCGCGTTCTAGCCTCTTCTCGCAAAGCGAGTAATTGTATCCACCCGAGCACCTCTGAGCTTTTTAGCGACAATTAGCCCCCAGCCCTAAACTTGAAGACCCCGGGAGAGGGCGAGACTTCCCTTTTCTCTTCCAACTTCCGGCAAAAAGCTTTCGTCGCTCAAACCTCTAACACCACCACTCCGCGACGTAAGGGTGCCGAGAGGGCATAAAAATCCCCTCTGCTGTCCGGCAAGCAGAAGCGCATGCGCAAACTGCGATGCTTCGGAGAAGCTGGCGGCTTTCTTTCGAACGTTCGTCTGTGAGTTACAGGGAGCCTTGACGTCATAGGCCGTCCTCCAGGAAAATATTTATTTTTTTCTGGTGTGACGACCTGGAGATGTCCAGGAAATCTCTTGAACTGACAGGGGGAAAAGAGAGCTTGGGGAAGAGAGCTGCAGAAAACGAGAAGAGATTGTTGTAAAACAAAACTTCTTTTGGTTGGGTACGTGAAGATAAAAAGGAAAGACAGCTTTTACTGCTTAGCAAACTGTTCTGAGCAATTGGGGGGCTCAGTAATACATTTAGTATTTGTTCACTGTTCTGTGTTTATTTTACCTCAATTTAAAAATATTGGGAGGTAAGTAAATTCAATGAATATTTATTGAACGCTGCTTATGTTCAAGCACATAAAATGCAGGCAAAGAGTGAGCTAGAGTGAGGTGATTGAGGCACTCTCCTGGAGCGAAAAAATTTAAGGGGGCACCAAAAAACTCAGTAACAAATAAAAAATTTTTAATGCAATATTTTACAAATTTAATGAAAAAAAAAATCCTTAATGAACAAAGTGTCAGAAATTTAAAGTTGATCTTCATAGCAGCCCTATGACCCGAGTATAATTACGGTAATTTTATGGATGGCGAAACTTAGGCAACAAAATGTAAAATAACACCAGAGAGAGTTGAGAGGCTGGGATACAAATTTAAGCCGCTGACTTCAGAACCCATGCTCTTAATTTCTACACTATACAGCCCCTTCTCACTCCAGTTCCCCTGCTGTAACCCACACTATCTCCCACTCATTCACATTTTTGAAAACATTCCTATAACATTTGCCCGAATTATAGCTGGCATTTGAAAAGTAGCATTAAATTAAAAGAATAATAATGGGTAATAAATGGGCAAACAATATGGTAAAACTTGGACAAGGCTTAGGAGTTATAGGGATGGGTTTCTGTGATAAGGATGTGAGGCCTGGAGCTTAGGATAGAACCCACTTCTGTCTTTGCCAGTACCCAGCTGTGCAACCTTGGGCAATGCACTTCCCCTCTCTGAGCCTCAGCTTCCTTTTTTATAAAATAGAGTTAAAAATAGTACTTTCTAAGAGGGAGGTTGCAAAAATAAAATGAGATATTTATGAACCACTTAGCATAGTTCCTGGCTTATTGTAGGCAATCAATAAATAGTAGCTACTATTATTCCACTTTATATTTCTCATTTGAGCAAACACATTCTATCTTATTGAATATATTTTGTGCATGTCTCATCTCCCTAGATAGATTATAAACATCTTGAAGGGAGGAATCATGTATTTTCTTTATATATATGTGTATCTTAGCTCAGGCTGCTATAACAAAATATCATAAACAAGGTGACTTATAAACAACAGAAATTTATTCTTCACAGTTCTGGAGGCTGGAAGTCTGAGATTGGGGTGCCAACATGGTTGGGTTCTGGTGAGAGCCCTTTTTGGGGTTGCCAGGTTGCCAACTTCTTGTATCCTCACATGGTGAAAACCAGAGCAAAGCAAACTCCCTCAGGACTCTTATAAGAGCACTAATCCCATTTACGAGGGCCTTTCCCTCTTGACCTCATCTAACCCTAACCACTTCCAAAGGCCCTACCTCCTAATACTGTCACATTGGGGAGTAGGGTTTCAATGTAAGGATTTGTCAGGGGGACAAAAACATTCTATAACAATGTGTTTTACATGTAGTGGGTGTTCAGAAATTTTGTTGAACACATCACAATAACTACCAATTATTGAACAGTTAATATACACAAATTTATATGTGTGTAAATATGTCAAATACTGCTAAAAGGTAGATATTACCATCTCCACTTTACAGAGGAGGAAAAAGAGGTTCAGAGAGGTAAAGAGACTTGCCCAAAGCCAAATCACCAGCAAATGGCAGAACTCAGATTCAAATTCAGTTCTTTCATTCAGAAACCTATCTCTTTACCATGCTACCTTCTGAATTCATGGGCTCTTTCTCCAAAGTTAAGTTCCCCAATTATTACAAATAGTGGCATCAAAGGAGGAGAGAAGTCCATACATTGTTTCCTAACCCATCACTAGGCTGGGCTCAAAGGAGTAAGACTAGCTCTTGGCCAGTCTTCATCAGAACTGCAGACCATCAACATGGTTTGGAGCGCACACTCAGCTTTCTAGAATGGCCTGATAGAAATTAAATAGATCTACCCCTGTGTTATCTGCAATGCTAGGATATCAACCTTAGTGTTACAAACTAGTGTTTCCCCAGGAATGGCTGCTTCCTATTTGCATAGCCCTTTGGAAAAGGTATAACTGTTTCTTTTCAACCTAATTGTCTCCAGCATCCTTATAAGTTCATGCTATTCCTCCATTCAGAGTAAAAACCAAAGCCCTCATTATGCCTACACGATCCGCCCTCATCACCTGTTACCTCTCTGACCATCTCCATCTGTGCCTGCCCCCGCCCCATCTACTCTGCTCTTACTAGAACATGTCAAGGATGCTCCCATCTTAATTGTTGTGCAGTCTGCCTGGAGCTCTCCTTTCCACTGAACTGCAGGATTCACTCCCTTGTTTCCTTTTGGTCTCTGTTCAAATCTTTATTAGGGGGGCCTTCCGTGATCATGTATTTCAAATTGTAATCCACTATCTGCCCTGTCTTCCCCCATACCCTGCTGTATTTTTCTTCACAACACATTTGACTAGGTGACACACCACCTGCTTACCAGTTTACAGCCACGAGCACTTGAAATGTGGCTTGTTCAAACTGAGATAAGCTATCAGTGTAAGATACACACTGGGTTTTGAAGACTTACTATGAAAAAAATGTGAAATATCTTGATAATTTTATATATTGATTACAGGTTCAAATGATATTTTGATAGCTAGGGTTTAATAAAATATTATTAAATTATTATTCAATTTAATTTCACCTGTTTCTCATTATTTTTTAAAATGGGGCTAGTATATGAAAAATTGCATATGTGGCTCACATTACATTCTATTGAACAACACTGCTATGGGATCTAGATTTGAAGGTATGGCTTTAGAGCCAGACAGATCTAGGTTTGAATCCTGGCTACTGCTTATGTGGCCCTAGGCAAGTTATTTAAACTCTTAGGCCTTCGGCAGTGCCTGGCACATACTGTATGTTGTTGGTATGCGATGAATCAGAGTTATCATGAGGAGAATGGTTTAGGAACCGGGAAATATTTAATTTGGTAAAGACTTGGAAGTGTAGAACATAACATCTATCTTAAAGTATATAAAATTATAGTAAAGCCAGGGGAAGAGGAGGGGAGAAGATTAGTTTACATTTATTGAGCATCAGGTGCCAGATACTTTGTACATATTTATCTCATTTAAACCTCACAACAATGGTACTTGAGGGAACAGAAACTAAGTTACTTGCTAATAACTGGTAGAGTCAGGATTAAAACCCAGATTGTCTGCCTCCAGAGATTTTGCTTACAGTCCTAAGCCACTCTGCATCCTAAGAAAAATTTAACTAATTTTGTGTAGTTCCAGAGGACAGGACTAGAAATGCTGGGTAGAAGTCATAGGGAGACAGATTTCGGCTCCATGTAAGGAACAATTGGTCATTGTGATGATGTCTAGTAATGAAAAGGACTGCTTGGATGAGAAGTAAACTCCTTTCCAGTGGAAACATTGAAGCAGAGATTATGGTAGAAAGAATTCTTGCCTGGAGTGGGAGGTTGAACTGTTATATCGCCTCAATTCTTGACCACTAGCCACTCTTAAGCCACAGCATTTACTTAAAAACAGAGTTCCAGGCAGTTGAGAAACACCTCTGTATACATGTACACATGTATTATAAGACAAAGCCTGATAAACATGGACACAAAGTACATCTTAGAGTTGAAAAAATATGGTAGTTGAAACTTACAATTTCATAATTCATAGAGACACCTAGCCTTAGTAATTCTTCACCTTTGGATTTTTTTCCTATTATGAAAACCCCAACACAATTATTAATAGTAACCATCATGAGCAAACACCCAATGACATATAATAAATAATACAATTCTGGCTCTTAAGGAGTTTGGTTTGCAGAGAGACATGTAAAACACCCCAGGTTATTTTGTGCCTAGTATTCTTCATTGGCTGCTGACTCAAGGGTTCACCTTCCTACCCCACCCTCATAAGACAGGCAGCATCAGCCATTTCATCCTCTTAATCTCAAGGCGGAGACCTAAGAAAGTCTGTTGCAAAAGGGTAATTGGCCTATTTACTTGCTCCTTTCCACTTAGCCTAGCCAACCCAACCCCAGCCTCTGGTTGACCAGGTGTCGAGGTGCCTCAAGGGGATAGGTTATAATAGTTAATGTATTACACATATCCATAAAAGATTAAAGATTAGCTCTATTTTAGCTGAACTGTAACTGTCTGTTTGGGTTTCTCCCCTCTCAGGTCTGTCTGGGGAAGTCAGTGTTGTTTTCTATCTGAGGATAATTAACCCACTGGGTCTCGAATTTCCTAGACAGAGGCCCTTGAACAGCTCACTTTTAGTGTGGGCTTACTGGGTACCGTACCAGGCTCTGGGGTAAGCACTTTCTGTGAATCTGGATCACTCATTTACTCCTCACACCTGCCTTCTGAAGCAGGTGGTGTCCTTCCAGTCTCATAGCTGCGAGAATTGTGAGTCTGCCATGTGGTATCTTTGGAAGTAAAAGGTTTTGTTTCTGGTCCCCTAAGATTCATCATCATTAACCCCTTCTTTAGGTCAGAGAATCATATGCCATCATATACACTATCAACTCAAACCTTTCCTGGGGGAACACTCTGTGTACAGCCCAGAGGAGATAAAGAAGCCCAAGGGAGCTCCATGGAGGAGCAAAAGGGCCTGGGTAAACACACTAGTGCTTAGCATTTAAGATGGGCCTTGGCGTCAGGCTACTTGGGTTAAAATCCTATCACTGTCTAGCCATGTAAGCTTGGGCAATGTACTTTGCCTCTGTGAGGCTCATGCTCTCATTTCTCCAATGGGGAGAAACTAGTACTTCCCTTTAAGGTTGTCATGAGAATGGACTGATACACTTGGCAAATAGCAAGTATCAATAATAATTTTAACTATTCCAATTATGATTGTGGGATTCGGACTCTATTAAACATGGGTTAAAAACAAATAAACATGGGTCACATCTGGACTCAGCTGCATACTGGTGTGTGGCCTTGAGCCAGTCACTTAATTTCTCTGAGTTTGTTTCTTAATCTGTAAAACAGGGAGATGATCCACTTGACAGGATTGCTGTGAAGAGTACAGACGGCACATACAACGTGCTGAGCGTGTAATAAATATTTTCAGACAGTGCCTTCAAATAGTTTGGTTGAGGAGGCAGGGCATAAACATTAAAAAGGGGACAAATGAAAATTTTAAGGAGAATTGGCATGTCTCTATATGGACGTAGCAAGGCAAGCTGTGGCATACAATTTAGTCAATACTTATTACGGGTGTACCGCAAGCCGGGTGGGCATTGTCCTGGGCTCTTAGACTATGAGTCTATGCAAGACAACCTAAATCCATACCCCGACAGAGCCTACATTTTAGTGATAGAACATTACATACCATGAAAAATGGTTACAAAAGAAATAATGTGAAAAATACTTATGTTGTCAACTAAAAAAAGGCAGTTACAAAATCCTACGTGTGATATGATTTTAACTATATAGTCTCCAAAGCATCCGTGCACAGAGGAAAAAAACCAAAACACTCTAATGCTAAGAATAATTGGTTTTGGTTAATGAGACCAGAGATTATTTTTCCCTCCATTTGTCCCTGTTTTCCCAATTTTTGATAAGTGTGTGTTACTTAAAAAGAAAAAAAGCTTTAAACAAACCAAACGTCCATCAATAGGTAAATGGATAAACAAATTGGGATATATTCATACAACACAATAGTATTCAGCAATTTAAAAAAAGAACAAAGTACTGATAGACAAATCTAAAAACATTCTGAGTGAAAGAAGCCAGACACAAAAGAATATATAATTCGTGATTCCATTTATAAGATATTCTGAAACAGACAAAACTAATCTATAGTGAAATAAATGAGATCTGTGCTTGCCTGGATTAAGGAACGGGAAGGATTGATTGCAAAGAGATACAAGGGAACTTTTTGGGAATATGGAAATATTCTATACCTTAACTGTGGTGGCGGTTACTGAGGTGTGTATATTCGTCAAAACGCATCAGGCTGTACATTTAAATGGGTGCATTCGAATTGTATGTATATCTATCGCAATAAAATTGATTAAAATAATGACCAAAATTTCGTTTTTCTTCCTGGTTACAAGAGCATTTCCTGCTTATTGTGAGAAGTTCTAATATTTTAGAAAAAAGTTCAAATATTTAGGAAAAAGTTACTTTCTCCATTTTGAGAAATTGGAAAGTCAAAGCAACTCTAACCACAGGGTTTGTACACAGTAAATATTGGTAAATCAAAAAACAGAGTAGGAGAGAGAATTAACCCCATGAGGAAGCAAAGAAAAGTGAATAGAATGTTACACCCAGTAAGAACAACAGAAATCCAGGAGAAGCCCTGCTGGAGGATGAGGCCGTCAGGGGTGACAAGACAGGTGTGTGACCCCTACGACACGCCCCCACAGGTGGGAAGGAAGTGAGAATGGAGGTCAGAATAGGTGAACTGATAAGGAATTGTGTGTCACTGGCTTTTCTACTTGCTCTTAGGGTTCGGTCTTCCCATTCCCTTGGGGGAAAGAGTGAGACTGTGGCAATGACAAAAATCATAATGGCAGAGAAAAGCTGAGAATAAATGAAGGAGGAAGTGGGCACAGGGTCCTTGGTAATGACCAAGTCAACTAGGGAGCTAATTCCCAAGGACATTGTTGTCCTTCCTGCTTGGCCAGTATCGTTGATTGATTCCCCCATTTGTCCTTCATGAATAGACTTGTATTAGTCAGCAATTATGCACCAAGAACCCATAGAAAGTCCCACCTTGGCATTCTTTGTGGATGCAAAAATGGTGGAAGACTCAGGTCCCAGTCCCCACTAAAATGTGAAAAAGAAAACTAGTAATGACTCCTAATAGTTCACATGTGCACAGCAATGTAAAGGTCACCAAATATTTTTCATTCATTTCAGTCCAGTCTCCCACCATCAGGCGTAAAAGGTAAGAGGAGGGGCAGTGTGGCAAAGGAGAAGGAGGTAGACATACCCCACCTAGGCTGAGATGCCAACTCCACTTCCTATAAGCTGATGACCTCAAGCAGTGACATCCTCTCCTATGGCCACTATGAAGATAAAGAGACATGTATCTGACACACCTAGCACAGTGGTATGTACTGTGACTGGATTGCTGGTACTATGGTCATCCCAGTTTTACGGATGTGGACATGGCTCAATGGAAGTCATGAAAAAATTGTAAGCAAGAGCTGAGACTTTTCTGAGAAATCTCCAAGTTGGAAGACTCCTTCACCACTGTTGTCTGCTCTTCCCCCAGAATGGGCTGTTCAGGAAAGAGACCATGCCCAAGGGGTGATTTAGGGAAAGCCCTGCTGACATGAAAGCATAGGATCATAGACTTAAAAGTGATCAACTCCAGGAATTCCCAGTGGTTAGAACTCAGTGCTTTCAGTGCCAGGGCCCAGGTTCGATCCCTGGTCAGGGAACTAAGATCCTGCAAGCCGAGTGGTGCAGCCAAAACAGAAAAAGGGATCAGCTCCCTCTCCCTGACCCCACAGAATGGATGGGAAAACCAAGGCCCAGTGAGCCCAGTGAGAAGGGACTTGCCTAAACGAGTCAGCATAGAATGTCAATCCCGGAACAGTGGCCAGACTTGACTCTTGGTATTTCCTTCTGAACCCAAGCTCTCTAGTCATACAGATTTGGGGTCAATTCTTTACTTTTATTTTAAATATATATATATATTTTATGTATATATGTCTTTTTTAAAGTCTTTATTGAATTTGTTACAGTATTGCTTCTGTTTTTTTTTTTTTTTTTTTTTTTTTTGCGGTACGCGGGCCTCTCACTGTTGTGGCCTCTCCCATTGCGGAGCACAGGCTCCGGACGTGCAGGCTCAGCAGCCATGGCTCACGGGCCCAGCTGCTCCGCGGCATGTGGGATCTTCCCGCACCGGGGCACGAACCCGTGTCCCCTGCCTCGGCAGGCAGACTCTCAACCACTGCGCCACCAGGGAAGCCCTGCTTCTGTTTTATGTTTTGGTTTTTTGGCTTCGAGGCATGTGGGATCTTAGCTCCTCAACCAGGGATGGAACCCTCACCCCCTGCATTGGAAGGTGAAATCTCATTGACTCGGACCACCAGGGAAGTCCCTGGGGTCTATGCTTTTCTTTCTTTTTTTTTTTTTTCAGTACGCGGGCCTCTCACTGTTGTGGCCTCTCCCATTGCGGAGCACAGGCTCCGGACGCGCAGGCTCCAGACACGCAGGCTCAGCGGCCATGGCTCACGGGCCCAGCCGCTCCGCGGCATGTGGGATCTTCCCAGACCGGGGCACGAACCCATGTCCCCTGCATCGGCAGGCAGGCTCTCAACCACTGCACCACCAGGGAAGCCCCCTGGGGTCTATTCTTGACCCTGCACTAACTAGCTGTGGGTTGTAACATCTCTGATGCTCAGTACCTGCATTTGTAAAATGAAATAATAGCATCTCACTGGTTTGTTATAAATATTAAATTTTATGGTGCATGTCGAGTGCACAATAATTTAAACATGTGTACATTTCCCATTTTACAGATGAGGAACTGAGGCTTGTCGAAACTTCCCTTGGTTCAGGATTGTACCTAAGGTCAAAGAGTGAGCCTAGAAGACACTGAAGAAACATCTGGGTGAGGACTGGGGGTGCACAGGGTGAGCCAAGCTCTCCTTGCCCCTGTCAGTGGGAGCCACCCTTCTGTTCAGGAGCTCAAGAATACACTAGCCACCCACGGTGACCTTCCCTGCCTCTGAGGCCTTGGTGCATAAACAGGTTGTGAAACAACCTGGGCAGTGACTCAGCCCGGGGCCTGTTCTCCTGGTCAGTGCAGACAGGCTGGGGCTGTTTGGTTGAGCCTTGAAAGGACATCGTGTCTGACAAACATGTTGCTTGTCAAAGCCCTGATGACGGTGTCAAGCACAGACTGTGAACTCTGGTCCCTGAGACGTCACAGATGACTGAACTGGGGTGCTTGAGTTGTAGACAACATCTCCTGGCTGTTATTCTGGTCTAACAACCACCCAGGGCCAATGTCATGAAGAGAAGAATGTGTTAGAGGCTGGGGAGCTTCTATTTCTCAAGAGGCAGCTTGACATTTTGGCCAGGGTCTGAGCTTTTGGTGTCCACATTGTACAGACCTGAGTTCAGATTCTGACACTGTTGCCTACTGTCTTTGTGACCTTGGACAGATGGCTTACCCTCGCTAGGTTTCAATGTCCTTATTCTATGTAATGCCCACCTCACAAAATTGTCTTTTCAAGATAAAAGGTGTAAATTTCCTGAAACATGGAAAACACTCCATAAGTTTTTATTAGGATCCTGCACCCAAATCTGCCTCTTTCTCCACTTCAAACTGAAATTGCCCCTCCAGAGCTAAGGGTTTACACTATAGTGTCACTTTTCCACTCAGCAAGAAGTGGTGAAAAAGCAATCGGTATCACTCTCACAGATACATGCCCAAGGGCAGTTGTATCATTTCTATTTTATTGATTACTGGATTTATTTCCTACTATTAGAAGAGAAAGAGACACTTTTTTTTTTTTTTTTGCGGTACGCGGGCCTCTCACTGTTGAGGCCTCTCCCATTGCGGAGCACAGGCTCTGGACGCGCAGGCTTAGTGGCCATGGCTCACGGGCCCAGCCACTCTGTGGCATGTGGGATCTTCCTGGACCGGGGCACGAACCCGTGTCCCCTGCATCAGCAGGCGGACTCTCAACCACTGCGCCACCAGGGAAGCCCAGAAAGAGACACTTTTAACCAAGGGGTGTGGTAGGTCGAAAATTGGTCCCCAAAGACATGCAGATCCTAATCTCTGGAACCTGTGAATGTTACCACATATAGCCAAAGAGACTTTGTAGATGTGATTAAGTTAAGGATACTGAGATGGAGAGATTATCCAGGAATGCCTTAAATGTAATCACAACTATCCTTATGACAGGGAGATAGAGGAATATTTGACTGCAAAAGAGGAGTAGGCAACGTGATGACAAAAGCAGAGATTGGAGTGATGTGACAGCAAGCCAAAGAATGCAAGCTGCCCCCAGAAGATGGAAGAGGCAAGGAATGAATTTTTCCCTGGAGCCTCCAAAAGAAATCAGCTCTGCCAAACCTTGATTTTAACCCCATAAGACTCATCATTTCTGACTTCTGGCTCCCAGAACTGTAAAAGAGTACATTTCTGTTGTTTGTAAGTCACTAAATTTGTGGTCATTTGTTACAATTGCAATAGGAACCTAATCCAAGGCTGTGGTTGTCTTACTAATTATAAAAATGAATACGTGTGGTATATACCCACACAATGGAATACTATTTGACAATAAAAAGGAACAAAGTATTGACACATGCTACAATGTGGATGAACCTTGAAAACATTATGCTAAGTGAAAGAAGCTGATCACAAAGGACTACATACTGTATAGTTCCATTTATATGAAATAATCAGAATAGGCACATCTAGAGGGACAGAAATTATATCAGTGGTTGCTTAGGACTGGGAGGATGTGAGGCTTGGGGGGTGATGGCTAAGAGATGATGCAGGGTTTTTTGTGTGGGGAGTAGTGAAAATGTTCTAAAAGTTATTGTGGTGACGATTGCACAACTCTGTGAACATACTGAAAACCATTGAATTGTACACTCGTATGGTATGTGAATTGTATCTCAGTAAAATTGTTCAAAAATGATACTAAGAGCTAACAGTTATTGAACTCTTGCCAGACACTGTGCTATAGTTTAATAGCCTTCTCATTTAATACTGGAATAATAATAATATAATAACTAACCTTGGCACTGGCTACAGGCCAGGCACTATTTTATTTTATTTTATTTTATTTTATTTTATTATTTTTTTTTTTTGCGGTATATGGGCCTCTCACTGTTGTGGCCTCTCCCGTTGCGGAGCACAGGCTCCGGACGCACAGGCCCAATGGCCATGGCTCACGGGCCCAGCCGCTCCGCGGCATGTGGGATTTTCCCAGACCGGGGCACGAACCCGTGTCCCCTGCATCAGCAGGCGGACTCTCAACCACTGCGCCACCAGGGAAGCCCAGGCACTATTTTAAAGCATTTTACAGAGATTAACTCCTTTAATCCCCATATCAAATCAATAATTTAGGTACTATTATTACCCCAATTTAAGATAAGAAGACTGGGGCTTCCCTGGTGGTGCAGTGGTTGAGAGTCCGCCTGCCGATGCAGGGGACACGGGTTCGTGCCCCAGTCAGGGAAGATCCCACATGCCGCGGAGCGGCTGGGCCCGTGAGCCATGGCCACTGAGCCTGCGCGTCCGGAGCCTGTGCTCCACAATGGGAGAGACCACAACAGTGAGAGGCCCACGTACCGCAAAAAAAAAAAAAAAAAAAAAAAGATAAGAAGACTGAGGTACTGAGAGGTTAAATAACTTACCCAAAGTCACACAGCTTGTAAGTGGTAGAATCAGGATTTCATCCCAAGTCAACGGACTCCTGAGCCGGAGATCTTAATGATTTTGTTTGCCTGCAGTCACGCTTGCACCATGGGACTGGCCCCTAGACTGGCTGATTGGATCTAAGGAACTTTCTATTTCCTAGCAGTCCTTTGCGCTGCTCAGCTGCACTTCCTGTATCTTCATAATTGACCCCACTTTTTAGTCTAAAGCTTAGCAGATTTCTGTT
This sequence comes from Mesoplodon densirostris, assembly GCF_025265405.1. Taxonomy (NCBI): domain Eukaryota; kingdom Metazoa; phylum Chordata; class Mammalia; order Artiodactyla; family Ziphiidae; genus Mesoplodon; species Mesoplodon densirostris. Next base: position 23,181,640 of record NC_082662.1, on the reverse strand, counting down.
ACTTACACTCAAAAGGGCCCTGATTCAGAAAAGGGCAAATTCCAACCACACCAGGGCAGAGCAGGGCCTTCCAGTGGACTTGGTGAGCCCAGAGCATGTTTTACTGACCCTGGCACCTGGGGGACCCCAGAGACCATGTGCTGGAGAAAAGACTAACCACTTCAGCCCCTCCCAGGCCAGTAGCTCAGCAGTCTTTGCTGCATGTGTTCCAATATGTAAAGGCCCAGTGAATATTGTTTTTTATTTTTATTTATTTATTTATTTAGCGTATGCAGTCCTCTCACTGTTGTGGCCTCTCCCGTTGCGGAGCACAGGCTCCGGACATGCAGGCTCAGCGGCCATGGCTCACGGGCCCAGCCGCTCCGTGGCATGTGGGGTCCTCCCGGACCGGAGCACGAACCCGCATCCCCTGCATCGGCAGGCGGACTCTCAACCACTGCGCCACCAGGGAAGCCCCGAATATTGTTTTTTAATTAAAAATAACTTGTGGGGTTTAAAAAAAAAGGTACTATTACTAAAGTTCATTTACAGGCAATAGAATATTGTAATTAAAATCCTGGCCTCTGAACTCTGGAAAACAGTTTGGCAGTTTCTTAAAAACTAAGTACACAACCACTATACAACCCAGCAACTGCAAACCTGTGCATTTATCCCAGAGAAATGAAACCTTCTGTTAAGACAGAAACCTGTACATGAATGTTTAGAGCAGCTCTATTGGTAGTAGCTAAAAACTGGAAACAACCCAGATGTCCTTAAGTAGGTGAATAGTTAAACCATGGTGTATCTATGGAATACCACTCAGCTTGGAGTACTACTCAACAGTGAAAGAAAATAAAATATTGAAACACACAATGACCTGGATGGACTTCCAGAGAATTATGCTAAGCAGGAAAAGCCAAACTCAAAAAGTTACATTTGGGACTTCCCTGGCAGTCCAGTGGTTAAGACTCCACACTCCCAATGCAGGGGGCATGGGTTCGATCCCTGATTGAGGAACTAAGATCCCGCATGCCACGCGGCCAAAAAAAAGGTTACACTTGGTACAATTCATTTGTATAACACTCTTGAAATGACAAAATTATAGAAATGGAGATCAGATTACTAATGCCAAGGGTTAAGGAGGGGATAGAGGCAGGAGGGAACTGTGTGTGGCTATAACAAGGCAATATGAGGAATCCTTGTGGTGATGGAATATTCTGTGTCTTGACTGTATCAGTGTTGTGAGAGTGTTCCTATAGTTTTGCAAAATGTTACTATTGGGAGAAACCAGGTAAGGGGTACATAGGATCTCTTTGTACTGTATCTTAAAACCGCATGTGAGGGAATTCCCTGGTGGTCCTCTTGGCTAAGACTCCGAGCTCCCAATGCAGGGGGCCCAGGTTCAATCCCTGGTCAGGGAACTAGATCCTGCATGCATGCCACAACTAAGAAGCCCGCATGCCTGCAACTATGAGCCCGCATGCCACAACTAAAGATCCCACATGCCACAACTAAGACCCGGTGCAGCCTAAATAAATAAATAAATACTAAAAAAAAAAAATCCTCGGCCCTATATTCAATCATGTCTCCACCTTTTATCAGCTCTGTCTTAGAGTACGTTACTCTTCCTCTCTGCCCTCAGTTTTTACTCATCTTACAGATATTTTTGTGAGAAACAAATGATATTATGCATATAAAATGTTAAGTACAGTACCTGCTACATTGTAAGAACTTAATAAATAATTCCACCACTCTCAACATTTGGATCAATTTCTGTTTTTAGCTCCACAGTTCCAAGCACTGCATCCAGACATAATGTCTAGCTCCAAAAGATTGTAGTGGAACAAAGAAAGAATTCCTTTAAGTATCTTTTTCTCTCTCTCTTTTTTTTTTTTTTCAGTACGCGGGCCTCTCACTGTTGTGGCCTCTCCCGTTGCGGAGCACAGGCTCCGGACACGCAGGCTCAGCGGCCATGGCTCACAGGCCCAGCCGCTCCGCGGCATGTGGGATCTTCCCAGACCGGGGCACGAATCCGTGTCCCCTGCATCGGCAGGCGGACTCTCAACCACTGCGCCACTAGGGAAGCCCCTCTTTCTCTCGTTTTTAAATTTTTAAATAGCAGCTTTATTGAGAGCTTTATTTTAAATTCACCCGTTTAAAATAAACAAGTCAATGGTTTTTAGTATATTCACAGATTTTTGCAACCATCACCACAATCAATTTTAGAATATTTTATCCCCACAAAAGGAAATTTAGCACCTATTAGCCATCACTCACTATTTCCCCCCCCCCCCATATACTCCCCAGTCCCCACCCTAGGCAACAACAAATCTACTTTCTGTCCCTATAGATTTGCCTATTCTGGATGTTTCATGTAAGTGGAATCAAAAAAAATGTGGTGTTTTATGACTGACTTCTTTCACTTAGTGTAATGTTTTCAAGGTTCATTCATGTAAAATTTATCAGTACTTTATTCCTTTATATTGCTGAATAATCTTCCATTATATGGATTTTCTTTATCCTTTCATCAGTTGATGGACACTTGGGTTGTTTTGGCTATTATACATAATGCTGCTGGGAACATTTGTGTATAACTTTTTGTGTAGACAGATGTTTTCATCTCTCTTGAGTATATATCAAAAAGTAGAATTGCTGGGTCATATGGTAACTCTGTGTTTTACCTTTTGAGGAATTGCCTGACTCTTTTCCAACATGGCAGCATCATTTTACATTCCTAGCAGCTGTATATGAGGGTTCCAATTCTTCCACGTTCTCCTCTTTTCTTTCTTTCTTTCTTTTTCTTTCTCTTTCTTTCTTTCTTCTTTCTTTCTTTCCTTCTTTCTTTCCTTCTTTCTTTCTTCTTTCTTTCTTTCTTTTCTTTCTTTTCTTTTCTTTCTTTTTTTTTATGGTAAGAAACCATTCCCAGAAGTCCTCCAGCAGACTCTCCTTCCTGTCTGATTGGCCAGAACAAGATCAGATACATGGCTGCCCCTAAAACCATCACTAGCATTATCTTGACTGGCTTAGAGTTAAGTCTTCAGCTCAGTTCTGGATGGGGACACATTCCCTAAGAGGTGAATACCTGGACAAACTTGGAGTTCAATGAACAAAGAAGAAAGAAGAAAGAGATTTGGGGTAAGTAACAATATTCTGTTACAATGTCTTTCAGGTCTATTTCTTACAAACTTATGAAAATATTTTAAACAAAACCAAAAAAATGAGATCATATTGTACTATACATACTGTTTTGTAACTTGATTTATCACTTAATGAAACACTGAATATATCTTCTATGATCATACACATTCGTTCATAACATGATTTTAATGGCTGAATGACATTTTAAGTTCTGCAACATACCAAAGCCTTTCTAGTTTGTCTTGGCATGGTTAAAATCGGATTCATAGCAGTATTTAAGTTCTGGCTCAGAGAGAAAGCAATGGATGATGGCAAACTAATTTCTTGGATTCTCTGTCTCTTTAACTCAAGGCAAGAACTCAGGTGCCCTCTTTCCCTGAAAAGAGGGATTGGTAGGCACTCCCTCTCCTTTCCCACACTTGGAATCTCTTTACCCTCTAGGGAGCTTCCTTCAGTAATTGTTACATCGCCTTCTTTTACTTTCTTGCTGGCTGTTTTTCCCTCCCTTTCGTGTCTCTCTAGAGTCTATGTAGACCTCCTGAGAATGACATTTGAGACCTCTTATCATTGTATCAGTCAGAATTCTAGTTGCAAGGGCCAAAAAACCAGCCTCATGTAACTGAAGAGGATTAGGTGAAGACTTCAGGCATCTTTGGATCTAGAGACTCAAAAACATTCATAAAGAATTTCTCTCTCTTTCTCTCTAACTCTACTTCCGCGTCTGTCTGGCTCCCTCTTTCCTTTCCTTTCTCCTAGCCTCCCTAGTGAAACACAGCTCCTTTTTCCCCAAGAGTTCCAACAAATGTGCTGGGGAGGATTCTCATTGACCCAGCTTGGGTTATACGTCCATCTTTGTACCAGTCACAGTTGCGCTCTAATTGGCTAGACCAGACTTCATTGTGTGCCCATGTCTGGAGATATAAAGGTGGGGTTGGACCTACCAGAACTGTATAGAATCAGAGTAGGATAAGTGAATCTCTAAAGCATAACAGGAGTGTGCAGTTTCCAAAAAGTATAAAGGAGGCTGGGTAGGTAAATGCGGACATCCTTTCCAGGATATTTAGCATGGTATTCAGTTTGTCCCCAACAGTGTGGCCATGGGGGTTGTTTACAACTCAGTATCCAGTCTGATCAGTTGATGCCATGCGCTTCCAGTTTTTAACTATTTTGAACATACCTCTGTCCATTTCCATCAAACAAGTAGTCTTGCCCCAATTTATTAATGTTCTCAGCCAGATCATCTCTTCCTGCTCCCAAAGGCACACATCCTGTGGCCCAACCCAGTAGTTATACATCTCAGGACCTCACTCCGAAGGAAGAGTCTGACTGTCTACTTTTAAGCTTACTTATCTTCAAAGAACACCAACTCAGTTACCATTTCCTCCAAGAAGCCTTCCTGATTGCCCCCACCTGGAATTGACCTCCGCCCTGCCCTACCCCACCTGAATGCTCTTTATTAGCACTTCTCTTATCGTCTCTTTGCTTGGAATTAGACTTTTACCTGTCTTTACCTCCCTATAAGACTCTAAGCTTCTTGAAGAAAAGGACTGCATCTTATTCATCTTTCTATTTCCTAAAAGTCTGTCACAGCAATCCTCTGCCACTTACTCAGTCCTGTGACATTAGGAAAAGCCCTTCCCCTCTTTGAGCTTTGATTTATTCTTTTGTAAAATAGGGATGATGGTGGTCCTTACCTCCCAGCTTTTTGTGAGACCTGAAACACTCATACATAATTTACTGAACATATACTATGCGTCATGATGTGCCTTATAAAGTGCAAATACCTCGTGTTAGCAGGTCTGGGACTCAACTGTGCTTTTCTACATCTGCTCTGCTCCTAACCACGATTCCAAACAGCGTCCCATACTGGAGAAAGACAGTGCCTGGCACACAGTAGGAGTACAGTGAACGTTGCTAAATGCTTGGCTGTGTTGAATTGAATCAAATTCTGCTTTGGCCCGGCTTTCCCCTGGACTGTGGTTTGCCCCTCTTCAGTTTATCCTACCTGTGTAATCAGACACGTGACACCTCCCTGGTGGGGGGTGCCCCACTTAATTCCTGATGATCTGGAATGTGTCTTCCCAGCACTCCTGCAAACTGGGAGGAGCCCATGGGCTGTAAATTCTGGATCTGGGACATCCCAGAGGTCTTTGCACCAGCCCAGACAGCAGCTGGAACTGCAACCGAGGGAGACGCTGCCTGGTGGGGGAGGGGAAATGTGCGCGCCATCTCTTCCTTCCCCCCAGCAGAGGAGTCCAATGTCCAAGGCCTCCCGTGTCCTGTCTTGGACGTATTCCTCACCTTTTGGTTTCTGGGGAATTTGTGGAGATAAAACCACTTCGTTGTGAACCTCCTCACTTCGTAGCAACTTTGTGGCTAGATATTTGGGAAAAGGACCACGGGGAATCTGGATCTGCCAAATTCATATTCCTGTTCCTGGAAACATATTTTCCCCAAAGTTATTTGTTTTTCATTTACTGAGCAGTTGATATGTGCCAAGTGTTGAATTGAACACATTATGTACATTATTTAATTCAGGATTTCTCAATCTTGGGACTATTGATTTTTTTTGGATTGGATAATTCTTTGTTGTAAAGGACTGTCCTGGGCATTGTAGGGCAGCATCCCTGGCCTCTATCCACCAGATGCTAGTAGCACCTGCCCACTTGTGACAACTGAAACATGTCTCCAGACTTTGCCAGATGTCCGGGAGGTGGCGGGGGGAGCGGCAAAATCATTCCAGGGTGAGAACCACTGATTTAATGGAACAGACTCCACAATATACTGCAGAGGGGGAAAACAGATTGTAAAACAGACTGTTTACTATGTTGCCATTTTGTTAGCATATTTCGACATAGAAGGAAGATCTAGAAGATAAATTCTACAAAAGAATAACAGTAGTACTCTCTAGGGGTGGAATTTTTAAAAATAAATAAATTTTTTTATTTATTATTTTTGGCTGAGTTGGGTCTTTGTTGCTGGGTGCGGGCTTTCTCTAGTTGTGGCAAGTGGGGGCTACTCTTCACTGTGGTGCACGGGCTTCTCATTGCAGTGCCTTCCCTTGTTGCAGAGCATGGGCTCTAGGCACGCGGGCTTCAGTAGTTGTGGCACGTGGGCTCAGTAGTTGTGTCTCGTGGGCTCTAGAGCGCAGGCTCAGTAGTTGTGGTGCACGGGCTTAGTTGCTCCGTGGCAGGTGGGATCTTCCCCAACCAGGGCTCGAACCTGTGTGCCCTGCATTGGCAGGCAGATTCTTAACCACTGTGCCACCAGGGAAGCCCCAGAAATTTCTTATAAAATTAAATATACAGGGACTTCCCTGGTGGCACAGTGGATAGGACTCCATGCTCCCAATGCAGGGGGCCTGGGTTCAATCCCTGGTCAGGGAACTAGGTCCCATGTGCATTCAGCAACTAAGAATTTCACATGCCACAACTAAGGAGCCCGCCTGCCACAGCTAAGACATGGTGCAACCAAATAAATAAATAAATAAATAAATAAATAATTTTTTTAAAAAGGCACTGTTCTCTATAGTGGCTGTTACCATTAAAAATAAATAAATAAATGAATAAATAAATATATATTTACCACATGTCCCAATGATTTCATGCCTATGGTTTTACCTAAGAGAAATAAAAATCTATGCCCACACAAATAGAAGCTTTATTCATAATAGCCAAAACTACAAACAACTCAAATATCCATTAACTGGTGAATAGGTAAACAAATTGTGATATATTCATGCAATAATATTATATTTGGCAATGAAAAGGAATAAACTACTGATACACACAACAGCATGATGAATCTCAAAAGCATTATGCTAACTGAAAGAAGCCAGCCACAAAAGCTTACATCATGAATATTTCCTTTTATATGAAATTCTAGAAAAATCAAAACTGTAGTGGCAAAGCAAAACCAGTGGTTCTTAGGAGATGGGACTGGGGAAAGGGACTGATATTAAAAGAACTCAAGGAACTTTTGAGGGGGGATTAAAATATTCCATATCATGATTTTGGTGATGGTTAGGTGACTGTATACCTTGGTCAAAACTCAATGAGCTGTACATTTAAAATGGGTAAATTTTATTGTATGCAAATTCTACCTCAGTATGGCTCACTGTAAAAGTTTTGATGCTGGGCTTCTCTGGTGGTGCAGTGGTTGAGAGTCCGCCTGCCGATGCAGGGGACATGGGTTCGTGCCCTGGTCCGGGAAGATCCCACATGCCGTGGAGCGGCTGGGCCCGTGAGCCATGGCCGCTGAGCCTGTGCGTCCGGAGCCTGTGCTCCGCAATGGGAGAGGCCACAGCAGTGAGAGACCCGTGTACCGCAAAAAAAAAAAAAAAAAAAAAAAAGTTTTGATGCCATGACAGACCTATTAGAATGACTAAAATGAAAAAGACCAAATTATACCAAGTGTTAAAGAAGATGTGGAACAACATGTGCTCTTGAACACTGTTGGTGAGAGTGTGAAACAGTACAAACTCTTTAGAAAACAGTTGGGCAGTTTTTTGTGAAGTTAAACATACATTTGTCATACAACCCAGCAATTCCACTTCTAGGTATTTACCCAAGAGGAAGGCAAATGTATGTCCACAAAAGGACTTATAACTGAATATTCATAACAGATTAATAAAGTAGCTCCAAATTGAAAATAAGCCAAATGTTCAACTGATAAACAGAGGAACGGCCTGGGGTATATTCATACAATGAAATAGCACTCAGGTATAAAAAGGAATGACCTACCAATATAGAAAACTCATGAATAAACTTTTAAAACATTAGGCTGGGCTTCCCTGGTGGCGCCTGTCGATGCAGGGGACGTGGGTTTGTGCCCCGGTCCAGGAAGATCCCACATGCCGCGGAGCGGCTAGGCCCATGAGCCTGCGCGTCCGGAGCCTGTGCTCCACAACGGGGGAGGCCACAACAGTGAGAGGCCCGCATACCGCAAAAAAAAAAAAAAAAAATTGAACCTGCTGTATAAAAAAATAAATAAAATAAAATTCAAAAATTCAAAAAAAACTAAAAAAAAGAGTTGCTGTATTACTAAGCCATAAAAAACAATGAAATAATGCCATTATTCAGCAACATGGATGGACCTAGAAATTATCATACTAAGTGAACACAGTCAGAGAAAGACAAATACCATATGATATCACTTATATGCGGAATCTAAAGTATGACACAAATGAACTTATCTACGAAACAGAAACAGATCCTCAGACATAGAGAACAGACTTGTGGTTGCCAAGGGGGAGGGGGGTGCGAGAGTGATGGACTGGGAGTTTGGGATTAACAGATGCAAACTATTATATATAGAATGGATAAACAACAAGGTCCTGGGACTTTTTTGGTGGCGCAGTGGTTAAGAATCCGCCTGCCAATGCAAGGCACAAGGGTTGGAGCCCTGGTCCGAGAAGAGCCCTCATGCCGCGGGGCAACTAAGCCCGTGCGTCACAACTACTGAGCCTGCGCTCCAGAGCCTGCGAGCCACAACTACTGAGCCTGTGTGCCACGACTACTGAAGCCTGCACGCCTAGAGCCCGTGCTCTGCAACAAGAGAAGCCCCAACAGTGAGAAGCCCACGTACCGCAAGGAAGAGTAGCCCCCTCTACGAGGAAGAGTAGTCCCCGCTCGCTGCAACTAGAGAAAGCCTGCGAGTAGCAACGAAGACCCAACGCAGCCAAAATAAATAAATAAATAAATAAATAAATTTATGGAAAAAGAAAACAAGGTCCTACTATATAGCACAGGGAACTATATTCAATATCCTGTGATAAACCATAAAGGAAAAGAATATGAAAAATAATGTATACATACATATAGGTATTTATGTATAACTGAATCACTTTGCTGTACAGCAGCAATTAACACAATGTTGTACATCAACTATACTTCAATAAAATAAATATACAAAAGTAAAAAATAACAAAAGAGTTGCTGCCAGTTATGTGGTCATCCCTCCTCTGAGCCCCAATGTTCTGGGAACACCAACTTTTACCTTTTGTTCTCCTATTTGAGAGGTTGTAACTTCTTTCTACAGTTTTTAGTCTCTGGGTTACCTCAGCATCTTTCTTTTTTCACCTTTATTCTCTTTTAGGATATAACTATGTATCTAATTCCCTGTACTAAATCTTATTTAATTTAATTTATTTATTTACCTATTTATTTATTTGGCTGTGCTGGGTGTCAGTTGCAGCATGTGGGACCTTTAGTTGTGGCATGCAGGATCATTTAGTTGTGGCATGTGGGATCTAGTTCCCCAACCAGGGATAGAACCTGGACCCCCTGCATTGGGAGCACAGAGTCTTAGCCACTGGACCACCAGGGAAGTCCCTTAAATCTTATTTTTTTAAAAAAAAGAGTTGCTGTAATTTAGCCCAATAACATGAGCCAGGTATTGTTTCATCATTAACTGTCTTAAATTTAGAGCAGACACTCCTCCTGATGATTTACTCTTTCTTTGTTTGATATAATGATTTTCTTCTTATTCAACAAGAAGAGACCCTGAAACAAAATTTATCATTTCCCTCATTTCTTCCTTTTTTAAAAATAAATAAATAAATAAATTTATTTATATTTTTGGCTGCGTTGGGTCTTTGTTGCTCCACGTGGGCTTTCTCTAGTTGCAGCGAGTGGGGGCTACTCTTCGCTGTGGTGCACGGGCTTCTCGTTGCGGTGGCTTTTCTTTTTGCAGAGTACAAGTTCCAGGCACGCGAGCTTCAGTAGTTGTGGCACTCGGGCTCAGTAGTTGTGGCTCATGGGCTTAGTTGCTCTGCGACATGTGGATCTCCCCGGACCAGGGCTCGAACCCGTGTCCCCTGAATTGGCAGGCAGATTCTTAACCACTGTACAACCAGGGAAGTCCAATTCTTTTTTTTTTTTAATGCCTGTTCTTTAAAAATACTTAAACTAAATTTAAAATATTGCCTTACATGTAAGCCATCATCTCTCAAGAAGCAATTAAGTTATCCATGTATCTCTTGTAACTTTGTAGGCATAGTTTTTAATCAATGTTCAAACTGTCTTCACTAAATGGGCAAATTACGATTATTGCTAATTCTTTTTTTTTTTTTTTTTTTTTTTTTGCGGTACGCAGGCCTCTCACTGCTGTGGCCTCTCTTGTTGCAGAGCACAGGTTCTGGACATGCAGGCTCAGCGGCCATGGCTCACGGGTCCAGCTGCTCCGCGGCATGTGGGATCTTCCCAGACTGGGGCACGAACCCATGTCCCCTGCATTGGCAGGCAGACTCTCAACCATTGCGCCACCAGGGAAGCCCTATTACTAATTCTTTTTTCCAGTTAGTTGTTGTCAAATTATCTAATGACTACTATATTCATTAACAAATGCCTAGAATGAAATATTGCCCTAAGCCTAGTGAAGTAATACATTTTGTTGCATTTATGTTTTTGTTCTAATTTTTGAATGCAAAACTTTGTGATTTACTAATAAAGAAATGAGTGATTAAGAACAACAATGACAGGGCTTCCCTGGTGGCGCAGTGGTTGAGAGTCTGCCTGCCGACGCAGGGGACACGGGTTCGTGCCCCGGTGCGGGAAGATCCCACATGCCGCGGAGCGGCTGGGCCCGTGAGCCATGGCCCCTGAGCCTGCGCGTCCGGAGCCTGTGCTCCGCAACGGGAGAGGCCAAACAGCGAGAGGCCCGCATACCGCAAAAAAAAAAAAAAAAAAGAACAACGAGAAACTAACCTGTAGTGACAGAAAGCAGAGTAGGTGTCTGAGCGACACAAGATAGGGGATTGGGGGACTCACTGCAAAGCACCACAAGGGAATTTGATTTGGGTGGCAGTTACATAGGTGTGTACTTTTGTCAAAACTCATGGAACTGTGTGCATTTAGAAAGTATGCATTTTATTGCATGCAACTTATACTTTAATGAGTTTTATTTGAAAGGAAAAATAAAACAGGGTAAAGAAATGCACATTAGAGGAGAACACCAACCTTGAAGGGAAGAAAGTAAAACCCAGAGAGCCTGGAGGGTCCTGCTTTTGTTGGTCTATGACTTTGGCTCTGAGCTTTGTTTCCCTCAAATCTTCCCCAAATCTTACCTATCTTTAAGACCTAGCTGAAATGCTGCCACTTCTAGGAAAGTTCCCTGGCTTCCCCAGCCCACAGTGATTTATCTTTGAAGTCAATGTTGATTCTGCATAATAAAACAAAAATTCTCCGTAAACGAGTACAGTGCTTTCAGTTTAAATGCTTTCAGCCCACTATTTCAGCTGATTCTCACCTTAACCACCAGTCAGGGCAAGGATTATTCTACCCATTTTAGAGCTGGGAAGACTAAGGCTTAGGAAGGGAAGTAACTCACCTAAATATTACAGCCTCCAATTCCTAGGCCTCCAATGCTCCTTCCCCATTGGAGGGGTGGGTAGAAAGAGCACAGGTCGAAGAGTCTAGAACTCCTGCTAATTTGCTTGGCAGATTCCTGGGCAATATTAATATTGCTAGACCTCAGCTTCCACGGCTGTAAAATGGGTGAAATCCCTGCCTGCCTATGTCCCAGGTTTGTGGTTAGGATTGCCGAAAACAGTCCCTGGTTGGTGAATAAGCGATCAATAAGTATTTAATGCAATCAACACACATAAATTGAGCACTTAACTCTATGGCAGACAGTGGGGGTACAACAGCGAACAAGGAGACAGGCAAGAAGCAATAAAGATTATGAAAGGTGCTGAAGAGAAAAGGGGTGGAATTAGGTTGAGAAACAGGGATCAGGTCAGAACTCTGATGAGATGATATGGAAGGTGAGGACTGAAGGTTTAGAAAGAGCTAGTCCCCACACAGGTCTGGGAGAGGAGCAGTCTAGGTAGCGGGAATTCTATATTATCTTGCATTTCACAACTCCCATTTCACATATGAGGAAATTGAGGCTATTCATCTGAAAGAATAACATTGACCCAATCCCTGTCTTCCGTTGAAGGGCGGAAGTAAATTAACTAAACAGGTACTCTATGAACATTTTCTCATTTGATCTTGACACTAATAATTTTTGATGGTGATGTTCCCATTTTATAGATGAGGAAATTAAAGAACGTTATCAAAGGTCATATAGGTACTTGGTTCTGTTTACTTACACTCTGCCTCATTCCAGATGGACTTGCACTCAGATGTGAGCCTTGTCTGACTCGTTCCAAAGTCCAAGCTCTCTCCCCGACACCAGATTGACACTGAGAGTCTGAGAGCTGGCTACGGAACTAGCCAGAGCAGAGGCTGAGTCCAAAACTTGGGGAGGCTGTTATTTCTGGAACACCGTTGCCCATATCCAGCACTAGACCAGGCCTCCTGGTGGATACGAACCTATATTTCACACCTATTTTATTTATTCAGCCCCTACTGCATACCAGGTCCTGCTCTGGGCTCTGGAGATAAAGCAGTGACATGCTAGACAAAAATCCTCTGCCTTCATGGGGCTTGTAGTCGAGTGGGGAGATGAGTGAGCCCCACAATGGTTATAATATTAGACATAAAAAACGCCTTCGTAAAACAGAGGCGCTAGGTAAGCTTAGGTCAAAGGAGGAAGATGTATACTCAGGGTGGAGGTGGGGAACCAGAGAAACATTTTTGGTTGAGGGGATATTTTTCTTTTTTAATAAATTTCTTTCTTTCTTTCTTTTTGGCTGCATTGAGTCTTCATTGTTGCGTGCAGGCTTTCTCTAGTTGTGGAGAGTGGGAGCCACTCCCTGCCGCGGTGTGAGGGCCTGGCACCACGGTGGCCTCCCAGTGTGGGGTGGAGCCCTCAGCGGTGTGGCACGCGGGCTCAGTAGTTATGGCTCACAGGCTCTAGAGCGCAGGCTCAGTAGCCATGGTACACGGGCCCAGCCGCTCCGCGGCACGTGGGATCCTCCCTGACCAGGGCTCCAACTGTGTTGCCTGCATTGGCAGGCAGATTCCCAACCACCGCGCCACCAGGGAAGTCCGGTTGAGGGGATTTTTGAGTCTCCATTCCATCATGTCCATCTGTAAAAGGGAGACAATACTAGGCTCTATAGGGCTGTTGTGAAGATGAAATGACGTCATGCTTGTGAATTACTTAGTGGAGGACCTGGCATGTAGGCAGTCCTAAATTAGTCTTACTACTTTCTTCACTCCTTCTTCTAATAAATGCTATCTATTGCCTGAGTTTGGGCCGCTATAACAAAAATATCTTAGACTGAGTGGCATAAACAACATTTATTTCTCACAGTTCTGGAGGCTGGGAAGTCCAAGATCAAGGTACCAGCCAGTTGGGTTCCTGATGAGAGCCCTCATCCTTGTTATGTCCTCACATAGTGGAGCGAAAGTGAGAGAGAAAACAAGCTCTCTCCTGTCTCTTCTTAAAAGGGCACTAATCCCATCCTGAGGGGTACACACTCATTACCTAATTACCTTCCAAAGGCCCCATCTTCAAATAACATCACACTGAGGATTAGGATTTCAACATATGAATTTGAGAAGGACATGAACATTCAGTCCACAACATCTGTTTTGTAATAAATAAAATCTCCTTTGAAGACTTCCCATTGCTAATAGGATAAAGTCCAGAACTCTTAATATGCCAGATCTGCCCTAGGCTTTCTTCTTACCTCACCCTTCCTCATATTCTCTCTGCTCCTTCTGCCCTGCCAGGCTGCCTTCCTGCTTCAAATTTTCTCCCATGCTGTTTCCTCTGCCAGAAATCTTTTTTGCTCTGCACCCCGTTCTCCCCTCCCATCCTTGCCCGGTCCTCTCTCATCCTTCATGTCCGAGGTATTTCTCTGGGAACAGTTCCTCTACCACATGCTCTCATGGCTTCCTGTGCTTTTTTTCCCCCTGTCCAGGACTCATCACAAGCATTTGTATGATGTTTGTCTTTAACACTGGATTTTAAAGTCCATGAGGGGGGCTTCCCTGGTGGCGCAGTGGTTGAGAATCTGCCTGCCAATGCAGGGGACACGGGTTCGAGCCCTGGTCTGGGAAGATCCCACATGCCGCGGAGCAACTAAGCCCGTGAGCCACAACTACTGAGCCTGCGCGTCTGGAGCCTGTGCTCCGCAACAGGAGAGGCTGCGATAGTGAGAGGCCTGCGCACCGCGATGAAGAGCGGCCCCTGCTTGCCACGACTAGAGAAAGCCCTCGCACAGAAACGAAGACCCAACACAGCAAAAAATAAATAAATAAAATACTGAATACATAACTACTTAAAAAAAAATCCTAGTTTTTAAAAAAAATAAATAAAGTCCATGAGGGCCAGGACTGTATCTGTCTTATTCACTGCTGAACTGCCAGCGTCCGGCAGTGTCTGTGACAAAGTAAACACTTGATAATGTTGGCATGAGCCAAGAAAAGGGGTTTCTCCCTGGAATGTGAGTTTAGAAACTCGGAATTGGAGCAGAAGCTCAAGGCTTTCCTGAACAGGAACCAACATTGCGGTCAGAGGTGATTCAGATGGGAGGGGAAAGAAATTCTTCTGCTATAACCAGCTGAGACATGGTTTTTCTCAGAACCAGGAGCATGACTTAGCGATGGTAAAGCATTCAGGCAGTGACTGTACTTAACCTTCTCCCCAGAGATGGCAAGTGACTTGCCCAAGGTCTCCAGCCATGGAAGTGGGGATGGGAGTGAGGACCTTTTCAGCATTGCAGCTGTCGCCTCCAACCTAAGGAAGAGAAAGTCGTGACTGGAAGTTGTAGGACTCCGACACAGGGTGGTGACAAACTATGAAGAGGATCTGAAGGTTCAGGCTTGTGAGACCACAAGCAAGAAATTTCTCCTCTCTGGTCTTTATTTTCACCATATGTAATGAGTGTCTTAGGATCCTTGGTGGGCAGACTCAGATGGAAATTTGCATACGGGAGGTATATTGGGGATCAGTATCATAGGACAGTGAGAAGCAGGACTGGGCAGAAGTTGGACTGCAATGCAGCTGCAACCTTGGCCTCAGCTGACCATGAAGGGAGCAGTACAGCTGGGACAATCCTTGAGTTGTTTTGAATGGAAGCAAAGGGGTCAGGTCTTTGCATACTCCTCTCCCATCAACCAGTCACTGGAGGCAGACCAGAGTGCCTGGAGGGGCATAACCGTGGGCTTGGCTGCTCCCTTCAACTGGGCAGTTCCCAGAGAGGCACTCAGCTGAGATCCTTCAGCAACCAACACTCCCAGTGTAGTGGGGGTGTGGGAAGGAATGCGTGCCACAGTCTGGGTTGCACACGACAGAATCTGTTACAGAGGAATGTAGACGAGCAGTTTTCTAACTGTTCCATGGAGGCTTCAGGTTCCAAGAAGGTGCTTCAGTGGGTGGGAAACTGCTCTTCTTCGATGTGTTTTAGTTTCTGCAGAAGTCCAACATATTTCTTTGGAAGAAAAGCCTCTGATGATGCTACATTGTAAATACTCTGACAGCACCTCACATCTCTCCTTTGAGGTGCTGATCACAATTATAATTGAAATAATTAGTTGTATAATGATCTAATGTCTGACTCCTTTACTAGATAATAAATCCCAAGAAGGCAGGAGCCTTGCCTGTCTTGTTCACTGCTCTGTATTCAGGGCATTTACATATTAGGAGCACAACATCTGGTGTTAAATGAAAGAATGACCTTGGCATCAGAACAGCAGGGAAGCTGTTAAAGCTGCACATTTCTGAGCTCTACCTCTAAACACTGGTCCTCTAGGAGATTCCAAAGCACAAAAGGTTTGTGAGCCACTTCTCCATTCCACTTGTCCTAAGGCTCTGGTGAATGTTTGGAACCTGATGGAGACTCACTCATCCAGCTCCTGTTTCTACCCACTCTCAGCAGCCCTCAATCCAAGCATGGCTTCAAAAGTCAAACCAACCAAGAATCAAGTCACCAGAAACTTCTACTAACTCCAATCTGGATAGACATGCCCAGGTCCTGGATTGCAGGTTGCAGAAGTCTAAAACAGATTCACTGGATCCAAACTGGAGCCAAGAGTTTTCAATTCCACATGCAAATCAGCTTGAACATGATTTTTAGAAATACAGAATGAGGGCATAGGGAGTTTGGGGACAAAAGTAATGCTCTGGATGGGACTTCCCTGGCAGTCCAGCCGTTAAGACTCTGTGCTTCCACTGCAGGGGGCATGGGTTCAATCCCTGGTTGGAGAACTAAGATCCCGCATCCTGTGCGGCATGGCCAAAAAAAACAAAACAAAAATACCAGAGTAATGCTCTGGAGTCAGACTAACAAGGATTCAAATTCTATCTCACTTTCATGATGTTGGGCAGATGTCTGAATACTGAATGGCTCACTAGTTCAAGGTATCTGAACTGTGCTAGGTGCTTTTCATGCATTATTTAATCCACACAACTCTCCTGCGACCCTAAGTATTAATTCTGTTGCATAGATAAGGAAATTGAGGAGGGAGAATTGAAGTAACTTGCTTACGGTCAAACACTAAATGTCAAAGTTGGAATTTGAATCTGGGTCTGCCTGTTATGTTAGTGTTCCCAAGACTCTCACTTGAGGTTCCTTTTCCACATCTGTAAAATGGGACCACCACTCTTTTCTCACAGGGTTGCTGTGAAGATGGAGAGATTACTTTTGAAAACATCTGGCAACAGTCACTCAGTGATGCTACCTGGAAAAGAAAATGTTTTGCCCTCGTTTTTTTTTTTTTTTTTGGCAAACTTGAGGCACAGTGAAATTAATCAACCCTCCCCCTCCCAGGGATAATAAATGACTAAGTCAGGACCAGAATCTAAGTTTTGTACTCCAAGTCTGACTTACTTTCTCTCATACCCTATCATATGACTCCAGAAGGAAGAATGAGTGTATAGGAACACTGCAAAAATGAAGAAGGGAAAGGGTATAGGAGAGTCAATCAAGGGAGGCTTCCTGGAGGAGACCCAGTTTTCATTTTATGATGGCAGTACTTAGAGGAAGTGGGAAGCCAGCAGGAGAGGTCTTAGCTCTTAGTCATGATGTGGTTTTTCTGATAAGCTTGCTAGAGTTCCTAGTGCCCAGAGAAGCTAAGAAGCTTGACCAAGGTCACACAGCTACTAAATGGCACTGGCACAACTTGGAGTCACATCTAACTCCTTATGCCTGGATCTGTCTCCTTGGTGCTGGGGAGGGAAGGATGAGAAGCAAGTAAGAGTAATGTGATGAGGCAGGAGAAACAAAGGGTCCCCCAGAAATTCTCAAACATCCTCCCTCTGCCACAGGCCAAGGCCTCAGGATCAAGTTGACCCCAGTTGCAATCCTGGTTCCACCACTGACCACTGATGCGGCCTCAGCAATGTCACTTGACCTCTGAGTCTCAATTCCCTTACAGGATTTTGCTGTGGATTCAGAGAAATGACTCCAAGTACCCAGCCCGGGGCCAGGCATAGTGAGAAAAATAAGATGGCCATTATTATTCCACAATGCCAGGCCAGCCACAGATGAGTGGCAGGGCTGGACACCCAAGGGACAAAAGTAGACTTTTAGTGCCAACCACTCTCAACCCTGTGGTCGTGGGCACAGTGCTTAACAGGGTAAGGGCTGGCAGGTCAGGTCCATGATGCAATCACAGCTCCCTGCTTATGCCAAGAGGTGAACCATGACCCTTAGGAAATGGAAAAACAGCCCATTAACAAGAAGTACAAAACAAAACCTCAGTGAACTTTTATTTCTCATCATACAGAACTGGTAGCAAAGGTGAAGATTTCTGCACTTGAACACTGAATACTCCTCCCCACCCACCCAGGGACACGTACAGTCATCTTGTCCCCTCTGGAATCCAAACCCCAATGCTGGGGCCTCTTGTCTCCTGCCCAGCTTCATTGCAGGGAGGGCTTTGAGGCCTGAAGGGGGTGCCAGTCGCTTGCCCATGCCTGCACGGGTATGAAATGTGGCACAATGACCAGGCTCCTCTCCTGCCCCACCCCAGAGAGGAGGGTCAGAAGCAGCAGCAGCTTGGCCCTTGCCTTTCTTCAGTCACCTCCCAACTGGTCAGAGAGGAGGCACATACTGCTGGAGGAAGGGCAAGGGAAGTCATAATTCACAGCTTGTTTGCTACAGAAAGTGCCTGGGATCAGTCCTCGGCTGCTTCTGCCTCCAAGCAATCCACCTAAAATCGAGGAGAAGGGACAGAAATTGGGATGGGGGTGGGGAGGTCCTTGGTAGGTAGCCCGGAGAGACTGACTACAAGAGGCGGGGGCTCCCCAGAAGCCCTTGAGATCCTGCAAGAATTGCAGTTGGCTGCTGGCTTCAGAATCTGAGTGAAGGCTCAAATATCTCAGAAACTACCCCTCAGTCTGCAACTGTGGAAATGGAGGTCACCTGGCCAGTGCCAGGGCCCACAAAAGAACCCTGGGGTCTCCTGCCTCTCCCCCTGAGCCATGTGCCACCTAAACCACCTAGAAAGGCTTGCTTTTTTGGCAAATGTTTGTGGCAGAGCCATGGGAGATAGCAAAGTGGGGTGCCAGCTTCTGCAGGGCAGGTGCAGCTCTGGGGAGGACAGATTTTTCCCTGTCCTCTCAGACACTGACTATGGCTCTAGGGTTGAGGCCCTGAAGAACCTCACCCATAAAAAACCGAAAACAGAGAATGTATAATATAATACTCCCTCCTCTTCTAAAGGCAAAGTGACCAACAGAGAGTCCAGACTCTCTAGAGATAATCTGCTTGTTTGATGTGCTTGGTCTCTCTCCTGGGGCCTCATACCACCAGGTGTGGGAGAAAAGGGTAAAAGGGCAAACAAAGGAGGTCAGAGGAACTGAACTAGGACTGGGGCAACCAGGGAACGAGAGGCCTGCAGGCTGCCTGACAGAACAGGCTTTTGGGGAGCCAGATGCACAAACCAGCTGTGACCCTGACTTTCACATTGATGGATGAATGGCAGGTGGGAGGTAATGAAGTCTGAGAATGAGGAAGCAGGAGGAAAGGCAAAGCCGCTTGGAGTGTCAGTCCCTGGAGGTGTTTGCCCCTCTCCCTTGGGGGCCAGGCCAGGGACTTCCCAGGCCAGGAAAGCCAAAGTACTTGTGCTGCCTGGGCCCCTGCCTGCTGGCACACAAGTCTGAGCTCAGCCCATTTTCCTTCCTGTGCCCTTGGCCTCTGGGGGTAGGGGCAGGAAGAAAGGCCTTGGCGCCTGGAGATTTGCTAGTCCTCTTCCAGCTCCCAGGGGCAGAGCTGAGATCCCAGAGTCAGTGCAATGATCCTGTCCATTCCAGTGAGAAGGAGGGTGTGGCTCAGGGGCTGCACATCACACACAGGTCCACCACCAGAATAGGGTGGGTGGGAGTGGGACAGGCAGGCTTAGAATCTGTCTCCAGACAGAGAAGTCCTTGCAGGGAGAAGGATGCACCCAGGGTCAGCTGCTCCAGGCCCAGGTCCTGCACACGAGTCAGGTCATGTAGCGGGTGATGGCGCGGAGGGCATAGAGCAGGGCGGCTTGCATGCGGGCCTCCAGAAGCAGCAAGTTCACATGGACCTGGGGCACAGAACAAGGGCTTGTTGGCAACTGATGTCACTCCTCGCCATCCCCTTCCCTCCCAGACTGCCACTATCCCTGACCACTCATCCTTCCCCACTCTTTTTTTTTTTTTTTTTTGCCATGCTGTGTGGCATGCAGGATCTTAGTTCCCTGACCAGGGATTGAACCTGTGCCCCCTGCATTGGGAGCACAGAGTCTTAACCACCTGACTGTCAGGGAAGTTTCCTACAGAGATGCCTTGACTTTTCCTAAGGCTCTAAGCAACTTGGTGCAAGGACTGTGTTAGAATTTCAAGCACATTTATCCCTATCACGGCTAATCTCTTCATCCCCCAAAACTAAAAACAATAGCTACCCCTGACATCTATTTGGGATCAGAGGTTTACATTCATTTTCTTATTTTATCCTCCCAGCAACCTTGAAAGGCAGGCAGTTTTTATTCCTATTGTAAAGAAAACAAGCTTAGAGAGGCAAAATGACCTGCCCAAGGTCACATGACTACCAGGTAATAGGGTTATGATTTGAACCCAGGTCCTTCTGGCTGCCACTGAGGACCCTGTGAAGCACACTCCTACTTTACAGGTGAGTAAATGGAGTCTGAAACCACACAGTGGAGTAGGACATGAACCCAGGACAATACACCCAGGAGCCCCATCTGGCAGAACAGACTTAGTCTAGGGCACCTCACTGGGTCCCGACCCCTTGCCTCCTCCATGGGCCAGTCTGTCTGCTTCCGTCCTGCTCCTACCCCAAGAGCCGCACCTTCTCTGAGTGGCGGAAGTGCCTCCAGAAGTGGTTGTACATTCTTCGGGTGGTCTTCTCTGGATAGCAGGCCACTGTCTTGATATAGACCTTGAGGTTCCGCTCCAGGAGCTGGTTCACCTCTCCGTAGTCATAGTCATCATATCTGGTTGGAAAGGCCCCAGTAGCATCACTTACCCTCTGATCCCACAAGTATCTCCTCTCCCCAGTCCCACCCTGCAGAAGGAGGAACAGAGAGTGGCAAGAAAAGGCAGAAGGTAGGAAGCAACTAGAAACTTCGTTCCTCTTAGAAAAACAGCTGATGTCATATATCACAGGCCACTGGACCCGTAGGGGAATGCACAGAGGGTGAGCATGCTGTATTGACCATGTGAACATGTATTCATGGCGTCCTCAAAACTACTGTACACTACTGTATACAAAACTATTGTATCCAATTTATTGTATTTCATCAGCCTCAATTTTATAGATGAAACTGAGGTTCAGAGAAGTGAAGTCACCTGCCCTAGGTCACACATCTGGGAATGGGATTCACACTCAGCTCTGCCTGACTCCAAGGTCATAGTCACTACTTTACAGCTGAGGCCATGCATGGAAGATGGGGCAGGAGATCAATGCAAATATTTACCCTGGAGAAGGAAGAGGGAAAGAGAAAAAGGAGCCAGTAGTCATTTTACAGATGGGCAAACTAAGGCCTGGGGAAGGCAATTAGCTTGTTCAAAGTCAACGAGCAAGTTGGTGACAAGCTTAGAAGCCACTTTGTCACTCCCTAGTCCACTGAGCCAGTGAGTCATCACAGATCAGTGAGGATAAGGAAGACTGGTTTAATTTTTCTTTTTTTTTTTTTTAAGTTAAAAAAATATATTTTTTTTGGCCATGCCACACTGCATGTGGGCCCTTAGTTCCCCGACCAGGGATCGAACCTGTGCCCCCTGCAGTGGAAGCACAGTTTTAACTACTGGACCACCAGGGAAGTCCCAGAAGACCAGTTTTAGACTAGAGGACAGATTTGGTAGACAAAGGTTTAGGAGTGAGGGCCATGTTGGAGAGTGGAGGAGCCTGGACCTGGCAGCTGGGCAGGAACTAGCCTGTGCCACACACACCCTAAGATGCCCGTCCATCCTTGGCCTTCCCTGACTTAGAAACCTGCCAAGGAGGTTGGCCAGAAGGAGGCTGGCCAAGCACAGCTCAACCCACTCAGTGAAATATAATTTACAGCTAGTAACGCACAGAAATGCACATTTTTCTACAAGGAACATGTACCTTTTTAAAACTTTGGGGATTTTTTTTTTTTTGATGCTTGGAATAATAGCTAAACTAGAAAAGCAAGAAAAAAAATCATGTGTTCTCTAAAATATGCTCTCATTTGATTAAACTGAGTAAAATAAATACAGTAGACAAGAAAGTCTTGTTTTTGTAAAATTATATATGTTTTGGTCATTTGTGCATGGAAAAAAGACAGGAAAGAAATATTTGACAATAATAAGAGCAGGTGGGATTATGGATGATTTTTATTTTCTTCTTTTTGTTATCTGTTTCCTAAATTTACTAAAAATCTGGCTCTTTACAAACATCAAGCATATCTTTTAAAAAATGAAATAACAATTATAATTTCAACTATACAAAAGCGACTACATAAGAAAGAAAAAAAGCAATGGAGGAAAACATCTCAGAATGTGGATGTGGTTGTGGAGTAGTAGAATTTAAGGAAATTGTTTCTTTCTTTAATTCTTTAAATTTCCCACAACATTATCAGAGTGAGGTTTTTAAAAATAAAAAAAATTGTTCTGTGTATATTTTTGACACGTAATTTCACATCTAGGGTTTACCTACAAGGACTTAGGCATAGGGCTTCCCTGGTGGCACAGTGGTTAAGAATCCACCTGCCAATGCAGGGGACACGGGTTCAAGCCCTGGTCCGGGAAGATCCCACATGCCGCGGAGCAACTAAGCCCGTGTGTCACAACTACTGAGCCTGAGCTCTAGAGCCTGCGAGCCCCAACCACTTAGCCCACATGCCGCAACTACTGAGCCCGTGCTCTGCAACAAGAGAAGCCACCACAATGAGAAGCCAGCACATCGCAACGAAGAATAGCCCTCACTCGCCACAAGTAGAGAAAGCCCGTGTGCAGCAACGAAGACCCAGCCAAAATAAATTAAACGCAGCCAAAATAAATTAAATAAATTAAATAAATAAATAAATAAATAAATTTAATAAAAGGACTTAGGTATAAAACTAATCATTGCACATGGTATTTGTCATAGTGAAAAACTGCAAACCACCTAAATATCCAACAATAGGGAAATGGTTGGATAATTACACTTCATCCATAACAACACTACGCAGTGGCTAAAAAGCATGAAAGATGTATTCACATCAACAAGGAAGGTGGTTCACAATAGATTATTAGGTAAAAAAAGCAAGTTGCAGAATATATCAAGTATAATTCCATCAATTAAAAAAAAACTACTCAAAAAAGATCAGAAAATACTTAGGTAACAGAATGAAAGTGTAATTCATCATATACCACACAGAGACAACCATTATCAAATAACATCTTACGGTACAGCCTTCCACACATTTCCCATGCATGTACACACTTTTAGTTTAAAGAAAAAAAAAAGGAACAAAAAGAAGATTCTGGTTGGCAGCCAGCTTTCTTTTCTTTCAATACATTTTGACCATTTTCCCATGGCAATATAAATAAACCATGATTATAATTTTTAATAGCTGCATAATATTTCACTGAATGGATATGTCATTATTTAAAATCCCCTACTGTTGGCATTTCTGTTGTTTATTATGAGAAGAAATGCTACTTGGAATGAAAATACAAATATAACTCTCTCTCTCTCTCTCTCTCTCTCTCTCTCTATATATATATATATATATATACACACATATATATGCATACACACAGATACATATACATACACACACACATATATATAAAATCTCCCTAGTTATCTCTGGGGGTCAGATTAAAGAGTTTCAAAAGGTAAGCATGGCTATTATCTTTTATAATCAGCAAAGAAATACATTTGCTTTGAAAAACAATATAGACAGGAAGAAAGGGAAAGAAAAACAAACAGAAAAAGGAAACAATTGTGAGCTCAGATTGAGGGCTTGCAATACACTCATGCCCTGGTCTTGCACTCACCTGATGCCAAAGACGCAGTGGATGTAGTTCCAGATGGCCCTGCGGAGCATGGAGGTATCTACTCCGCTGTGCATGGCAATGGTGTTGTAGGTGAGGCTATAGGCTGCCTGGAACTTCTCATCCAGCAGCTGCCCACCCTCGGGGTAGAGCCGCTGGATCAGTGAATAGCCATGGTCCTCCCAGGTATAATCCTGAGGAATGTAGGAAGGGGTCAGTGAGGAGACTGTTTGGGGCCCAAGGCTAGCTGGAGAGATGCCATCCTCTGGAGCACACCTTGGCTCTCCATAATGTGTCTCTCCACCCCCACAGATCTAACCCGCTGCTTGGTCTGGACCTGAGAAGCTGAGGAGGATGCAGCTTGGTGATGACTTCCTGCTTGTGATCAGGATCCCCTGAGCTTAGGGCACAGGTGGGTCCCTTCACATCCAGGGTCTCCCACTTCCCTCGTGGAATCCTGAGGGAGAGAAGGTGCCCAAATCTCTAACTACATAAACCACCCACCCCTGCTTGTTTGTAAAGCAATAGTAAGACCAGTGGGGAGAGCCTACCTGGGCGCGGAAGGTGGGGGGCGCCTGAGTCCCCCGCCGGGTGAAGTCCTCGTATCCGAAAGTGGGGTCTTCCACAAAGCACAGCATGTCTGAGTTTGGAGAGGGCTCCAGGATGTCCGCTGAGGACGTCAGAAAGAGGTCATGGTGAGGCCAAGGCATGGAGCACAGTGGCCTCCACTCCTGATTAATCACCATTAGGGGGCTGGGGAATGCAGAGCAGGGGGCCAGAGAAAGCCCCTCGCCACATCGAGTGGGACCAGGACTTCGGCAGGAGCCAGGCCTGGGGGAGGAGGTAAATCAGGCCTGTGGAGGCTGGGATGTGGCTGCAGAGGTGCAGTGCATGGAGGTACCTGCTTCCCAGCAGAGATGATGTCAGGAGGGGGCGGCCCCTGAACCTGGATGCCTGTGACCCTGTACCTGAGGGGGTCACCAGCAGGCTCTCTGACTTCTCCAGCTCAAAGCGGCTCTCCATCTCCTCCTGGGAGGCCCCCTCATCCCGCAGCAGGCTCTCCTGCAGCTGCCTCATGCGCTCCATCAAAGCTTCCACATCGCGGGCGGCCTCAAAGCCCTGCAGGAGAGACCTGGTGGTGGCCACCTACTCTTCCTCCCTGGGCCCCAGAAACCCCACACGTCTTTCCCACATGCCGGGCCTTCCCGAAGGATCGTAAAAGCCCTGTGCCTCCTCTGTGCCAGCCACTGCACTGGACAGCTCACATGGCCTGTGCTTCCCAAAGTGATGTTTAAGAGCGAGAGAATAGACACGGCTTCTCTGAGCATCAGCTTCCCTCACAGGAAAGCGCTTTTTAAAGTATCTGTATTTTAAAAATACAAACACATAAGCCACTTTGTAGAATGAGAGGCAAACTTTGTATTTTTAAAGTTCTAAAAGTCAGTGACTTTAAGCCCACGGGGCTCCATGCCGAGGCCAGTCACATGGTTATTTCATCTCATCTTCACAACCCTTTATGAAGTGCGAGTCTTTATCCTCATTTCCCAGATGAGGAAACTGGGTTTCAAAATCAAATAACTTTTCTAAGGCCTCTCAGTGTGCGATAGGGAGGCAGCTTCAGATAGGGAGGCGCTGTTTTCTACCCAAGGGCCAGGGGCCGTGCCAGCTTCCTCTCCCACCAAGACTGAAGCCCGTGACTTACCCCAGTGTGGTTCAGTGGGTCCCTGCTGGGGGGTGTGCTCTGCTCACTGGGGGGTGAAGGGGCCTGGGGGCCGGGGCTGCCCTCGGGGTCCCCCTCAGGGAGGATGCCACAGCCGAACACGAAGGAGGCTAGCGAGTGGCAGTGGGTGAGGAGGACCAGGGCCTGGATGAGCTCGGCCAGGGACCAGCTGTGCTCGCCTGTCTTCAGCAAGGCCTGGAGAGAAAAGGAAAGGTCAGACCTGCTCAGTGCCTGCCCTGGGCTGCCTGCCATGCCCCAGCCCGGCCCCCGTGCTCCCTTGGGGACCCGCCTCTCCGCCCACTGCACCTGGATGTGCTCCTTGGTGATGAGCCACGGCCGATGCGCCAGCAGCTTGTTGATCTCGCTGAGCTTGCGCAGCTTCTCAGGAGCACGGTGGAGGCCAAGCAGCCACTCAGGGTCACCGCCAGTCTGCAGAAACTCAGCCATGTGGGAGCCCACCAGGTAGGAACACTGGTGGCGGGCGGCGGCCTGGAGGGGGTGGACAGAGCCCAGATCACCCTCTTCTTTCTGTGCCCTGCTCGGGTGGGTACCCCATGGAGGGAACATCACAAGCCTCACTGTTGCCTGAGAGGCAGGAAACTTAGGTTCTAACCCCAGCTTTGCCACTGGTTTGTTGTCCTCCCTTGGGCAGGTCACCTGACTCCTTCGTGCCTCAGTTTCCCAATCTGCAAAGCAGGCATTAAATATGCCTCTCTTCAAAATCTAAAATTCGATGAATGGTCAGATAAAGCCAGGGCTTTGCTTTATGCTGCCCCTCCTCCTTGTTTGTGGAATCAAGCCCCCAGCAAAGAGATCTGAGGACCGAATCCCCCAATGTGTCCACCCCTACAAAAGTTAGGCTCAGACAGGCTTACCATGATGGCGATGTAGTGGCGCCAGGAATTGGCCAAGGGCCCATCCGTGTGCAGCAGCAGGTAGTGCAGGCGCCAAAAGCTGGTAAAGTAGTCGGGGTGCAGGCCCATCACCACTGCCAGGTTGTCCACCCTCCCGGAGGACATCAGCGCCTCCAGCCCCAGGTGTTGCTCAAGGCTCTCGGCTCCCTCCCGAAGGACCTGCCAAGCAAAGGTGAGGAAGGGATGGCTTCCCCTCCTGCCCTCCCCACCAAAGAGACCGACATATTCATTGCATTCATTGGGATTTTAATAGCAAGGAACTGAAGACAACCACCATGTCCAAAAAAAGGAGAACAGGGGAGGAAAAGATATTTCATTAAATGATTAAACAAATACTTATTAGACACTTTATATAATACTAGTTGATACTTATATAATGCTCGCTAAGTGCCAAGCACTGTTCAAACACTTTACATATATTAACTCATTTAATATTCACAACTATGAAATTAGAGACCTGTTTTCTCCAATTTTAGATAGGAAGCCTCAGGCACAGAGATTAAAGTACAGCTTCTCCTGCTTTCGTAGAGCTTCTGTTCTTTTTTCTTTTCTTTTTTTTTGGCTGTGCCGGGTGGCTTGCGGGCTCTTAGTTCCCCAACCAGGGATTGAACCCAGGCCCTCGGCAATGAAAGCGCAGGATCCTAACCACTGGACTACCAGGGAATTCCCCACAGAGCTTCTATTCTAATAGTGCAAATCCATGCAGTCATTGGAGGTGGATGCAAAATAGTTCACATTTCCTGAGTGATTTCTCCATGCCAGGTCTGAGTTTGGAGCGTTCCCTGCCTGCATTATCTCACTGATTCTTCCCAGTTACCCTGTGAGGTGAATACTATTATTTTCCCCCACTGACACATGAGGGAATCAAGACCCAGGGAGATTTCATTCTGTGCTCAAGGTTACAGATCTGGTAAATGACAGAACCAGGATTCAATTCCTGATTAACCCCAAAGCCTATTTCTTTCCTTTATTACAGAACAGGAGTGGTTACTTATAAATGAAAAAATAAAAGATAAGAACAATATTTGAGCTTAAAATTCTGGGCTACCAACATAAATAATCAGCGGGTGGTTGTGTGCTTTCCACTTACAAAGGGTGGAAGGAACTGAAGGGTTTAGACGTTTGTTAACAGCTCATTAACTGCTTGGCCTACACATTTAGGAGAGTAAGGAGGACAAGGAACCATTTGTCTTTGTTCACTGAAGGCCAAAGAAAAAGAAGGAAACTATTATTTTTTAATTTGCCTGTTCATGTGTTTTGAAGTTTCCCCCACCACCAGGCACACACTGGAGTGTCAGTTCCATGATGGCAAGGATTTTTGTCTGTCTTGTTCTCTGCTGTATCCCTAGCACCTAGAACAGTGCCTGACACACATTAATCATTCAGTAGATGTCTGTTAAATAAATGAATGCATGACCTGACTCAGTAGATGAAAGGTGTCTCTGTTGTATTAAGTGAAAAAATAAAACATAACAACCAAAAAAAACCACACCAAAAACCCAAATAAACAACAACCACAAAACCAT
The DNA here is from genome assembly GCF_025265405.1 of Mesoplodon densirostris. NCBI lineage: Eukaryota > Metazoa > Chordata > Mammalia > Artiodactyla > Ziphiidae > Mesoplodon > Mesoplodon densirostris. The sequence continues at coordinate 23,154,029 of NC_082662.1, read as the reverse complement.
GTTATAAACTATGACCTTGGCTCTGTATGAAAAAAAGTCTGGAAAACAGTGGCAAATGGTTAACAGTGATTATCTCTGTGGGAGTGGGATTGTAAGAGACTAAAGCTTTCTGAAACATTGGAAATTTAAAAATAATGAACAAAAAAAGAAAAATAAAATAAAAATAATGAACACATATTACTTTTGAAGTCGAAAAAAACTTTAATACACGTACAGTCAAGGATAAGAAGATAAACATGCATAGTTCTATCTTCTTAAGGAAATACAAGTCTTGTTCTGGGAATCACAGTTTGCTCATTACCTAGCTGTGTTATTATCACTTTATCTCTCTGAGCCTGTTTCTTCCCAGCAAGATGGGGTTGATATGCCTGCCTCACAGAGCTGTTTTGTGGATTAAATGGGTCAAGAACCTGAAGGGGTAGTTTCAAACCTGCAATTTCAAGAGACCAGCAAAGCCCCCCCACACACTCAATGCCCCATGTCCTTTCTTCCCAGGGACCAACAACAATTCCTAACCCCTTCCAAGCTTACCTCCTCCACTGGAATGAAGGCGCTGGGCCCTCGAGGGCCTCGCTGAGCCCGGCTCTCCCTCTGCTCCTAGAAGGAAACACATCATGGTTAGATGGAGGTAAAAGCGAGGACTAAGAAGATAGTTCTCTCTCCAGTTTTCTCCTCTTATCCGAGGGGTCACACTAAGTTTTTTTTTAGGCTGCACCATATGAAATCCAGGATCTTAGCTCCTCGATCAGGGATAGAACCCGGGCTCCCTGCATTGGGGGCACAGAGTCTTCACCACTGGACCACCAGAGAAGTCCCCCACACTGAGCTTTTAAAATCACCTTTCTGGCCCACCTTGCATGAAGCAGTCAGGTGGAGATATATACCAGTTTGGTGGGTGAAGAAAGGGTAAAGCGACCAAGAGAGCTTACCCCACAGGCTGAGTTCTTCAGGAACTGGGAAGGGACACAGGAGCCCACTATATAGCCCCGAGGGAAATATACAGCCACTGTGCTGCACATTTCCAGGAGGCCACCTTCTTGGCAGCCCTGGAGAACCTACAGAAGAAGTCCCCTTGTTCGTATCCTGAAGCCAGGTTACCAAGTCCCCTAGATTCCTATGATGCAGCTTCAGCCTCTCTGAAACCCACAGCCTCATCGATGGTCTCCCTGCGTCCACAGCCCCGCCCTCTCCTATCCATCCTCTACCAAGTTAACAGAACTAATGAATAAATAAAACATCCTCCCCCAACCCCACCTCTGGGACTAGGAGCAGATCTAGTGAGTACATGATCCTGGTGGTTTCTAAAGAGGGCAAACTTTCTGTAGCCAGAGTGAACTTTCTCGAGTGCAAATCTCATCACTGGCTTAAAACCCTGCCTCTGCCTCCTGTAGCCTCCCAGGCCATTAGTGGCTCAGGCCCACTGTGCTCACACTGGTCACACCTTTTGCAGAGCTAACTCTGTCTTCCAGGGTCTAAGAACCTTTCTTCTGATCCTCATCTGTGACCCCCCAATTCCCAACGTTTTTGCTTCTGAAAATGTTGCCTTCTAATTGTCTGAGATAGGTCTCCCTAATACCAGATCACATTCTGTGGAGAAAGGAGCCAGGTAATTCACACTAGTCTGCGAATGAAGAAAACAGAGAAAGCAGAGAGGCGTGGAGGGCAGGGCGGTACAACGCTGATGGTAGCAGCTATTCTGACGTGGCTGTATTGGAGCCTCTATGGAAACCACCAGTTTTATTTATCCATTTGTTTTGATACCTGGGAGGGGGCTCTCAGCACTGGCCTTAGAAACAGTTTATCCAAACCAGAGTCACACCCTCACTGGACAGAGACGGTGTCCTCCTAACTCTCCCCATCTCATTCAAATTTAGACTTACTGCTAATCCTCAAGTGTCCAGGGACTAAAGATTATAATTGAACCTTCCTTTTCACGTAGCCAAAAACCTCCTGAGGGAGGCAGAGCTCTGGGGCTCTGAAAGACCACAAAGGAAAGAACAAGGGTCCAAAAGTCCCAGGCATGAGTACCAATTCTGCTGCCACTAACTTGCTGTGTGACTCTGAGAAAGTAACCTAAACTCTCTGGGCCTTAATCTTGGACAAAGAAGGTAGCTGGGCTGACTGCTTAGGCCCCTTTCAGCCCATACTTCTGGGATCTACCAGGCCAGCCTGGTCCAAGTCCAGCATAGAAACCACCAGAGTCCCCAAGCACTTCCGTTTCACCTTCCCTCCTCCCTCACCAAAGAGAAAAAAAAACCTAACAGCTCTGTCTGGGAGATAAGGATTGCTGACTCCACAAACTGGGCCTCCCCCTCAGGGGACCTAAGGACAGATAGAAAACCACAGCCAGGTGTGGTGGGGAAGGGCAGGAAGGAACTGGGGGAGTTGTGGGGGGTGGGACAGGGAGGGCCCACCAGGGTACTAGTGAGGGACAGCGAACAGCTTTGGGAATCCCTTCCCACTCTAAAATCTGCCCCAGGAGCTGTCAAGGGAAGAAACTGATGCCTGTGGGTCTTTAAATGATAGGTCTGGATCTACCAACATTATCAGCCCTGATGAAGATGATGATGATGATTGTGACGATAGAATACTGTTAAAAGATAGGGGCTCTTGACACAAACTGTCTGGGCTCAAATGACAACTCCACCACCTATTATCTGCTAGCTATGTGAGCCTCAGTTTCCTCACCAAATTACAGGGTAATAGTACCTACTGTCACTGGGTAGTCATGAGGATGTAATGAGGTACTGCCTGTATAGGCCTTAGCTCAGTACCTCTGTCACAGCAAGCACTTAACAAGTCAGAGATCATTAACCTCATTGTTATTTCAAACAAGGGCCTCTCAACCCAAGCTGCACATTTAGAATCCCTTTGAGAAGCTTTTTAAAAAATACCAATGCCAAGGCCCAGCAATTCTAATTTAATTGGGTGCGGCCCAGCATAATTTGCCAGGGAGGGAGTGCCATTGTTTCACACCATTTATTGATCACTTTCTCAATTATAAGGCACTGTGTTAAGTGCTTTCCAGGTGGAACCAGAATTAATCTGTTCACTCAACAAATATATATATATATATTTTTTGCGGTACGTGGGCCTCTCACCGTTGTGGCCTCTCCCGTTGCGGAGCACAGGCTCCAGACACGCAGGCTCAGCGGCCATGGCTCACGGGCCCAGCCGCTCCGCGGCATGTGGGATCCTCCCGGACCGGGGCACGAACCCACGTCCCCTGCATCGGCAGGCGGACTCTCAACCACTGCGCCACCAGGGAAGCCCAACAAATATTTTTGATGACTACGTTGCAGGCAGCAAGAGTACAGGAGTGAAAAGACAAAATCTTAGCTTTCCCAGAATTTACGATCTAAAGGAGAAAGACAATCAAACAAATGATGAATAGGATTTCAAATCATAGATTATATAGATGGGTGGGGGAGTGTGTGCAATATGTCAGTCCTAGTAGACAGGGAAAGCCACTGAGGAGACAACCTTTAAGTTGATATCTAAATATCAAATATTTAAATGAGTTGATGGGCCTGTAAAGGGCCTATAAAGATCTAGGGAACCAGCATTCCAGTCAGAGGTAACAGAAAGTGCAAAGCCCTGAAGGCAAGACCAAGTAGATTCTAATCCAGAGCTCCAGTACCCTGAATGCTTCCCCAACCTAGACAGCCAAAACTTGAGAGGAAGCAGACAGGGCAGGGGCCCACCACCAAGAGATGACACCTCCAAATCAGCCCTCCCCTACTTCCTGGGGTAGGAAGTCAATAATAATAATGGTGGGTAACAACGCTGATTACCATTGGTGAAGCATTTATTTCATGTGCACGTTAAGGGAGTTCTACTACCAGAGCTCCCATTTTACAGATGGGGAATAAGGTTCAGAGAGGTCAAGTCACTTCTGGTCACTCAGACAGGAAGGACGTAGCAGAGTTAGGTTACAAATCAGGTTTCCTCAACTGCAGAAACTTCCTATTCTCTAAACTTCTCAAGGTCTCAGAAGCCCCAAGGCTTTGCCTCTGAGGTTCACCAGGAATGAGAAGCTCCTTCTCCGCCTACATTCCCAGGGGATCCACTGCCCCAATCACAGCCCTTGTCATCCTGCCTTGTTTCTTACCTTGAGAGCACACACTGGATCTAGTTCTCTGTTGTTATCCCAGAGTTTAGCACAGTGAGTCCAATAAAACTTCCTGCTATGATGAAATATTCTTTATCCGCACTGTCCAATAAATATGGTAGCCCCTAGCCACAGTGGCTGAGCATTTGAAGTATGACTAGTGCAACTAAAAACTGAATTTTTAATTTTAAAAAATCTGATTTATCTAAATTTCAATAGCCACATGTGGCTAAGGGCTACCATATCGGACAGTGCAGGTTCAGCACACCTGATAAAGGCAAGATCCCCACCCTGACTATGCGGATAAAGAAAGGAAAACCAGAGGGGGCAGGTGACCTACCCAAGGCAACACAGCTAGGATGGGGCAGAGGGAAAACCAATGAGTTCCAACTGAGGGGACCCCACAGGGCAGCAGGAACACTGAGGTCAGACAGCCGTCTGGGTGGCCACTCAACGGAGAGGGCTTCAGGCAAGTTGTAAAGAGAGGATAATCACCTCAGAGCTCAGCGTCTGGCTCTTGATTTAAGCGCTCACTAAAAGTTACCTTTCATATCAGCTTTCATATTACCTTTCACTAGCACACTGGTTGCATCTAATCTTCATCAGTTTGGGGGTGGGGGTGGGGGGTCTCTTCTGCACACAAGGAAAGATTAAGGTTCCAAAGGTTAAGCACCAGCTGACAAGAGGCCAACCTGAGATTTGAATTCAGCTCAGTCTGGCTTGTAAGGGTTCTGTCCACCACCCAGATCAGCCTCTTGGAGTAGCCCCAGCCTTTATTTCTTGGTATCCTATCCAGAGCCTGCAGCCTCCAGGACTCAGCTATGGAGACCTTTGAGGTCACTCTGCCGGCTGGGAAGGGGCAGAGACTCCCCTCCCCGTGGGCTGCTGAACTCAAGATACTTGCCTGGGCTTACACCTGAGAGGGAGACAGAGCCCAAGCAGCCTCTGATCTCCAGCCTCGCAGGGAGGGGTGTGTGAGTGGTGCATATAAACTCACATGCCCACCATGATCTGGCCGATTTCTCACAACCACCTGGAGGGAAATACGTCTTCTTATCCCTTCTTCAGAGACAGCTCACTGAGGTTCTTTTGGAGCTCAGATCTGACTTCAAAGCTTGCACAGTTCACAAGGGTCAGCTAAGCCAACAAGGGGCAAATAGTTACGAGCACCTATTAGGTACTAAGAACAGTGCTGGGGATGGGACGTACAGAGTGTTTCTAGTCTAGCAAAGGAGACAGACAAGAAATTCCTGATTACACAACTGTTATACTGTAATTGGGATAATAGCTCCTGCAATGGAGAAGGGGAACAGGAAGCAGGTATGCAGAAGGGAATTATCTGGTGGGGAAGGAAAGACTTCCCTGAGGCAGTGATGTTTCAGGAAGTGATTCTAGACCCCAAGAGGGCTCTGAGAACATACCACCAGTACGAGAGTGAAGCGTCTGAAGGCCTTGACCCGGTGAAAGCATGTGTGGCGAAGTGATGGGAGTTGAGGGGACTGTGCATTCCTTGTTCATACTTGTCCAACTTCCCTTGGGCCTTGGGCACCCGGCTCTGTAAGTTCAGCACCCTACTGTCGTCTAAAGATTCTGCTTAAAACAGACATTTCCCCAAGGTCCTCTTTTCTTCAGAGAGAATATGTAGAAAGGGGTCAGACATCACCAGCTTCCCCCCACCCCCGCCTGCTGTTGACAGCTGGCTTCCATCTAAAGGCCACACCCTCAGAGCCTTCCCAGTCCACCTGGGGCACACTCTTCTCCCCAGATCACTTCCCAGACACTGTCCCAAAGAGTGATGGACCAATTCTCACCTCAGGCAGGAGGGGCGGGCTCGGACACCCCCTTGTGAGACATTCTGGGGAAAGGGAAATATGTGCTGTGGCCACAATCTAAAAATAGCTAGCGTGTTTGATACAGGACGTAGCTGCTATGCTCTAGGCACTGTGCGTTGGCCTTTGCATGTATTCTCAGTTAATTCTCCCAACAGTCCTTTGGAAATATGACCAAATCTCCACAGGAGGAAGTTGCTGATCATAGAAGTAATCATTTGGCCAAGGTCACACAGCAAGTAAGTGGGAAGGCTGCCACATGGACCCGGAGCACGCCTGCTCTAGTGCCCAGGTGCTCCAATAAATAAAATTATTTCCATAAAGAAGGAAAAGACAGAATAAGGTAGCTTGGTCAAAGTCACGCAACTGAGAAGTGGCAGGAGCAGTTTTTGTCCCAGCACTTGGGGATCCTAAACCATGACAGGGAAAGGTGACAAGCTAACAGAAAACCGGGGACCCCCGGAAACCAGGCTGCTCAGAGAAGTGCAGCTGTTTTTCCCAGGGTCACAGTTCAGGACTAGCACTTGTCTGACTCCCAACCCCAGTAAGACACTTGCGCCAGGCTCCATGTCTGTAAACTCAAGAAACAAGCAAAACTCTCCGTTGTGTCAAGCACACTTGGAAATCCTAGAGACACTCGAGCCAAAGAAAGAGCTATTCTGCTGGGTTAGTGAAGGAAGCCTCTCTATAGCCCCTCCTGGGCCTCAATTTTCTCATCCCGTAAATTGGGGCTACTATTGATGGTATAGCTCATATTTTGCTAGTTTAATCCTGAGGACTCAGCGAAAAGGCAAAGCCGGAGCCTGGCATCCAGTAGGTGCGTAATAAATAAGATGGCCATTGTCCGTGGCGGTGGTAATGGGGGAGGGGGTGTCAGATTGGGTCCAGCCGTATTCCCAGCCTTACTGCAAAGAGAGTCCCTCCAAAACAACTTCTGGGACGTCAGACCACTTAGTAAGGCACAGCCAAATCGGCGCTTGGCTTCTGGTGTCGCGGCCAGGGTTTTCCCCCTCTCCCCCGTGCTTTGGCCGCGGCGTAGCCGGCAGCCCGCCAAGGCCCCGAAGCGCCCACGCCCCCAACCCAAATCGGGGGTGCAGGTGGGGGCGGGGGACGAGATCGACCTCCGTTGGCCAGCCCCAAGTGCTCCAATCCCCGAGCGGGGGCACTGCAGCGGGTACAGATCCTACCTAGAAACAGTTCCTCTAGCCCCAGCCTAGAGGAAGGGATCTGCGGAAGGGGGCGGGGAGGAGGAGTGGTCGGGCCGCTGCGCCGGGATTTGCCTGGACTTGAAGACTCCCTCGACCAGGGCCCAAACCCAAGATAACGTCGAGAAGGCTCCCCTCTCTTTGGCCAGGAGTCCAAGGGAGCCTTGGAGGGCTCTACAGCCCCGGGGGTAGGGGGAGGAGGCGGAGGGAGCCGAGGCTGCCAGTTGATGCAACCCCACTCCGGCTTGCGCGCTCCACTCCCCCTCCCCGAGCCGGGTGGGGGTTGGCTCACAGACTCAGCTCGCGACAGCCCGAAGCTCGGACGCGGCTCTGGGTTCAAGGGAAGAGTGGCGTCGCTCGACTGCTGCTTACCTCTCCGGCCCCGGGCAGGTAGCCCTTCAGCTCGGCGCGGCACTCGGAGTCCGCAACGATCATGGTGTGCGCCAGGACCCAGCCGCGGCTCGCCGACCGCCCGTGCACCCGAGGGGCTTTCGGACCGACGCGCGCAGGAAGCCGGGACTGCGGGCCGCTGGGGAGGTTCTAGAGCCCCGGGGTGTCTCTCGGGGTTCCAGAATGCTCCGAAAGCCCAGGATCCGGGAACGGCCGCCGCTGCTCTGGACTCCCCGCTCGTCTGACTTCTGGATGGTGAATGGCCTCGGGAGCCTGGGATTGGCCGCGGCGCAGGGGTTTTCACGGCCGGGAGCGCCTCGGAAGTCCGCAGTGGCCAGGGCTGCTCGCAAACCCAGCGCTCCTCAGCATCCCCACCGCGGAACTGCCAGCGCTCTCCGGGCTCTGACACCAGCAGCTCTGCTCTGCCCGCCGCGGTCCCTGGGGAAGGGCGGGGACACAAAAGCCCCGCGCCGCAGCCAATCAGGTGCCTGTTTCCTGGGGAGGCGGGGCGACACCGCCCTCTGGAGCCTGCGGCTCAGCCAATCGGCACCGGGAAGCGCCCGGGAACTCTGGGAGCTGTAGTCCGCCCCGGACGAATGCTGCAAACTTTTGCAAGAGGGTTTAGTCAGATTGTTGGCAATACCAGACGAGAGTGACATTCCGGAGAGTCATTAAAGCTGCATGACGAAACGGGACTTCACCGGGCTGGGCCAGAGAGCCGGGTGTGAAATCCCTCCCAAGTATGTTCTTCAGCTTTTCAGTTCCTGGAGGGACTGGTTCGGGTTAGGAGAGGTAGTGCTAATTACAGAGCTGACCGCCAGATTTTGGAGATCAGAGCACACAGCCCGGTTCCTCTGGCCTCCGGGAAGGCTCCATCTTAAAATGTACCAGACACAGGGAATCCAGCTTATTTGTGGAGTCTCTGGAAAAGCCTTCATTCATTGAAATGTCCATGGCAACCTCTGGTCTAACCTCAGTCCCTATTGCTGCAGTTTCCCCTCTTCTGCTCCCTTGGGGCCTCCCACCCAGTCTTCCATCCCCCTCTTCTAAAAACTTTGTGACAAGGTATTCTACTGTTTCTTTTTTTTCTCACCTCTCTGGCCACTCCTTCTCTGACTCCTCTTTCTCCTCCCCCCTCCTGGAAAGTGGGTGTCCCCCTAGTTACTGTTTTCATCTTTCCTCTCTCCAGGCACACTCTCCCTCCCTGATCTCATCCATTTCCTGGCCTTCAACTCTCCATTTGGAAGTAAGTCACTTCTAGCAGCACCTCAGCACCTCAAAGCTGAATTCGTCTTCTTCTTTTCCCTTCCCACAACCTCTTCACAGTTTTTCTTCAGAGCTCCACTTTTTGTTTCAGTTTTAAAGTTACTGTTTACTTGGGACAGAGAATCCTGACAGGAGCGAAAGTGGACTGTATGACCTCCGACATATCCTCTGAGACTTCCTAGGTCTAGGCTTAGGATTCCAAAGACGACCCTCTGACTTGGTCTCCTGCCTCCAGTCTCTTGGGAGAAGTAAATTAATCTCACCCTCTGCTGAGCTCAGGCACTTGGGCTGGGGCTCTACTGTAACACTTATCACAGTCTACCTTGGGTTGTATTTTTCTGTGTACATGTCTTATCTGACCCTTTTGATTATAAGCTTCTTGAGGACAGGGTCCACATCTTAACATCTTTGTCTTCTGCCCTATGCCACCTAGCACAATGTCCTGCCAATAACGTGTTCTTGTTGACTAAATCTTCCTTTGAATTGAATTCCCCTCGAAATCACACCCCACCCCAATATGTCAGATTCAGCTTTTATTTTCAAAATCTACTCTGTAATGTCAATGTTTAGATCAGCTTTACTGGTATTTCATCGGCTACAGAATAAAAGTCAAACCTCTAGATTGGCATTCAACATCTGCCAAGATCTGCCTCAATTTACCTTTCTAGCCCTATCACTGGCCACCTTCATGTTCCTTGTTTGATCTTCAAGCCTTTCTCTGCAAAGCTCTGGCTACTGAACTCCAACCCAGCAATCAATGCCTTTATTGGTAACTGTGGCCTGAATGAAGGCTTCAAAATCCTACTTCCTATAGAAAGTATTGCTTCTTCAGCTCAGCTGAAAATAATCTCTCCCACTGTTCAACTCCTCAACACATTGTTTCTACCTTTTTGTACCACTGGCCTTCAAATTTGATTCAGCCTTATTATGGTGTCTGAATGTCTTACCCCTTCTCTCCAACTAACAATGGAATATGTTATTGACCACTTTTGCAAAGTGAGGAAACTCGAGTTCAGAAAAGTAAAACTTTGTGTCAATGTCATATAATGTCTTCTTTTGACTGCACCAGACTGTGTCAGAACTCCTTTAAGGCAGGAACTGTGTCTCTCTATCCCCCACTAGCATGTAGTGAGTCCTCAGGAAATACTTTTGAATTAATGAATATGAGTTGCTCTCCTTTGTAGAATGACCCTTTATAACCTTCAAGGAAGCGACTAAATCATTCCCAAGGCTTCACTTACAAAGTTAGTGAATTTGTGAAAAGCAAGAGATACTGGTATTCTCAATTGGATGAGGTTTTGTGACCCAAACTCCTTGGAAGGAAAGCTCAGAAGGGACACAGATACTACCATTTACTGAGCTCCAACAACAGTCCAGGATACATCTGTTATCTCATGTAACTCTCACCACAATCTCATGAAGTAGTCATTATGGCCCCATTTGACAGATGAGGTTACTGAAGCTAAAGAGGTGTGTTGACAAAGTTCAGACAGCTTAGTAATATGTTGAGTAAGGATTCAAACCTAGTCAGGGATGACTCCAAAGCAGAAACTCCACTGCACCACTGATGAAAGACCTGAATATGTAAGAAGCAGGCTGGCACAAGGAACTGATGCATAAAGCAAAATTCTAATATATTAATTGGGAGAAACATAATTGTCAAGTGGCCTATAATTGATGGGGCAGTACATCCCTCTTTATAGGACAGCCTCCATGAAAAGACAAATTATCATCTGAAGGTGGCTAGGGCAGTTGGAATCTGAGCAAAAGGAGCCAGTGAAAAGGCGAATCCCTGAACTAACTCCACTCAGAGCAAAACTGCTGGTTAGGGCTCCGGCTTCTTCCCTCTCTCTTTCATTCACTAAATATTTATTGACCACCTAGTGTGTACCAGGCACTGTGCTGGGCTCTGGAAGTCCAGCGGTGAAGCTTTCAGCCCAGGAGGACATGGCCAGGTGACATTGCCTGGGTTTGTTCCTCCCCTCCCCCATGCCTTGTATTTTTGGCTCGGAAAGATCCACCTCCTGTTGCCATACTCTCCACTCTTGCATCAGCTGTGTTGAGGCCACTGATTGGCCAAAGCTCTTTTTATTCCTCAATCACATGCCAGTCCTGAAGATACTTCTAGGTTGGACTTGAAATGTTTCTGAGGTTTCTTTAGCTTCAGACCCTCTCGCAGATTTTAACCCTAATGGGATTCTCATCTGTTCTGTATTTATTCTTCCTAAATTAATTTTCTAATCCCCAATTCTGGGATCACTTTACTATAGTAGAATAGTCTTGTACCTAGACCAGATCTGGGGTTATGATTTTTCAGTCCAGATGTAATTTTCTGAGCTCTTATTGTTTTGCCACGCGCTCTCCTCCCATCACAGATTATAATTTCTGCCTTGGGGGAATTTCAGGAAAGAAACCCAACTCCAGCTGATTTATTTGATAAAACCAAAGCAGACTCAACCTCTGTGGCTCATTCATACATTCATTCATTTAATTACTCATTAAGCAGGCATTTGGCTAGGTGCTGAGGGAGGTTCTTCTGGCTGACAGGTCCTGAGCCGTCAAGCTATACAACCAAAATGGAAACTGTACCCAGGAGTTGTGCATTAGGGGGCACAACAGCCACAGACTCTTGAAAACAGAGCCAACTCTCTCCTAAGAGCACTGCCCAGGAGTCAGGCAACTAGGGTGCTAGGTTTTAGCTACGTGACCCAAAGTGAATTTCTTTTCATCTCTTGGAATCTGTTTCCTCATCTGGAAAACAAAGGAATTGAAATTAGCTCTAACCCTCCAGAGCCACTGTGGAAAGAACTGATGTTGGGCAATACATATAATTCAGGTTCATCGATTGTATCCTGAGGTCAGAAATCTTCAAAAAGCTTTCAAAAATTCACCCCTCTTAATAAATAAAACAAAAAACCCGACGAGCTCCAGTTTGGTTTTGTCGGCTGTGACAAAGGGTGTGCGTCCTCAGCGCACCCTGCAGGCAGGACTCTGCTATAGCTCAGAACGGGCTGGGGAAAAAGGTGGATTTTTCAGTTCACAGAATCGTCAGGTCCTGAAAAGAGGTCAGGCAACAGCTAGGTAAAGATTGTGTGGTTGCTGAGGATTCCCCTGCTGCCACCAGGAACCAGACTCCCCAAGGACCCCCAGCCCGAATACACATCCCCTTGTTTTGGCTTACTCTCATCTTACAGGCAGGAATCCTGGGGGTCTAGAGAGAAGGCATTTGCCCAAGGTTCCCCAGGCAGTTGGCCACAGAGCAGTATTTAGAACCTTGGGGTCCGGGCCCCCAGTCCAGGGCCACCTGCACCACAACAGACTGCTCCAGGAGCCTCACATTTCCAGAAAGAAGTGTTTTTGCTCTGGTGTTTTGCTAACCCTCTTTCCCTCTCTCCTCCAGGCCTAGAGGCTCCAGATATCCCATTCTCAGACAATCACCCTGAGGCCTGTCACTAGAGCAATGCCCCAGGGCCTTGCCACCAACCTGTTCCACCTCTTCCTACCCTCAAAAGCCTTTCGTTACCCGCCCCCCCCCCCAAAAGTTGTACTTGGAAGCAGGATATCAGAGTTGAAGGGTCCAATTCTTATACTTTATAGCTGTGTGAACCTGGGCAAGTCACTTCACCTCTCTGAACTTGCTTCCTGTTATGTAAAATGGGGCAATAACGTTTACCTTCACAGGGACTATTGTGAGGATGAGAGTTGATACATACAAATCCCTTAAAAAGGTTTGATGCAGATTGTGCTCAGTAAACGGTAATTATCATTTAAATTGTTACTGTTGTTCTTATTTTAAAGTACCTAGCTCAGTGACTGGTTCAAGAAAGGTGGTTATCACCATTAAATTAAAAAATTTGGATCACGAAGCCTGGCATTTAGTGGGGACTGAATAAACGATGATTAGTAATGTTGCTTTTTTGACCCAAGGGCGCCCAGTACGTTTGCAGCCTGAAAGTCTCTCCTCGGCAAAAGCAGCGGCGCTTACTTCTTTTCTCTCAGCAACAGGCTCCTCTTATGAAAACCACGGCGGCCAATGAGCAGGAAGATGGGCGGGGTTATCTGGCAGCCAATAGCAGCCCGCAGCGGCACTCAGGCTAGGCCCAGGCTGGTTTCCAGGCTGGTTAGGGAAGCTAAACCCCAAGGCTGATTGCTGGGCGGGGGGTGTCTCCAAATTCTCCTCGCTCTGCTTATCAACCGGGCTCTGATTGGTGAGGACTGCGGCAGCCCCGCCCCTCCCTCCGCCCGATACCGCCCCTGTGGGAGGGGGCGCGGACTACCCCATTCGCTTTCCATTTCTTTTTTTCCTCTTTCCTTTTCTTCTTTTAATGAACTTTTGGTTTTAGTTCATGTTTTTCCCTTCCAAATTATGTGACACACATTACTGCAGAAGATTGGAAAACACAGAAAAGTATAAAGATACAAAAGAAATACCCCGAGGGCTTCCCTGGTGGCACAGTGGTTGAGAGTCCGCCTGCCGATGCAGGGGACACGGGTTCGTGGCCCGTCCGGGAGGATCCCACATTCCGCGGAGCGGCTGAGCCCGTGAGCCATGGCCGCTGAGCCTGCGCATCCGGAGCCTGTGCTCCGCAACGGGAGAAGCCACAACCCGCGTACAGCCCGCGTACAGCAAAAAAAAAAAAAAAAGAAATAACCCGAAATGATATTCCTCCACCCCTCCTTTTTTTTGTTGATGGTACGCTGGCGTCTCACTGTTGTGGCCTCTCCCGTTGCGGAGCACAGGCTCCGGACGCGCAAGCTCAGCGGCCATGGCTCACGGGCCCAGCCGCTCCGCAGAATGTGGGATCCTCCCGGACGGGCCACGAACCCGTGTCCCCTGCATCGGCAGGCGGACTCTCAACCACTGCGCCACCAGGGAAGCCTCAGCCCTCCTTTTTTAAAAAAATGTTTTTTCAGGCTTTCTACCCTAACCTGGTATTACTCCTGTTCTTTGTTCTATTGTAAAAGTGTAAAACTGGAAGCGACCAAAATGCTCATCAAAAAGGACTGGTTAAAGTAATAAACAGATTCGTCCACACAAGGGAACATAATGCAGCAAAGAAGCAGAAGGAGACAGCTCTATGTGCTCTGTTGTAGGTGCTCTACGTGCCCTATTATGGGTGCTCTACGTGAAATGAAAAGGTGTGCTGGATTCTTTTTTTTTATAAATATGCTTTAAAATTTTTTTTCTATTTCTTTAATTAATTAATTAATTAATTATTTTTGGGGGCTGTGTTGGGTCTTTGTTGCTGCACGCGGGCTTTCTCTAGTTGCGGCAGGCGAGCGGGGGCTACTCTTCATTGCGGTGCGCGGGATTCTCATTGCGATGGCTTCTCTTGTTGTAGGAGCACGGGCTCTAGGGGCGCAGGCTTCAGTAGTTGCAGCACGCAGGCTCAGTAGTTGTGGCTTGTGGGCGCTAGAGCGCAGGCTCAGTAGCTGTGGCGCACTGGCTTAGTTGCTCTGCAGCATGTGGGATCTTCCCGGACCAGGGCACGAACCCGTGTCTCCTGCACTGGCAGGCGGATTCTTAACCAGTGCGCCAGCAGGGAAGCCCAAGTGTGCTGGATTTAAGGTTAGGTTAAAACAAAGAAACAAAAAACCAAGTTGCACAGTGATACATTTAGAATGATATCATAGATATGTTCATGATACACAGAGGCAACAAAAGTCTGGAAGGAGGTGCAGCTTGCAACAAACTGTTAGGGTCCAGTTACCTCTGAGATAAAGGGATAATAGAGAAATTATAAGACTTCATACACTACACTTGTTTAATAATTGTTTAAAAGCCAAGATGTATTACGTTTGTAACTTAAAAAAAAAGATCCTTTTGAAGAGCGGGGGGTGGTGGGGGAAATTCCTTCGAAATTCTAATCCTACTACCAAGAGAGAATCAATGTTAACATGTTGGCTTTTATTTTTTGCGTATATTTATTTATTATATATAATATAGTATATTACTATTATATATTTATTCTTTAACCTATGCTTATATTTACAGTATATAAATTATGTATGGTTGTGTAGCCTGCTTTTTCCACTTACTACATTTTGTGATAATTTTCAAAATATTAAATATTCCTTAATTTTTATTTTATTTTATTTTTTTGCGGTACGCGGGCCTCTCACTGTTGTGGCCTCTCCCGTTGCGGAGCACAGGTTCCGGACACGCAGGCTCAGCAGCCATGGCTCATGGGCCTAGCCGCTCCGCGGCATGTGGGATCCTCCCAGACCGGGGCACAAACCCGTGTTCCCTGCATCGGCAGGCGGACTCTCAACCACTGCGCCACCAGGGAAGCCCAATATTCCTTAATTTTTAAAAAATTCATAATAACGTGATTTTACTGATAGGTCTTGTTGTTTTTAGTAATTTTTAAAATACATTTATTTATTTACTTACTTAGTTTTGGCTGTGTTGGGTCTTCGTTGCTGTGCGCAGGCTTTCTTTAGTTGCGGCGAGCGGGGGCTACTCTTCGTTGCGGTGCGCCGGCTTCTCATTGTGGTGGCTTCTCTTGTTGCGGAGCACCGGCTCTAGGCACGCGGGCTTCAGTAGTTGTGGCACGTGGGCTCAGTAGTTGTGGCTCACGGGCTCTAGAGCGCAGGCTCAGTAGTTGTGGAGCACAGGCTTTGTTGCTCTGTGGCATGTGGGATCTTCCTGGACCAGGTCTTGAACCCGTGTCCCCTGCATTAGCAGGCAGATTCTCAACCACTGCACCACCAGGGAAGTCCCTCTTTTTTTTTTTTTTTTAATTGAGGTAAAATTGGTTTATAACATTATGTTTCATGCATACAACATTATAATTTGACTTCTGCATATACCATAGCATGCTCACCACCAAAATTGTAGTTTCCATCTGTCACCATACAGTTGACCCCCTTTACCCATTTGGCCCTTCCCCCACCCTCCTTCCCCTCTGGTAACCACCAATCTGTTCTCTATGTGTTTGTTTTTGTTTTGTTTGTTCATTTATTTTTGTTTTTTAATATTCCACATGTAAGTGAAATAATATGGTATTTGTCTTTCTCCGATTGATTTCACTTAGCATAATGCCCTCAATGTCCACCCATGTTGTTGCAAATAACAAGATTTCTTCTTTTTTAAGGTATTCCATTGTATATTTATACAACATCTTTATCCATTCATCCATTGATGGGCACTGAGGTTGTTTCCATATCTTAGCTATTGTAAACAATGCTGCAATGAACATAGAGGTGCATATATCTTTTCAAATTAGTGTCCTTAAACATTTCTCTCACGTTGATCACGTTGCGGGGCTTGAGGGATCTGTTTCCTGACCAGGAGTTGAACCTGGGCCATGGCAGTGAAAGTGAGAAGCCCTAACCACTGGACCGCCAAGGAATTCCCCTTAAACATAATTTTTAATGGTTGCAGAAAGTTCATGTGTCATATAATTTGTTCATTAATACCTATTGCTGGACATTTTTCACTACTCTATATCAAAATGAGATAAAACCCTTACATACAAAATATTGCATTATATTCCTGATTAGTTCCCCAGGTTAAATTTCTAGAAGCAAATTCATGAGTCAAAGCCTATGAACAAATACATTTCTCTTGATGCTAATTGTAAAAACTTTTAGAAGTTTATTTCTGTGAATGTTATTGATGCCTTCCTTAGGCCGGACTGCCATAACAAAATATCAGAGACTGGGTAGCTTAAAAAACCAAAATTAACTTTGTCACAGTTCTGGAGCCTGGAAGTCCAAGATAAGGTGCTAGCATGTTCATGTACTGGGGAGAGCTCTCTTCCTGGCTTGCAAATGGCTGTCTTCTCCCTGTGTCCACAGATGGCAGAGAGTGAGCAAGCAAGCTTCCTGGTGTCTCTTCTTATAAAGGCACTAATCCCATCATGAGGGTCCCACTCTCAGGACCTCATCTAAAATCACAGAATGGGAGAAAATTTTTGCGAATTATATATCTGGTATCCAGAGTATATAAGGAATTCTGGGGGCTTCCCTGGTGGCACAGTGGTTAAGAATACGCCTGCCAATGCAGGGGACATGGTTTCGAGCCTTGGTCCGGGAAGATCCCACATGCCACGGATCAACTAAGCCTGTGTGCCACAACTACTGCGCCTGCGCTCTAGAGCCCGTGAGCCACAAGTGCTGAAGCCCGTGTGCCACAACTACTGAAGGCTGCGTGCCTAGAGCCTGTGCTCTGCAACAAGAGAAGCCACTGCAATGAGAAGCCCTCGCACCGCAACGAAGAGTAGCCCCCGCTCACCGCAACTAGAGACAGCCCGTGCACAGCAACGGAAGACCCAACGCAGCCAATAAGTAAATAAATAAGTAAAATCTATATAAAAAATAAATAAAATAAAGAATTCTGGAAACTGAACAACAAAAAGACAATCCAATTCAAAACAGGCAAAGGACTTGAATGGGTGTTTATTCAAAGAAGATATACAAACAGCCTATTGGCCAATATCATTAGTCATCAGGAAAATGCAAATCAAAACCACAATGAGCTACCACTTTACACACACTAGGATAGCTAGAGTCAAAAAGTCAGATATAAAAAGTGTTAGTGAGGATGTGGAGAAACTGGAACTCTGTACATTGCTGGTGGAGATGCAAAATGCCACTGTGGAAAAACAATTTGGCAGTTCCTCACTAAGTTAAACATAGAATTACCCTATGACCCCAGCAATTTCACTCCTAGATATGTATCCAAAAGAATTGAAAACAGGTGTCCAAACAAATACTCATACAGGAATGTTTTTGCAGCACTATTCACAACAGCCAAAAGGTGGAAACAAGCCAAATGTCTATCAGTTGATGAATGGATAGTCAAAAGTGTGGTATATCCATACAATGGAATATTATTCTGCCATTTAAAAAATGGAGGGAAGTACTAAAACATGCTACATGGATGAACCTTGAAAACCTTATTCTAAGTGAAAGAAGCTAGACACAAAGTGTCACATATTGTATGATTCCATTTGCATGTAACATTCAGAACAGGCAAGTCAAGTCTATGGAGACAGAAATCAGACTAGCGGTTGCCAGGGGCTGGATGGAGGGGTAAATGGAGAGTGACAGCTTAATGGGTATGGAATTTCCTTTTGGGTTGATGAAAGTGTCTCAAACTAAATAGAGGCAATGTTTGCACAACACTGTGAATATACTAAATGCCACTGAATTTTACACTTTCAATGGTTAATGATTCATTTTATGTTATGTGAATTTTACCTCAAGTTAATAAAAAGACTGATGAGCAAGGAGGTACCTGTGGCATCTGCTAATTGAGAGGTTGTGTCGGGTGGCACCAACGTGTGAAGTGTTGGCGTACATCTCCTTGTACTTCTTTGTTCCTTTGCCTGCTCTGAAGCTTTTTGTTCCTTTCCAATGTTTCCAATTCCTGAAAGTAGGGTACAAGTGGTTTAGGAGTTTTCTGCTCTAATAAAGGACTGCACCTAAAAAGAAGAGGGAAAGGAGCAAAGGAGGGACAGAGGATGGAAAGAAGGAAGGAGGGAGGAAGGACTAAGAAGTAGGAAACGGTGACTGATTCAGCTTACAAATGGCCAACTCAGCCCTGGGAAGATTCATAGAACTTACCACACTACCTCCGCCTCCCCCATTGCTCCCTCCAGGCTCCAGATAGAAAGGCTGAAGTATTGTCAACTCCCCAGGAACCAAGGGTCTCTCTCAATGCTAGGCTTCTTCGGATGCTGTCACTCAGTCTTTTTTTTTTTTTTTTTTAATTTATTTATTTTTGGCTGCGTTGGGTCTCCGTTGCTGCGCGCGGGCTTTCTCTAGTTGCAGCGAACGGGGGCTACTCTTCCTTGCGGTGCGCGGGCTTCTCACTGCAGTGGCTTCTCTTGTTGCGGAGCACAGGCTCTAGGCACGCGGGCTTCAGTAGTTGTGGCACGCAGGCTCAGTAGTTGTGGCTCATGGGCTTAGTTGCTGTGCGGCACGTGGGATCTTCCTGGACCAGGGATTGAACCCGTGTCCCCTGCATTGGCAGGCGGATTCTTAACCGCTGAGCCACCAGGGAAGTCCCCTAAATATAATTTTTAATGAATACGTTTTAGAAATCTGAAAATGGAATACATAGGATATGCAGCAATGCATATTCAAGAATAGTGGAATAACCCAGGGTTGTCCCCAATTGTCCAGGCAAGCCCCACCACCCCCAACCTGTCCCACAGTGAGGAGGTAGCTAACAGGCAGCGGAACTGCTACACTGGAACTGCAGCTCAAGACTGTGGGAGCAGGAGTCCTGAAGTAAAGTCCTTGCTCAGCACAAACCTGTTTGTGTGACCTTGAGAAAGTTATTCACTATTCCCTGCTTCTGTTACTTTGGTTATAAAATTAAGCTAATGGTACG
Source organism: Mesoplodon densirostris (assembly GCF_025265405.1). Classification (NCBI taxonomy): domain Eukaryota; kingdom Metazoa; phylum Chordata; class Mammalia; order Artiodactyla; family Ziphiidae; genus Mesoplodon; species Mesoplodon densirostris. The sequence goes on along the minus strand of NC_082662.1, from coordinate 23,134,883 downwards.
AACCTATTTACCAGAAATATCATGAGATTTAATGAGCAAACAAAGTGCGTAGTTGTTGCTCGCGGGCTCAGTAGTTGTGGCTCACGGGCTTAGTTGCTCCGCGGCACGTGGGCTCTTCCCGGACCAGGGATTGAACCCTTGTCCCCTGCATTGGCAGGCAGATTCTTTTTTTTTTTTTTTTTGCGGTACGTGGGCCCCTCACTGTTGTGGCTTCTCCCGTTGTGGAGCACAGGCTCCGGATGCACAGGCTCAGCGGCCATGGCTCACGGGCCTAGCCTCTCCACAGCATGTCGGATACTCCCAGACCGGGGCACGAACCCGTGTCCCTTGCATCGGCAGGTGGACTCTCAACCACTGTGCCACCAGGAAGTCCCACTTAAAAATTTTTTTTTAATTTAGGTTTTGCCTGGTCTTAGTTGCGGCATGCGGGATGTTCGTTGTGGCATGAGGACTCTTAGTTGCGGGATGCATATGGGATGTGTTCCCCGACCAAGGATTGATCGCAGGCCCCTGCACTGGGAGTGCAGAGTCTTACCCACTGGACCACCAGGAATTCCCATAAAGCTCAGGTAGTCTTAAATTAGGCTGCTCCAAAAATTCATTTAACCTTTTTAAGAATTCAAACTCACGATTCCTCATTTTCACTTTAAAGTTCCAACTTTTTGCTTGTTTGATTCAATCGTCATTAGACTGATTCTTATTTAAAATATAGGACAAGAGCAGATGGTACACTGCTATTGAGGAATCAACTCAGGAACATCATTCCCAATAAGGAAATTATTGATTGTAAGTCATGAAAACATGTCATCTTCAAACTTAAGAGGTTGTGTTGTTTTGTTTTGTTTTTGGCCACGTCACTTACGGGATCTTAGTTCCCCCATCAGGGATCGAACCTGGGCCCATGGCAGTGAAAGCAGGAAGTCCTAACCACTAGACTGCCAGGGAATCCCCAAACTTAAGAGATTTTGTATGCCTTTCTTTGGTCACAAAAATGCGAAATGGAAGATAATACTTGTTCCTCAACCAATTTTTAAACTTTTCAAATTTTGTAGTGTTCTAAAATTAAAAGAAAAAGGTATATGACTTAATATAATCATTTCTTGCACTTCATCTTTGAGGTCATTTTGTTGCTGGCCACTAGAATCTCAGCAGTCATACCTCAAGAGTACCATAAACTTTTCATCAGTAGCATCATGGACAAGTTTTGGAAACAGCCAGTGTCTGGTCTGCAAGGGCAGAGTCAATGACTTATCCAAGCTGTTATCACTCAGTGGCCCTAACGGCTTTTGTGTAATAGGGTCTTACAACAAAAGACTCATCAAAATTCTGGGGCAAATGATCTACTGAACTGGAGAATTGAAAATGTCTTGCCAATGGCCCATAGGTCACTTGAAGTTTTGTTTTTTGTCTGGACGAATTACACAAGTAGTTTGTACAATAATTTAGTTAAACAAGGCCTTAAAGTCTAATTTGAATCAAGAGCATACTCGGCAAAGCAAAATATAACCTAAGAAATAATTCTGATTCTGTGCTGTTAACAGATTTGATGAGGAGTCAAAACACCTGGATGCCAAGGCAACACATGATTTCTAATTCCAGCCTTCTCAACCTGCACAAGGATAATTAGAACAAGGATAACTAGTTCACATAAAGAGCTGTTTACTCCATTTTATAAATGCAAAATGGTGTGATTATTGATGGTGCCTTGAATTACACCTTTTTAAGCAATCATTCCTGTTTTCCAGGCTGCTCTTGACCTTACGCTTTGGATTGAGGTTTATTCCTTAAGAAGCTTTCTCTGAACACCTCTTGACTAGTGTCCAACAGGGAAAGGGGCCTTTCCGTTCTCCATGTCACATTGGTCGCCCCACGTTGCACAGCACTTATCACACTGTGCTTTGTCTCCAAGTTCCCTACTGCTGGTACCCTGTCTGATTCATTTTAGTGGTTCAGTAGTGTATCCTCCTACCCCTCTTCAGATAGAAGGCATTAGACACAGTTCACTGATGACAATTTATTATAATTTGTTGGAAGCACACAGATAGATATTAATTAAACCAGAACTATGTCTGGTTTAATAGAAGTGGGCAATAACAGGTAGCCATGCTATAGGGAACTGTGAACACTTAATCATCATCTTGTTTTAGTTTCTTGATCGACTGCTTGTGCCGCTCAATTTCTTTCTGCAGGTGCTCAATCTCCTTCACGTGATGAGAGATCTCATTTTCATGGTGTTTCTTCAAGGCTGCCAGCTGTTCTTTAGCACGAGCTCTACAAGGACATAGTGGCTCTTGGTTTAATCCCAATCCTTCACCCCAAAGAGACCTCTAAGCATAATCTGAAATACCTAAGGCAAAGAACAGGAGTCCCAATCCCATGGGAGTCTGGCTGGTCATCCTCTTCTACTCTCTCAAGCCCCATCTTAAGAATACTCCACCTTAAGGTGTATCATTTTTAGGAGATGACCAAAATGATTCCATTTTCCTGGTGCTAGTGCCTGAAATTCCACCACTAATGATGGATTCCTTTCAGATTCAGTAGAAAACTCCAGAGAGGTATGACTTAAGTCCCTAACTGGGGGACTTATTAGAGGAACAACCCAGAGAACAGAATCCCTTTTGGGGGGAAAAAGAGTGAAAGGTGGGGGTGGGATATACGAAGGGGCATAGTTAAAGGACAAGTATATGTGTCCTATCCCAGTTAATCTAGGGCTTTCTTTACCTGAGAACAGCAAGACCCACTGTAAAGGCCAAAATGAAGGGGGGGGGAAAAAAAAGCGGTCTCTTGCAGTACTTGGCAGTCCAAGTTTAGGTTTCATGAAGGGATGATTCAAATGTTGGCTCGGCCACATATGGGCCTCTGTTTTCCATAACTGTACAATGCAGGAGGCCAATTAGATGGTCTCTAAGGGCTGCACCTTGTTTCTCTGGTATGGCAGGTGCCATGGTGGTAATAAGAGTGAGCAAGAGAGGGTGGAAGAGAAAAGATAGGTCAAGGAGAAGCAGAAGCTAGATTAGTTCCACGCTGCTCCTCACTGTGGATAGAAGTCACTGTAAGATAACTCGAGGTTGGTAAAAAGGATAGGTAGGCCCAGCCCATGCCATACTCCTAAGAGCTGGGCTGGGTGGAGCAGGCCGTCTCAGAGGAGTGGGGGATGGGGTTCCAGCCATGAGCAGCTGCTACATGCTCTACGACCCACTCGCTCAGGCCAGCTGGAGAGGTGGGGTGGGGGGCGTCTAGAAATGGCTGAGAAGGTCTGAGGAGTCAGGGAATCCATCCACGCGGGGCTAGCAAAGCTGAGGCCTGGGGTGATGGGTGGGTGAGGGCCGAGGGAGTCAGGCTCAGGGGGTCTGCATGTATTGGAACCGTCGGATCTAGACACTCTGGGAGGAATCTGGGGGGCGTTTGGCAGGATGCGGGGTGAACTCCACGCGTGGGGATGGTAAGTGATTCAGGAACAGATGAGCCGTGGTTGGCGAGTTCTGAAGACCCGCAGGTGGAAACGGCTTGGGTGTGGAGGCCTTGGGATTCGGCAGCGCACGGGAAGCGCCCTATAGGTGGCGACAGTCGGGTCCTCAAGTGTTGGGTGTAATGGGTTCAGGGGCCGGGAGTTCTACTGGGGGATGGGGAGCCCCAGGACACCAGGGAGGGATGGGTGGGGCGACTGACAGTTGAAGGACTGGATTCGGAGTCCCGTGGGCCTCACCGGAAGTATCGCTCCTCTTCGGCCTGCTCTCTTTTTCCGAAGGCTCCACCGGCGTCCCGGACCGCGCCCGCACTGGAGCCGAGATTGTCTGCCTGCGGAGAGCGACGGGGGTATTGGTAAAGGTGAAGGCGGCAGAGCCGGGATCTGCGCTCAGGGCTGGGGCAACAGGCACCGCCGCCGGCGTACCGATTCCGAGCCGAAGCCCCGGCCCTGCATGGCCCAGACGCTCCACACGCCGAACCGGGTCCGCACCGCCAATGCCGTGGCTGCCATAGCTGTCAGTGCAGCACCCCTCCAGTGACCGAAGGTGCAAGCTCCTTCGCAGGAGCTAACGGCGCTGCAGGCCAGGCCGCCAATCGTTTCGCTGGAGAGGCAGGATGAACCTGGGAGTAGCGAATCACGAGAGGGAGAGGCGGGGTTCCTGTAGTTTGCAGCGAATCCTGACCGAGAGGCGGGCCTATTCTTAGCCAACCCCTAGCAAGGGCTCCAGGGTCAAGGACTGGAGAAAAATAATGGAGGAGATAGGAGAAAAGACAGAACCGAGGGGCAGAAGCCAAGATTTCGGCTCTCGGATCTGTGAGAATTAGGCGTGACGTCCATCCCCACCTCACGATTCCAATCCTAAAGTTGTTATTATTAAGCACCCAAAGGAAGCTTTCCCTTTCCTGGACTACTGGCATCAATAAGATGGGTAATATGGGGGTGGGGGTGGGCGGCTATGTCCAGGATGCCCTGACTTAGTCATTTAGGGTTGGGAAAAAAAATTTTTTTTAATGTATGTGTATATGGTCAATGTTCTTTTGTTGCACTGACATTTCACTCTCAACTCTCAGCTTAAACGTCAGCTCAGAGAAAACTTCTCTGACCTCCTTCGTCATTCTATCATAGCCCCCTGTTTTGTTCTTGCACCTTTGAGCTTCGAAGTTATTAGGACCTTGATCAATCAAGTAGGCACTGAATTAGTATTTGCAAAATGTATTGATATGTTATCAAATGGGCTTGATAACAGGACTTTTGGCAATGTGGTGCAATGAAGTGGAAAAGAGCATAGGTAGGAGTCTAGGGACGGCTTAGCCTTGACCTTCCTTAAGCCATCTAACAAACGTGAACAAGATAATAGTAGTTTATAGCCTTTGCCTGGTCATTTTCTCCCTCTGGGCCCACTTTTTTTCTCCTTTAGTTGAGAGGGTTGGGCCAGATCTTATTCATGATTATAAAAATATGTTCTTTGCTTTCATGAAATTGTTGAACTGTTTTTATTGATCATCTTTAGGTTGGAAGAATACCAGCCCTGGTTTGTAAGAGTTAAATGGGAGGAAATAGCTGCAGGGTATATTTTCAAATGTTCATTTTAGAAAACTTGGAAAAACACGAAAGCAGAAGGCTAGAAATAATAATCACTCATAAGCCCACTATCTAGTAATAATAATTTTTTGTGTTTCTAGATATTTAAGTGCCATTCCCATTTCAGAAACTGTTTCTAGTTCTCAGATACTATTGTTTCTTGATTATCTCCTGGCTGGGCATCCAGTGGAGGGTCTTGCTGAGTTTGTGCAAAAGATCCATCTAGGTACTAGGATGGCTGTAGTTAAAAAAAAATGGAAAATAACAAGCATTGGTGAGGATGTGGAGAAATTGTAAACCTCCTACATTGCTGGTAGGAATGTAAAATTGTTCAGCCGCTGTGGAAAACAGCTTGGCAATGGCTCAAAAGGTTAAATATAGAATTACCAAATTCCTTTCTAGGAAATTGTACCCCTCAAATAGAAAACTGGTACTCAACACATGTTCATAGCAGCACCATTTCACAGTAGCCAAAAGATGGAAACAACCCAAATGTCCATCAGCTGACGAATGAATAAACAAATCGTGGTATACACATGTGATGGAATACTATTAACCCATAAAAAATAATGAAGTAATGATGTATGCTATGCCTTGAATGAACCTGGAAAACATTATGTTAAGTGAATGAAGCCAGACACAAAAGGTCACATGTTGTATGACTGCATTTATATGAAATGTCCAGAATAAGTAAGTCCGTAGGGACAATATACAGATTGGTTGTTGCCAGGGGTTGGGAAATACGCGTACGAAATGTTGATTAGGTGCCGGGTATGCTTTTGGGGCCATGCAACTGTTCTGTAACTAGATAGAGGTGATGGTTGCACAACACTGTGAATGTACTAAAGGCCACTGAGTTGTTCACTTTAAAATGGTTAATTGTATGTCACGTGTATTTAACCTCAGTTTAAAGAAAAGTTTACTTAGATTGGAGGTGTCTGGCTGGGCTGCGAGCCCTTTAAGAGTCACAAGGGGGAGAGGCGGACCTGTAAGAAGACGTGAGGTAGCGCTTGCGCAGAAGAGTCACATGGTGGCTAGGCCGGGAAAATGGCGGCTCCAGGAGAGAGCGGGGCTTCGGGTGGCGGCGGCAGCACGGAGGAGGCATTTATGACCTTCTACAGTGAGGTGAACACAGAGTGAGGGATGGCGGCAACGGGGCGACCCTGCTGGGGCTACGCTTCCAGCGGGCGAAGGCAATGGTCCTTCTGGCCTGGACCGTTGGGCAGCCCCTCCTGTCTGGCCTTTGGGGCGGTGGGGGCTTCGGGAGTGTGTGTGCGTTTCTTCCTGATATTGCGGCGCGGAGATCCCCTGGACGACAGAAAGGGGCGGGGGTCCGGCGTCTGCGGGGAGGCGGCGATCGTGGCCAACGAAGTGCTTGGGCGCGCGCAGAGTTCCCCAGGTCCGCGTAGTCGGGGGCTGGCAGCGGCTGGGAGGCTGGGCCTTCCTGGGGGCGACTTAACCGGCTTGGCCCCCGTTTTTATTCTCAACGGAAGCACTCTCTACTCTTAGTTATCTGTAGTGAGTTTTCCTGGTAGTTACTTCTGCCATTAGCTAACGCTAGGCAGTGTGCATTTTGCCGTGTAGGCATTATCTCCCTTTTACAGATGACAAACCTGAGGTTTAGGGAGGTGAAATAATTTGTGCTGCGTCTTAGAGCAGATGACAGCTCGGTATCATGTTGGGAGGGAGTAAGTTTGGTGTGAGCCTCGTTTACTATCACATCTCCAGCGCGTAGTACGTAGTAGTTGCTTAATAAATATTTGTTGAGTAAACGAATGAATGAATAAATGAAGAAAAGAATGGCTTTTGGAGTCAGAGGACCTCGGATTGGATTCGTGCAAGGCAGTTAACGTGACTGTGACAATTCTTTCAAGCCATTGATTTTGCAATCCTCAATTTCCACGTTTGTAGAACGAAAGTTAATATTAAAACAAGAGTTTTAATGAGGGTTAAAGGGTTTAATGTATAAGAAAGTTTCATGAAATATAAAGCAGAAGCATCTTTGTAAGAGTTAAAACAAGGTTGAAAGTGGACCTCTTTAGGTTGGCATGGATTTGAGGAATGGAGTTGCTCCCCACCTGGCTGTGAGTTACTGAGAGTTAAGCACCATGTCACATTCATCTTTCATCTCTGGTAGTTGTAACAGTGCTTGTTACATAGTAGTTTCTCCAAAATATTAAGTTTAAAAACAAATTAGTATGTCCACTTATAGTCTGTGCTTTCAAAATGTCTAATTCACTTGAAAGTGTTAATACACTGGTACCAGTTTACTGGCTTCTCATGAGTACTCAGCAGTTTTAGTGGAACTTGTTTTAATTACTCTTAGTTTAAAAAAAAAAGCAATCCTGGTTTGTTTAATGAGAGAAAGTGTCTAAAGAAGGACCCTTTAATCATCATTAACTAATATTTATTGAGCACCTGATATGGTCTAGTGTACTGTTTAGGTCCTGGAGAAATGGTAGTGAACAACAGAGAGAAAAATCCTGTCTTCATAGAGCTTTCATTCTATTGAGAAGGATAAACAATGAATAGATGTACAATATACTGTCAGGTAGTGATAAGTGCTATGAGGAAAAATGAGTCTGGGAAAAAGAGAGTCGGGGGAGGGGCATGCTATTTTACAAAAGAGTGAAGAGGGAAGATGCTGAAATGGATTAGCTTTTTATGTTACTGAGATCCTTTCCAAATCCATTTTGGCCATAGAAATAAAGATGGTATATATAACATGCCAGAGATTCGTTCCAACTAAAATTTCAGTTCTGACAGTGGCACCAAGGATGTTTTCCTGGGACTAACTGGTGCTTGTTCTCTTTAACACTGTGTTCAGGTCAGGGATTTTTCTAACTATTAGAATTAGAAAGGCGGAGTTATTTGCTCTCTCCCACACACTTTTTTAGTGCTGCTTTTAGTGTATATTTCAGTGTAATTGTATTTTTCCTTTCTTAAAAAGTTGTAGGGCCTCCCTGGTGGCGCAGTGGTTGACAGTCCGCCTGCCGATGCAGGGGATACGGGTTCGTGCCCCGGTCTGGGAGGATCCCATATGCCGCGGAGCGGCTGGGCCCGTGAGCCATGGCCGCTGGGCCTGCGCATCCGGAGCCTGTGCTCCGCAACGGGAGAGGCCACAACAGTGAGAGGCCCGCATACCGCAAAAAGAAAAAAAAAAAAAAAAGTTGTAAATTAATGTGAACATTCACAAGTACATCATTCGTCATTAGAGGGGAAGCTCTTTGAAGGCGGTGGCTATGACTTATTTATTTTTGAATCTTCTTGCTGCCTTGCTCTGGCATCAAACTGTTGGGCCTAAAATTCTGGTTTATAAATTGGGTGATAGGGAAAAAATCTGGTTTACAGGTTGTCTGGTTACCAGTCAGTTGACCTAAATCTCAGTTTTCTTATCTGCAAAATGGGGATAATAGTGGTACCTACCATGTAGGATTGTTGAGAGGAATAAACACCTGTAAAGTTTTTACATTATATTAAAATTCAGTAAATGGTAGCTGTTGTAATTATTTCTCAAAGTGTTTAGCAAAATACCTTGAATGTGTGGACACGCAAATAAATGTTTACTGAACATGTCTGTGAGTAACTTGTTAAGATGATAATTCAGAGTTCATTACTGAGCTTTACTAATGATGTTTTTATCCCCTTTATTTTAGGTGAAACAAATAGAGAAGAGAGATTCAGTTCTAACGTCCAAAAATCAGATCGAAAGATTGACTCGTCCTGGTTCCTCCTACTTCAATTTGAACCCATTTGAGGTGAGGTATCTGATGTTGCTGTGACCCTTGATAGGGAGCTTTACGTAGCTGCGGCCAGACTTGCCTCGGAACACACACCTAATTTATACTATGCATAGTTGGAGTTGAACTTGGGTGGTTTATTGTGAGCAGAGCTTGCTCTCATCTTTTAGTCACCCAAATATGTATGGATTTATTTTCAAATGTGAAGGAATAGCTAGCCTTGGTAAATTTAGGGCCTTAGATTTAATTTGTTTGTTAAAACTTTTCTGTTTCACCACAATAAAAAAACCTAACAACCCAAAAATGTTCACAAGATTATAGACAAGCAAGTACACTTTTTAGCTTCCTTAGTTTTATAACTTTAAATGTTTCCTGATTATAAAAGTAAATCATATTTCTAATAAAAATTAGAAATATAGAAAAAGCAAGGAAAAAAATCATGTATAATTGTACCTAAGAAAACACCTGTTTATGCTACAACTGTTTTTAGTATTATTTAGAAACAAAGAGGGTCATGCAGTTCATGCTGCTTTCTTTTCTTTTCTTTTTTAAAAGTTTTTAAAAATATATAAATTATTTATTTATTTAAAATTTTGACTGTGTTGGGTCTTCATTGCTGCGCGTGGGCTTTCTCTAGTTGCAGCGAGTTGGGGCTACTCTTTGTTGGGTGCGCTCTAGATGTGCAGGCTTCAGTAGTTGTGGCACACGGGCTTAGTTGCTCCGAGGCATGTGGGATCTTCCCAGACCAGGGCTCGAACCCGTGTTCCCTGAATTCGCAGGCGGATTCTAAACCACTGCGCCACCTGGGAAGCCCCATGCTATTTTATTTTATTTATTTATTTTTTTGAATTTTATTTTATTTATTTTTTTATACAGCAGGTTCTTATTAGTTATCTATTCCCATGCTATTTTAAATGCTGTATTGTTACATAACCTATTTTTATACACTTTTAAAGTCTCAATTATTATTTCAACAATTCCTTTATTGTACAATAATTAAACTAGTTTCTAATTGTCACAACTATAAGTAACTTTGAAACGAATGTTGTTACATCTTATAAAAAACACTTATTGAGCACTTATTAAAAAAAACCTTTTCCCCACTTCATTTTATTGCGGTAAAGTATACATAACGTAAAATTAACCATTTGAACCATTTTTAGGCATACAGTTAAGTGGCATTAAGTACATTCACAGTGTTGTGCAATCATCATCCCTCTCCATTTCTAGAAATTTTTCATCATTCCAAACTGAAACTTCAAACCCATAAAATAATAACTCTCCAGTCCTCCTACCCCCAACCCCTGGTATGCTCTATTCTGCTTTTTGTCTATGAATGCCTTTTCCAGGTGCCTCATAAAATGTTTGTCTGTTTATGTCTGGCTTATTTAACTTAGTAAAGTATTTTCAAGATTCACCAATTGGGAGCTTCCCTGGTGGTGCAGTGGTTGAGAGTCCGCCTGCCGATGCAGGGGACACGGGTTCGTGCCCCGGTCCGGGAAGATCCCACATGCCGCGGAGTGGCCAGGCCCATGAGCCATGGCCGCTGAGCCTATGCATCCGGGGCCTGTGCTCTGCAACGGGAGAGGCCACAACAGTGAGAGGCCCGCGTACCACAAAAAAAAAAAGAAAAAAAGATTCACCAATTGTTTCTGTTTTTTTGAAGAATAATTTTTGAAGAATATTTTTCATTTTAAAACAATCTCAGATTTGCAGAGAGGTTGCAAGTAAGTTGTCAATATGACACCCCATCTCCCTGAAATACTTTAGTGTATTTTCCAACGAACAGCATTCTCCTACTGAACCACAATATAACAATCAAAACCAGGAAATAAAGGTTTTTTTTTTTTTTTTTTTTTAGGAAATAAATGTTGATGATTTATTTTACTATGTGATCCTCAGACCCCATTCAAACTAGCTAATTGTTTCAGTGATGTCCTTTATAGCAAAAGGATCCAGTCTGGAATCTCTGTTACATTTAGTTGTCACGTCTCATTAGTCTCCCTCAGTCTGGAACAGTTCCTCAGTCTTTCCTTGACTTTCATGACCTTGACATTTCTGAAGATTACAGGCCAGTTATTTTGTAGTATCTTTCTCAACTTGAGTTTGTTTGATGTTTCTTCACATTAGATTCAGTTTATGCAATGTTGACAGGAATAGCATAGAAGTGGTACTGCATTTTTCTCCTTGTAACCTGTAAAGTGGTACGTGATTTTGATTTATCCTGTTATTAATGATATTACTCGATCACTTAAAGAGGTGCCTACTAGGCTTCTTCATGAAGTTAACTTTTTTCCCCCTTTGTAATTGATAAGTATTTCATGAGGAGGTACTTTGAGTATGTGTGAATATACTGTCCTTATCAAAGTTTCAATTTATTCATTTGTCAGTATAGACTTGGGGTTTCCTATTTTATTCAGTGGGTTATAATTTGATATTACTTATTTCAATGCTCAAATGTCCCAAATTTGACCAGTAGGTTACTTTTAAGCCTTTCCTGTCTTTTTGATATGTCTTCATCATTCTTTGATTACTAGGCACTCCTGTACTTTTCCTGACCCAGCCTGGAATTAACCATTTCTTTGAGGAGTTCTGATTCCTTTTAATGAAGAATGATATTTAGAAATCAAGATTTGGATGCTAGGTATACCCATTGCCATTAGGATGTCACTACTCCCAGACCCTATTGGTAGACAGAGCTAAGGAGTGTGTGTGTGTGTGTGTGTGTGTGTGTGTGTGTGTGTGTGTGTGTGTGTGTGTGTGTGTGTGTGTGTGTGTGTGTGTACATACACATACATGTATTACATAAAAGTTCAATCCAACATCACAGGGTTTATTCTAGGGTTTTTTTTCTTTCCATGTTCATAGTTCCCTTCTCTGAGAAATATGGCTCCCACTGTCTTTAATATATATATTTACTTAATTGATCCTCCTGTATGAATCTGATCTCGATCTCCTATTGCCATTCCTTCCCTCATGTGAATGACCTCCTCACCCTGCTTCACTCTGACACTAACACCAGGTTGCCTCACTGTGCAAAAACCCTTCTCCCCACACCTGAACTCTAAACTCCAATGCCAGGTCACCCTTCGGTGTGGGTATGTTTCTCACCTGGCTCTGCCTCCCTGTGCCTGCCCTCCACCCCCAAGGGCTCTCTTCATCCCTCTTGGGCTCCAGCATCCTCCCCACCAAGCAGGCATGCTTCCTTCCTACCCTGCTGTGGTTTTGACACCCTGTGTCAGGCTACCTCCCTCTGGGAACACCCTCCTCATCTTTACTGGGTTCTGACTCCACACTCCAGGTCCCCCCACACTCCAGGTCCCCCCCTGCAGGGAGGTCCTCTTCACTCTGCTCATGTTCCAACTCTCTGTGCCAGTTGTACTTGGGCTCCTACACCTCAAGTTGAGCTGCCCTGTTACATTGGATGCTCTCCTACATGGGCACCCACCTCACCAGGCACAGGCTTCCACACCCCATGCTAGGCTTGGGCTTTGTGGAGATGTCCTTGCTTGGGCTCCTGCACCCTGTGCCCTCCCATATTGACATTCTCACTCTGCTTAGGTTCTGACACCCTATGGCAGGCCACCTGTCCATGGAGGTGCCCTCCTCAACCCACTCTGGCACTTGATGTCAAGTTACCCCTCTGTGGATGCTCTTCTCACCCTGTTGGGGCTCCAGCACCACATGACTAGCCGACACTCCTCGTGTGGTTACTGTCTTCTTTGTCCCAGATGGGCTCTGACACTCCGCTCTGGGCCATCTTGACTCCTCACCCAAAGTAGATGTCTACTTCGCCTGGCCCCACTTAACATATTTGAAAGGGAAGAGGAAGATGAAAAGCTTAAAGAGTATTTAGATATGATTTTGGGGAGGGCGTAGGGGGAGATAATATGTTTGAAAGAACTTGATGGTATGTCCTTTCTGTTTAGTCATATATATATATTTTTAATATTTATTTGGTTGCACTGGGTCTGTAGTTGAGGCAAGCGGGCTCCTTAGTTGTGGCATGCAAACTCTTAGTTGCAGCATGCATATGGGATCTAGCTCCCAGACCAGGGATCGAACCCTGGCCCCCTGCATTGGGAGCATGGAGTCTTATCCACTGCACCACCAGGGAAGTCCCTAGTCATATTTTTAAATTGAGGTAGTATGTACTGTGAAAAGGGGACACATGATCATATAACTTAACTGTTTAGTTAAGATAATTAGTGTTTCCTGTGGAGATCTGTTGATGAGGAGTAACAGATTGTTGGGACCAGTATGAATGCTAGGATTTTACTGTCCTACCAGTTAATGTGGTCTGGAAGTGGAACTCACTGCCCCATAGCTCCTGTCCTGATTATAGGAAGTGTGTTTGTTTTTTAATTTTATTTATTTTTTTCACTGCATGGCATGTGGGGTCTTAGTTCCCTGACCAGCCATTGAACCCGGGCGGTTGGCAGTGAGAGCTCAGAGTCCTAACCACTGGACCACCAGGGAATTCCCGGGAAGTGTGTTTGAATGTGTAAAGAATATGGTAAGGTTGACAAACTTGGGGAGGTGCCAGATTGTGTTTGAGTGAGCAGGACTCCATGACTGTCCATTAGAACTTTTGTCTTTTCTCTTTCATACAAATATGCTGGCCACTTTATAGGATGGGTGTCATTGTCTTTTTTTAAATTGAAGTATAGTTGGTATACAATGTTGTGCTAGTTTCAGGTGTACAGCAAAGTGATTCAGTTATACTATATATATGTGTGTGTGTGTATTCTTTTTCAGATTCTTTTCCATTATAGGTTATTACAAGATATTGAATATAGTTCCCTGTGCCATATAGTAGGTGCTTGTTGTTTATCTGTTTTATATATGGTAGTGTGTGTCTGTTAATCCCAAACTCCTAATTTAGCCCCAAGCCCCCGCCAGTTGTCTTCTTACAAAGTTGGTTTTTGACCCTAAGTCAGGAATAGGTGTTGCTAGCAATTTAGGAAATCAGTAACTTCTGTTTTTTCATGCAACAACTACTGAGACATCTAAATGAATCAGACTTTTCTCCAGAGGTAAGCAGACTGGTTTTTTCCTAGTAAGGAGAAGTGATGCAGTAATAGCTGTCCTCTTGGCTATAAATTGAAATGCAAGTAGTTGTTCTATATACCATCTTCCTGAGCAGCAGGTAGAAAAGGGACTCTGATGGGTCTTATTACAGGAATCCTAATCCAGGGGGCACTCCCCCCCCCCCCCCCCCCCCCCCGCTTCCTGCCATCACTGCACTATTTGGATGCATTTCTAACCTTCAGCCATTTTCTAAACATCTTTCTTATGCATTCTACAATTGTTCCTGGGTTAAGGACCCTCCCCTACTTCCTTCCATAAGCTTAGATGAACCTGTGCGCCTGCTCAGCCCTGCCTTTTTCATGTTCCTTTTTTCTGTTTAACTTTATTTTTTATAAAGATTTTATTTATTTATTATTTATTTATTTATTTAATTTATTTTTGCAGCAGGCGGGATGCGGCATGAGGGCTTCTCTCTAGTTGTGGAGTGCAGGTTTTCCCTCTCTAGTTGTGGAGTGCAGGTTTTCTCTCTCTAGTTGTGGTGCGCAGGCTCCAGGGCATGTGGGCTCTGTAGTTTGTGGCACGTGGGCTCTAGTTGAGGTGCGCGGGCTCAGTAGTTGTGGCGTGCGGGCTTAGTTGCCCTGCAGCATGTGGGATCTTAGTTCCCTGACCAGGGATCGAACCTGTGTCCCCTGCATTGTAAGGTGGATTCTTTACCACTGGACCACCAGGGAAGTCCTTCTATTTAACTTTAAAGCCCCAGAAGGCAGCACCACAGGCGTCGTTTTCTGTTTATCTTGTTCAGCACGTTGGAAAGAAAGGTATTTATCTCACAGGGTTCTGGAACTTGCACATTATTAACAGGTCAGAGAGTTCAGATGTGACCTAAGACTGGATTCCTCTTTCAAGCAGAAGATCCTAAAGGAGACTGTGGCGGTTTATTTGAGTTCAGGAACTTATATAAATGCCACAGTCAAGCATTTTTGTTTCTGTGTGATGATTTATTAACTCTCTGAGGTCCAAGACTGTGGATTTTTCTTTGCAGTATCCCCAAAGCCTGAGACACAGTGGGAGTTCAGAAAAATCTTCCAAGAATCTGAACAGACCTGTGTGCTTCCTTAGAGCCATATTGGTTATATGGTATTTATCATTTTGGTAAGAATTACTTGTGACTTGTCTGTTCCTTCCCTCGTGGACCTTAAATTCTATGAGAACAGTAGTGAGCACAGGATCTAGCAATCCCAGGTGCTCCATAAGTTTGTACTGAATGTATAAAACTGGCTTCAAAGGGGTTTGGGCCGTAGTTATAAGCCCATTGTCTTCACTGTGTTTCATGGCCACATATGGCACCTCCAACTCTTAATGGTAGAAGAGGAGTCAGGTTAGCTAGCTTTGAAGGCACTCAGTGAATATATGTTGCTAGTGATCAGTACACATATGATATGACCCTTGGAAAAATAACTTTTGTTGTGTGTGTGTTTGTGTATATTTATACATACCTTCTTCATTTTTGCCAAATCATCTGAAAGTAAGCTGCAGACATTGATGCTTCATGCCTAAGTACTTTCGCATGCATCTCCTCAAAACAAGAACACATTTCCACATAACCACAACACCATTACCACACCTAGGAAAAACTTTTTCCTAGGAAAAACCACATTACTGCAGTTCAGCAACATCATCTGGCATAAAGTCCACACTCCCTGGCATTGCTCTCAGATTTCCACTCTGGGTTGGGAGCTATTGAGCCATGTAAATTATAACATGGAGCCAAGTGGACATTTCTTGATTGAGATGAAAATCAGCTGTGGGGGGGCTTTATTTGAAGATCTACAGTTCTCCCTCATTAAAAAAAAAAAAAAAAATCAGGTAGCCAGCCTAATTATTTCCATGTTGAGTTGCTGTACTTTCTCCATATTTGCAAAGGTAAGTAGAGGGTGGGTACTTTTCTTAATGAATGAAGGAGAAAGGCAACATTTTTCTCATGGCCTGTAAACATGTCCCTGGGTGTAGGGTAATTTATTATTTTTCTGATGGAGTGAAAGAAACCACTGAATTAATTTGAGAACCCTGAAACACTATAGCTATTATTCTGTTATTGGTTTACTCATTTATATTTCTTGAACATTTTTTAGAACTGTATGCCAGGTACTGTTATAGAATGTTGAGTACTGTTCTAGATGCTGATTATAAAATGTATAATTATTGAGCATCTCTTAAATCTATAAATTCTTTTAATCTCTTTTACAGTTTTGATTTTGATTCTTCCAGGTTCTTCAGATAGATCCTGAAGTGACAGATGAAGAAATAAAAAAGAGGTTTCGGCAGGTATGATACTATATTCCTGTAATAGGTGGAGTTTGAACCTTTTAAAAATGTATTGAGCACATGATTCTCTTAGGACTTGAGGGTTATTATCGGGGCATTCTATTATGACTTTTGGGCCAAAATTTAATCTTTTTTTTTTTTTTTTAAGGCTATGTAACTCTGAAAAAAAACTTACAGTGACATACAAATCTTAAATACTTTAATGACCATAGCTTACCTGTGAATAGGATGAATTTTACATCCAAATAGAATCTCTCCAATTCCTTAATTAAGAGAGAGAAGTACAAGGTAGAGTAGTAGAGCTTACATGGAGTCATATTTATCAAATCCTCTGGCTTCTAGGAGATTATAACAGTTTTATTTTTAAGTTCATTTAACAGTGTTAAATGATTTTATTTTTAAAGTTCTATTCCTCCATAATTTTATCTTTTACAAACTTATATGAATACTCAAAAGATACCTGGTTTAATATAGAGTGCTTTCAGAAAGTTCTCTAGGAAAGGGGATCCTCCACCTCTGATTCTTGCCCATTCTAATATTTAATACCTCAAGCTGCAGAGTTTTATAGTAGCCTTTTAAAACACCTTTCCAGTTTTGACAGCTGAGTAACCCCCCCAGCCTTTTCTTCTATGAGTTGAATAATCATACTCCCTGTAATGTCTTTGCAAATTGGATTTTCTGTATATTTCATGTCTTTTTTTTCAACTTTCCTCAACTTATATTTTTTATATACTTCATATTTTAATAGGGCCTGACCAGTGCTGAATATAATTCTCAGCTCCTGCATGACAGACTTGTTAATATCCAGTGTTATGCTTGCTTTTTCAATACAGTCATTGCCTCCACATTGCTGACTCATAATCGTCTTCTGATGTACTATTAAGCCAAGGTGTTTTTATCTTTGCCTACTCAGTCATTTCCCATTATATAACTTTATAGCTTTTTTGCTTCCTGACTTCTTCTCTGCACTTATATTCAGCTTTTTCCCCTTCTTCTAAAATTTCAAGTTTTCTAATGTAATGCATTAGAAATCTTTCCCAATTTAATAAGCAGTCATTCAAATTCATAGTCAAAACTTTTAGACTCTTTATGTAGCTATATGAAGAACTTAATAAGAGTTCTTATTTAGTCATTAATAGAGCCTAATAGTTAAGAATGTGGGTGCTGGAGCTGTATGACTTGAGTTTCTGTCTTGGCTGTACCTCTGACAAGCAGTGTGAGCTCTGGCTAGTTACTTTCAACCTTCCTGTGCCCTGTTAGCTCATTTGTAAAATGCATGTAATGATGGTGGCTGCCCCTGGGGTTTTTATAAGGATTTGAATGAGGCAACACACCTAAAGCACTTAGAATAGGTCTTGGCCTATGGTATGTCCTCTTCATGTGCTAGCTGTTGCCTTTGTGTGTTAGTATGCTAAGTTCTTTACTCATTATCTCATTTCATACTTACAACACAGTGAGATATAGGTATACAGTATTGTCCCACTTAGAGAGGAGGAAACTGAGACGGAGATAGATCAAGTGAATTGCTCAAGGTCTCACAGCTAGCAGGTGATTGAAGTTGAAATTGAAACCCAGGATTTTGGCTCCAGTAATGCTGGATTTAGCAGTAGATCCCTACTTGATGTCATCCCCGAGCACAGTCGCTCTGTTCAAACTGTTTCTGTCTGATGGTGATAGTAGGTCAGTGGTTCTTAACCCTGGCTGTCTGAAAGGATCACCTATGGAGGTTTTTGCTTTTTAACTTTTTGTTATAAGAAATTTTCGTTATATTTTAAAAAGAAAGAATAAAGAGGGGCTTCCCTGGTGGTGCAGTGGTTGAGAGTCCGCCTGCCAATGCAGGGGGACACGGGTTCGTGCCCCGGTCCGGGAAGATCCCACATGCCGCGGAGCGGCTGGGCCCGTGAGCCATGGCCGCTGAGCCTGTGCATCCGGAGCCTGTGCTCCTCAACAGGAGAGACCACAACAGTGAGAGGCCTGCGAACCGCAAAAAAAAAAAAAAAAAAAAAGAAAGAATAAAGCAATGAAAGCCCATATATTCACCATCTATATGCAACAGTTCCCTTCATTAACTATATATGTATTTTTGGCAGAACTGTAATTTACAGACACTATGATACTTCACCACTAAGTACTTAAGCAGTTATCCCGCGAAAGTAAAAAAAGGACATTTTCTTGCATAACTACTTGTCACACCTAACAAATTAACACTAATTCCTTACTATCATCTGATACCCAGTCTAGTGGAGGTTTAAAAAGTACAGATGCCAGAGACTGATTCAGAAGGTCTCAGGCTGGAAAGTAGACCTCTGTATTCCTAAAAATCTGCACAGGGTTGGAACGCAGCCAGAACTGAGAGCCACTGCTCTATATTAGAAGTTCTTTTAGGAAAGAGATGATATCTTAGACCTGTTTAATCCTCTCTAGTGCTCCATATAAGAAACATGAAAGGAACTTGGTACTTTTTGTGTTTTCCTTCCCCCTCCCAAATTATCACAACATCTTCATAATGCTAGGCTTACATTTGTGCTCAAGTAAATGTTTTCCATCTGTGCAATTACCTGTTTGGCACTTGAATTTTATTAAGGACTAACACTTCTGGGCATTTTATGATATTTATTAATTTTTAAAAAATGCTTCTGGCTGGCAGTTTTTGCCCTAATAAGAGCTTTTGGTTGTAAAGAGGCACAGTGCAGACGAAGCGTTACTAAATGTTCCTCTTACTGACAAAGCTATCTCTTCTCTTATTATAGTTATCCATATTGGTGCATCCTGACAAAAATCAAGATGATGCTGACAGAGCACAAAAGGCTTTTGAAGGTATTTGTATATTTACCTGCTTCTGAGTAACATATTGTCAGTGCTCGGGACTAACTGTTCCTAGTCCTGGATCAAGAAAAGAATGTTACAGTTTTGTCTTCTGGTCATGAAGAAGCTGTGGTTTTCAGTAGAATGGTTGTCATTCAAAGCAGAATGTTGCTGTTTAGAAGTAGACCTTAACTTTGGTTTGTTAAAACTTTTATGTGCCAACAAAGATTGTTACTGCATAGGATCATTTTTTTCCTTTGAACATAAAAAATAATTGGAAGAATTTGATCACTGAGTTAAATCTAGATGTGGTGTATTTAACCTTGAACATATATTTAATTTTTTTCCAAGGCTCTCAAGGGAAATCATTGCTGTAGTTGTATGTTTTTAAATTAGCTTAACAACAGTAAATAATTTAACAAAGTAGGGAATGCTTTTAGACGGCACAAGTCCATTTACACTGCCTGAGTATAGTTCAGACTTTGAGAGGGTGTTTGCAGAAACAGTTAATTTCAATGTTTTGCATTAGCTGTGGACAAAGCTTACAAGTTGCTACTGGATCAGGAACAAAAGAAGAGGGCCCTGGATGTAATTCAGGCAGGAAAAGAATACGTGGAACACACCGTAAGTATTTATAGTGCTGCTGTGTTTACAGGAAGTATT
The DNA here is from genome assembly GCF_025265405.1 of Mesoplodon densirostris. Classification (NCBI taxonomy): domain Eukaryota; kingdom Metazoa; phylum Chordata; class Mammalia; order Artiodactyla; family Ziphiidae; genus Mesoplodon; species Mesoplodon densirostris. Next base: position 23,115,269 of record NC_082662.1, on the reverse strand, counting down.
AGTAAGCCTTGGGCGCCTTGCCTTGTAGGAGGGTAAATGTTAACATTAACATAGCAATGCCTGACTGGCCTGACTGGCCTGACTGCTCCTGTGGTCTCCGCCACTTTGCTGCGGTGGTCATGAACAGTGCGTGCCTGAATCTGGCATTCACTCCTAGAGCTCAGGATGAGTGGCCAGGACGCTGCTCCTGCCTCTTTCCCTAGCAGGTCCCTTGTCGTGGAAAGAGGGTTTTTCTTGCTCTCTCATCGCAGTACCCCATTCTGAAAGTGGAACAGTGGAGCAGCCATGGTGCTGCTTGACCCTGGACTTTTATTCTTGTCTCTGTGAAAGGGTTGAAACAAGGGCTTGAGAAAGGCTGGCAAGGGGATATGAGTAAATATTTAAAAAAAAATAGGACGAGATACATGTCTGTATTAATAATAGGGTTGGGAAGGACTCAATTGAAATAAATTCAGTTCTAGCTGTCTTTATTTTTTTCCATTACCTAAATCTCCCGAGTGGTGGGAAATGTTAAGACAGCTTCCTTGAGGTAAGAAAGGTCTTTGTTTTAAGTTTTTACTTGCTAGGGTAAGAATCTTGAGGCTGTTTTATAAGAGCAGTTTCAATTGGGAGTGACTATGGATGTGACCTTTTCTTTGAAGAGCTTTGGAATCTGTAACAACTATATAACCAATAATAGTAATGAGGCCAATTTAGATGAGGGACATGAGTAAAAAGAAGAGACAGACTGCCATAACTGTGTCTTGCTGGTCATGTGTTGGAATTTGAGGGCCACATTCTGGTAGAAACCAGAAAAGAACCTGACAATTTGTCCCTGAATTATTGTGATAGTTACCCTTCCTCTGTATTTTGCCTGTAAAGGCGCCACCATCAGGCTTTCTGACCACAGTGGGGCAGTAGGGCCTTTTTGAGCTTGGAAGGCACTTGGCTTTTTGCAGGACTGAATGGTAATTTAATGGAGTAATGTCATTCTTTTATGAATGGATAGATTTATTTTTGGGGGGAATCTCAATGGTGGCCAAAGTGATGAAAACATCAGTTAATGTGTTGTGAAGATCGTTGGTTTAAGGAAGTTTCACAGTGAAAATTATCCAGAATGCCGTTGCAGAAATGCCAGAGAACAATCATATTTGATGCTGCAAATTCTGTAGCTTCTTTAAAACTTGACAAATATACTTTTTTTTTTTTTTTTGCTATAAACACATAACCACAAGCCATGAAAGATAAATGCATAATCTGTTCAATGTATCAAAGGCTCTTTGGATCTGGCCTAGGATCTGATAAGTTGGGGACAACTCCCCACCTGGTCCCCTTGTGTTGGATCTTAGATGAGGTTAGAGAAAGGACCCCCTGGTTCCTAGTTTTCTTTGATTGCGTTGCTGTTTTGGAGGGGAGGGGAGTGGCTCATCTTTTTTAAATGCAAACTTTTTGTTATACCTGTAGAAAAATGCACATATTCTATGTGTGCAGCTTAATGGATGTTCTCAAAGTATGAGTGCTCATTTTTTGATGGAAAAAAATTTCTTTTTAGGTGAAAGAGCGAAAAAAGCAATTAAAGAAGGAAGGAAAGCCTACAAATGTGGAGGAGGATGATCCTGAGCTGGTAAGTTAAATATGAGAAAAACCACTTCATCTTGTGTGAATGGGTTCACTGATCGGTGGGTTAAAGAGAGGGAAGCTTGGGGCTTCCCTGGTGGCACAGTGGTTGAGAGTCCGCCTGCTGATGCAGGGGACACGGGTTCGTGCCCCGGTCCGGGAAGATCCCATGTGCTGCGGAGCGGCTGGGCCCGTAACACATGGCTGCTGGGCCTGCGTGTCCAGAGCCTGTGCTCCTCAACGGGAGAGGCCACAACAGTGAGAGGCCCGCGTACTGCAAAAAAAAAAAAAAAAAAGGGAAGCTTAAGGTATGTTGCATACACGCTAGAAACATTTTCACTTAAAATATTAAAATGTACATTCATTCTCCTTTTTGAAAAATCCACCTTTTTTTGGACATAGGGCTATGGCCTTTCCTTTGAGGGTTTGTCTGCTCATTGGAGTTTGCAGTAGACTTTATTTTATAAAACACACAGAGCATTATCCATAGTTTCTGCTTTTAATTTCTTTTGAAGAACATTGAAAACTTAGGTACCTGTGAAGCAAAGCAAGAGCAGAATCCTAGATTGTTTTTTCAGTCTTTTCCAGATGTCTCACCTGTACCTAATTCAACAGTGGTTATTTTTAGGGACTTGTGTTTGACTCTAAAGCAACCAACAAACATTTATTTTTATAACCTCACTCATCAATTTCTGTGATGTTTAAATCACATAAGTACAGTAGTAATTGCAACTGGGATAGACAGCTTTGGGAGCAACCACGAATGACTCTTGGTAAACAGCTGTCTACAGCCACGGGTACCCATTGTGCTGCAGGTAATAATGTGCTTCCAGGGAAATGGCAAGCATCTTTTTTTTTTTTTTTTTAATTTTTATTTGGTTGCGCCAGGTCTTAGTTGCGGCTTGCGGCCCCCTTAGTTGTGGCATGCATGTGGGATCTAGTTCCCTGACCAGGGATTGAACCTGGGCCCCCTGCATTGGGAGTGCAGATTTTAACCACTGCACCACCAGGGAAGTCCCCGAGCATCTGTTAATCCCACGGGTTCTTCAGTGGAGATTGGTTAAGAGAGAGGTTCTACTTATATATTTGTGTCTGATGGCCTCACTAGCCTGAAAATTTTTTTTTTTTTTTTTTTTTTTGCGGTACGCGGGCCTCTCACTGTTGTGGCCTCTCCCGTTGTGGAGCACAGGCTCAGTGGCCATGGCTCACGGGCCCAGCCGCTCCGCGGCATGTGGGATCCTACCGGACCGGGGCACAAACCCGTGTCCCCTGCATCAGCAGCTGGACTCCCAACCACTGCGCCACCAGGCCTGAAAAATTTTAAGTCATCTTAATCTTGCCTCAAGTTAGGTCAATAAATAACTTAATCCACATGCTTATTTTAAAAGATTTATAGAGGAGCAGCTGTCTTACTAGGGAAACTTCCTATCAACTTCTTCCATCAGTGATCTTACTAACAGCAACTGGTCCCCTCTTCTGTTTGGTAACACTGCTTGAGAACTGTTAGGCCATCTTTTCCACTAGCCACTTGTTTGGGGTTTATTCCATTCCAGTATTTTAGTTTTTTTTCTCCTCAGCCCTACTTTCCCTTCCCTTTAATTATCCTTTTTAGTCTTTTCTGAAGACCCTCTTACAAATATTCCTTGCTCCTCCTAAGTTGTTAAGAACCTTAACTTTTTTTAGTTGTCTTTTTTTCCTGCTTATAAAGGAACCCATGCTAATGATAGAAAATTTGGAAAAAGCAGACAAATATAAAAAATTAAAATCACCAGAAACTGTTCATCCAGGAGCTTTTAAAAATATTGAAATATTCATTACAGATTCCTTCACCTCTTTGATGTTTGTCCTTATTAGGGGCTGGAGTTTGTCAGCATTGCTTTCATTGAGCAGTGCCTGGCAGGTAACAGTATTAAAGAGAAGTGACAGTAATTTGGGGATTCCTTTACCTCTCCTTTTTCCATATGTCACTCTTGCTCCAGTGTCTCTGATTTTAGGATATAAATCGTATGGAATCTGCCTGATGGGTTATTTTTTATATTTCTTTGTTTATTTATTTATTTATTTATTTATTTATTTATTTATTTATTTTGTGGTACGCGGGCCTCTCACTGTTGTGGCCTCTCCCATTGCGGAGCACAGGCTCCGGACGCGCAGGCTCAGCGGCCATGGCTCATGGGCCCAGCCGCTCCACGGCATGTGGGATCTTCCCAGACCAGGGCACGAACCCGTGTCCCCTGCATCGGCAGGTGGACTCTCAACCACTGCGCCACCAGGGAAGCCCTCTTTGTATATTTAAAATACTTTATATTTTGGGGAAAAAGTTTTAAAGATAAGAGTTTTGTTTTCTATCTAATGCTGTGTTACCTGTTTCTGCCAATGTAAGAGTCAGAATATAAGCTCAGCTGCATACAGCTGAGACCCCAATTGACAGTGGTTTGAACAAGTCAGTGACTTTTTTCTCTCCTGTCTAGTAGTCTTTGGGAAGATGGTTGCTGGACTGCCTGTCACTCAAGGACTCAGTGTCCTCCTTTCTGTGGCTCTGCCAACAGTGTGTTGCCTCCATTCTCACAGTCCAGGATGTGTCATCACCTCACCCATGTACAGACAGCAGGATAGAAGAATAGGGCAGGAGGGATAAGTGTGCTCCCTCTAAGAACACTCCAGAAAGTTGCTACATCACTTTTCCTTATAGCTCATTGGCTAAAACAAGTTACATGGCCACGCCTAGCTACAGAGAAGCCTGGGAAATACAGGCTTTTGCGCTGGGTGGCCATGTGCTTTAAGATAAGGGAGTGTACAAGAAGGTAGAACACATCATGGGGCGAGGATAGGGGACAACTAGTATCTCTGCCACGGTTGGGAGACTCCTGAGACTTGTCTGATAGCACCTGCATATCTCCAGTACCTCTCTTGGTGCCTAGCTCAGAGTAATTATAAAATATGCATGAAAAGAAAGAATGAAAGTTATTTTTGGAAGTTCTTTGGAAGAAAGGGCCCTCCAAAATTTCAATGGTTGTGATAAGTGGGAAATTTTTTTTTTCTCTTATTGGTGCTTTTTACCAGAGCAAGCTCCTCTGTATCATCTGAATGGTGAAAGTGGAAAGAGCTCATAGGAGGATGTGTTATTATCTCCCAGGAGAGAGCCAGCATCCTGAAGTGGTTCTCTCTGGAGAGTCTTTTTTCCTTGCTGGTCTAATCTGCTTTTGTCCTGGGCTCCATCTAAAAATATTTGATTCAAATTGCTGGTAAAATATTTACTTTGCTTTTCTTCTTAATTTTTTTGTAGTTCAAACAAGCAGTATACAAACAGACCATGAAACTCTTTGCTGAGCTGGAAATTAAAAGAAAAGAGAGAGAAGCCAAAGAGATGCATGAAAGGTATATATTAGTATATCCGTTTAAGCCATGTCTGTCTGAATACCTAGATTAACCAAGATGGTCTTCGGAGATTTTCCTGGTGAAGGAATTATGTTACACAGTACATCGTTTAAGAGACTGTCTAAAATAGTTATCTGAAACAGCCAAACTTTTGAATCACTAGGGTAAGGAATTCTCTCTGACTTTTGGGAAATATTGAATAGGCCTGTCCTTAGGGAGTTTATAATCAAGATTGCTGTGTGTTTTCTTCCTGATTTCCTGGAGTGAAGTAGGCAGTTATTCAGGCCAGAGCCTTTTGTGTGACTAGTGGCTGCAGCTTTGGTGAGTATGTAGTGTTGTACAGTGTAATCACTTACAATATATTTATTGCCGGAAAGTATGATTTCCTTTGCTCATCAGAAATCTTGAGGTTAATTTAGTTTATGTGTTTTGTATTGTTGATTGGTGTTTAGCAATAACTAGGTTTTGCTGGTTGGGGTTGTGTGAAATGGCCTTGTTTTAGGATAGGGTTTTTGTCCAGTGATCCCCTTGAACAAGAGCCTCTGCTATTGTAATGGTCACTCTACTGAAGTAAGGTGGCCTGGGTTCTTGAGATGGCAGGGACTGGGCCTGGAACCTCCGATTAGTGTTGGCTGGGCTTTGACGACCTTGTCTGTCTCTCTCTGTGACAGGGGTATCTGTATCTTGCCCCACAGTCTCATCTGCATGTTTTAGAATGACATTTGTGCAGTGCTTTGAGCCCTTTCCAGACAGCCATCTTTGGAGAACTCTAGGGAATTGGTTTACTTAATATGCTTGCTTCTGTGGGGAAATGCCTAATTTGTCTGGTTAAAACAGTCTCCAGGTATCATATAAATCCTATGGCCTGGTTTTCCTCCTAGGAAGCGACAAAGGGAAGAAGAGATTGAAGCTCAAGAAAAAGCCAAACGAGAAAGGGAGTGGCAGAAAAATTTTGAGGTAAGTTTCCAAGGTGGCCAGGGACTCTTATTCCAGAGTAAGAAAACTTCCCAGCATAGAAGCTTGATTCCTGGGCATTGCCAGGACTGACTGGGGTGGACGGTCGGGGAAATGGCTTATGTGGGGAAGAGCGGGGGCTTTGGGGACTGAGTCCTGGCTCAGCCACCTCTGCGCTCTGTAGCTTGGCAAGGGCATGATAGGCACAGCTGCCAAGTGGGCTCAGGAACAATGGTTTACACCTCTAATTTAGGGGGTAAACGTGGAGTAGCGCCCTATTTAGAGGTCTGTTAGTAGAAACCGAGGTTCTTGTAACCCCGGTGTCCTGCCTGCAGAGAGACTTAAGGCTTGATTCCTCTTTGACATCCTGGTTATATCCTTCAGGGGCTCAGCCAGTTTCCTGAATTGAGCAACATTTGGTCTTATCTTCTGTAAGATTTAGGACTCAGGGTAGGGATTGGCTAACCAGCGATGATGGCTTTCTTTCTATCCCACTGAGTGAATGCACAGAGAGAAAATGAGTAGGCCCCTCGGTAAGGGGCAGGGATCCCAGTGGCCCTCCCAGCACAGCTGGCCAGGCATTGTGCTGGCTTCACGCCTCCGTCCAGGTTTTAAGGGGTAGGAGGAAGGTGCGGGGGAAGGAGCGGCTGTACTGCTGTCAAGCCAGATGGCTTTGAGAACAGGATGCAGCCTCTGAGCCCTGGTGTCTTCGTTTGTGAAATACCAGTGGCACGACACACCGCAGCTTTTGGTGATGGTTAGAAATAGCGTGCAGTAAGTGTCTAGCCCAGAGGTTCCCAGCAAACGATGGCTTTGTTGTGATGAGTATTATTCGTCTCATCCTTTCCAGCCTGTGGCTTATCCTGCCTTCCAGGGGTGGTATGACCCTTTCCTGGGCCCATGGAAGGGGCAGAAAAGCTCTTGCTCTGTTGTAGGATTATTCCAGAGGGCTGGGCCGGGCCGAGCTGGGCTACGAGGGGGATGGCAGAGCAGGCCCTTCCTTTCCCTAACTGGTTTCCTCACCTCAAACCTCTTCTGTGCTTAGGAAAGTCGAGATGGTCGTGTGGACAGCTGGCGAAACTTCCAAGCAAATACAAAAGGAAAGAAAGAGAAGAAGAACAGGACCTTCCTGAGACCACCAAAAGTAAAAATGGAGCAGCGTGAGTGACCCCCTGGGGTCACAGCCACAGAACCTTCCCTCACCTGTCTCCCCTCCTGCTTTGAAGGACTCATTCTTTCCTCCCATTTTCACCCCAACATAGGGTAGTATTTGCTTTTTAGTCCATTTTGTTTTCAATACAATTTAATATCAATCAGAGTAATTCTTTTGTACATTGAAATGAGGGGCTCGGTTTAAAAAGAAACCTACCCCAACCCCTAGACCAACCGGGATCTGGAAGGTGCCACCACTGGTGCTGCCTTCTCTTCCCACAGCCTGTAACTTAAATGTTTTGTACTTCACTGAATTGTGATGGTTAGAAACTTCGTGTATAGTTTGTGGAAATCATCCAATTAAACATATTGCTTAAAATGGTGTTGCCATGACTTCAGAGACAAGCCTGGGCCACCTTAGGAAGCCCCTTTCCTTCAGTTGCTTGCTTCTGAGTGTGGCATCCTTCGAAGCCCCAGATCAGGTGGGAAGGCATTGGACACACAGAGCAGTCACTCGATGCCCTGACGTCCCGTGGTGTTTGGCATGTGCTTTCCTGTCTGACTGGCCAATCCGTGTGGCATGAGGCTCCAAGCCACCCAAACCTATTCACTTTCCAAAGAGCTAGCCATCCTCCCTCCAGTACCACTGTGTCCTAGCCTGTCTGCGTTTGTTAGTGGTAATATTCTGTATGTGTAATAAATTTTTATACCCGAACCACTGGTGTACTGTTGCTCAGGTAGTTTTCCGTGGGTGAGTCTCTTGTCGGGCTTGGCCCATCTGCAAAATGCTTTAGAGTTGCATGGACCTGGCTTCTGACCCCTTACTTGCCGAACCTTAATTTCTTCATCTGCAAGTGGGACTATAGATCGCTGGCAGCTTTCAGAGAGGCTTAGGTATGGCATATGTAAGGTAACTACCATAGTGCCCAGTGCGTGTTGCCAGGATTATTTCTGTGCAAAATGAAAATACTGATTATTTTGAGGATTAAATGAAATAATGTATGGAAGCATCCTGCTTACGGTATATACTCCAGTGTCGTGCTGGCTGTGAGAGACAGGACCAGCCCTTGGGAGGGACATAAGGTGAAAAATAGAAAGGTGACACCTAAAATGTGAAGACAGGAGAACCTGGGTGACTTGAAGCCAGACTTTTGCATTGTTTTGTAGATGAGTACAGATGTCCAGTAATCACAGAGGTACAATGTCTTGTATCAAGAGATCCTGCAACTTTGACTTGCTTCTCTATGGGAGGGGACAGAAGCTTGGGTGTCTTACTGTCCTTCCCTGTGCAGCTAAGCGAGTCCAAACTGCAGATGATTAGACCACAGGGGGTGGGTGGGAGGGGTTCTAGCTAAAACCTGAGGGAGGCAGAGAGAGGGAACTGTTTAGTCACCCGCGGAATGACACCTGTCGTGAGGGAATGCTGATCGACCTGGGCAGGGAGGTGCCGCCCACCTCACTCCAGGGTGTGTGTGCACACACCCACCCCTTCCTTAGAGCTCTGCAAGCTTGGGAGGGCCAGGCCCTGTCTTTGTCCTCCAGGAGGCTGTACCAGTGATCAGCTACTGGTATGCTTAGGCACTCAACAAATACGCTGGCTTTGGGATAAAGTGGTGAACACCACGGGTCCCTGCTGCCGACCGCGTCCTACTGGGGCGTGTGGATGGTGAACCGGTGCAAAGATCATGAGAGGCACGATGCGTCCACCGCTCCGAGGAGGGGGCCTTTGATCCTGTTCTTAGCAGCCAGGGAGTGTTTGCTGGAGGAAGTGACCTTTTCAAAGTCGGATGTTTTCAGCTGCAGGGAATAAGTAGTGTAAACAAATGGGCCTATTTTCTCACATAAGTCTGGCGGCAGGCAGTTTCAGGTGTTGTTCATGACCTCAGCGGTGCCACTGAGGAACCAGGCTCTTACTCGGCTTCTCCTCCCTCCTCTCAGGAGGGCTTGTCGTCTTCCAGGTGTAGACTCTCAGAAGGTGGTGACTGCACCACACCCCATATCAATTGCCAAACGAAAGAAGTCATTCATGAAGCAAAACTTCCCCCAAAGGTGTCATTGGCCCCAAAATGCGTGATGTGGCCACCTCTAACTGTAAATTTGGGAAAACAGCAAAGGAGAATGAGCAGGCCCTAGACCAGGACTTGCCCCTTGGGACTGGACACCAACTGTTTCCAGTAAAGTCTTGTTGGCAAGGAAGGAAGAAAGGGAGATTGCCCAGCATAGGTGAGGTAGGACTTGAGGGGAAGATGTTTCCATCAGAGGGAACAGTGTGTGCAAAGACCTGGAAGTAAGAGCACAGCACATTCTTGGAACTGAACACCCTTTGTGACGCCTGGAGCAGAGAAGTGGGGTGAGGTGAGACCAGGAAGATGAGAAAGTCATAATAAGGAATTTGGGTTTCAGCCGTGACATCACCTTTTCCCAGACGGCCTAACGCCTTCCCGTTTCCTTTCTAGCACACGATAGCCACAGACCCACTTACAAAGTCAGCAGTGGTCCCAGCCCATTCCCATAACCCTGCTCAGAGCCATCTTTTCAGCGATGACCTGGCCCACGAGAGAGGTGTGCGTTGGGCAATGTACATTGGGCATTGAACCAGCTGTGTTGCTCAAGATGCCTCCAGGGTGTCTCCGTGGCAGCTGGTTCATCCCCTTCAAGGTTGAGGGGCTCCTTGGGCAGGGAAGGCTGGCTGGAGGAGCGCCAGGGCCCAGAAAGAGTGGAAGGCTGGATGAGCCACTTTACTCCTCTTCCTGTGGTTTGCTGTGAATAATGGGGCCGATCCCAGCACTCTCACACCTCCCAGAGGGCTGCTCATTGCTGCCTGTGGGCTACCATGGGCTGAGCCAGATGGGTAGGGGTAGCAGCCGGGCATTTTGGCCTCAGCTTCCTCACGTGTCAAGTGGGAATTGTTCCTTTAAAACGAGGTGTAACCACCTAAAAAAAGCATCAGTCCAGACATCCCACCCCCAGCCCCTCAACATCCCACCCCCGTGGCTGGCCTCTCAGTGTTAGTCTGGGCCCCCGCCTTCCAGTCCCTCTCACAGGCCCCGGGGTGGGGGTGGGGTTGGAGTGCGAGTGTGTGTGTGTGTGTGTGTGTGTGTGTGTGTGTGTGTGTGTGGTGGCGGGGGCGTGGTTGGTTGAGTCTGGGCCTGCACTGACTGGAACCTCAGGGAAGCAGGGTTCGCCCTCTCCATTTCCTTCTCCCTTTCTGCAGCCCCGCATTCATCCTAGCACATCTGTTTCATCTGTCCCCTTGCTGGAGGTCATCCACGCTCCTCATTATTTAGGAATAGTGGGGACGTCCAGCGGCCCTGAGGAAAGAGCTCAGAGGGCCTCGGAGTCACCTTGCCAAGCGCCTGCTCTGCCCCCGACTGGCTTTGTAATCCTGGCCAGTCATTTTGCCTCTCTGGGCTTTAGCTTCCTCTTCTTTAGTAAAATGAGGGTAAACATAGCTCCTCTGTCCGTGTTCCGTGAACTCAAGTAAGATTCTGTTTATTGTAGAAAGAACAAACCTTGCAAGTGGAGGCGACAGGCCTGTGTTTGGTGTCAGGCAGACTGGAGTCTTAAAACTTCTCTGAGCCTCAGCTTCCATCATCTCTTAAATCTGTTGCCCTGAGGGTTCAGAAGATCAGGGAACCCTCTGCCCAGCACAGCGGGGTACACAGTGGGTACTCCTCTCCGTCCCCTCCTCCGGCAGGGTGGTCCCTGCTCCAAGATTGGGTGGAAGAGCAGAAAATGGAGAATGCCTGGGAAACTTGTTAAAAAACATTCTCGGGACTTCCCTGGTGGTCCAGTGGGGAAGACTCCGCGATCCCAGCACAGGGGGCCTGGGTTTGATCCCTGGTCAGAGAACTAGATCCCACATGCATGCCGCAACTAAGAAGCCATGCCGCAACTAAGACCCAGCACAGCCAAAATAAATAAATAAAATAAATAATAAATATTTTTTTAAAACCCACAAAAAAAATTCTCTGGTCTCCCTGAAGATTCTGATTCAGGATTCAGGCTGGAGGAGACAGCTGGATCTTTAATGAGCTCCCGGGTTAACCCCACCAGCACTGGAACGTCAGGCAGGGACAGCCAGTCCGCTGGGAGGTAGCGGGTGGGGAGAGCTTGGGTTCTGCTACAGATGCCAAAATCCTCGCCCTACACATGTGGCTCAGAGCAGGTAAGCGTGGCTAGAAAGAGCTCGTAGGTAATGGGCTCTCCTTGCCTAGTCCCTGGCTCCCTCCAAGCCTGCTCTGCAACATGGACTTCCTACCGTGGAATCACCTGGGTGCTTGTTAAAAATTCATTTCCTTGGCCCCATGACTAGCACTGCTGATTCAGAATCTCTCTTGAAGTAGAATCTGAGAACCTGCTTTTGTTTTAAACCTTCATTTTTAACAAGTTCTCCAACTGAGTCTGATGTGGAGAAAGGATTTGACTTCCAGTTCTGGGACACCAGGCAGGAACTTCGGTAAATAAAGTGATTTTCACTTACCGAGTTCCTACTATGTGCCCAGGTGTCATGCCAGGTCTAACAGAGGGAGTATGTGTGGCTGTTACTGATCCAGGACGCTGAGGCTCCGAGCGGGCTCCAGCTGAAGACCAGAGGCGGCAGTCAAAGCCCGGTCTCATAGATTCTTAGAGTTGGTATTTGAGAATGTCCACCTATGCCAGGGCCCAGTTTGCTTCTCTCTGTGGCCTGACACCTCTGCTTCCTGCTAAGCCCAATCTGATTTTTCGGGGAAGTGGGGTGGGAGATGGAGGTGGAGATAACTCGCAGTGCAGAATGCGCAGTCGGAGCCCGGGCACAGTCCTAGGCTTTGACAGAACTCTGGTGCTTTACCATGGTCAGACTAGGTACTCCTCAGAGCAAGGATCTATCTTCCCTCTCAGACTGGGGGTCAGGAGAGCCGGGATGCTGCATCTCCCCTCACACGGGGCTGGTTTCAGGAGGCAGAATTTTCTCTTTCCTTACAGACTGGGCATCCCTGAGGGCAGGCTGTCTCCTCCTTGGCTGGGGGCACTTGTGGGTAGGTTGTCACACCCACTGGACCGTGGCTTCCTGTGGGCAAGACTGGCTGTGCGTCCTCTCAGACAGGGTTATCTTCTGAAAGCAGCTTTGGTCATTTTCTAGCACCATGGGGCTCGCTGGATTGGAGCGGCACCCACAGAAGCTCGGGCTCCTGAAACAGGGCTGAGCCCTCCCTAGGTCAGGGCCCATCTCCCCCTCAGACCAGGAACCCAGTTCCTCCTTCTCTACCAGCCCAGGCCCGGCCCTTCCTCCCAGAGGGGCTCTGCATTAGATGGACCAGCCCTGTGTTGCTGGCTGAGCTGATTAGCAGAGAGAGAGAGAGCGCGGGTGTTCGGGCTGGGTGTGAGTATTCTTGGTGACCTTGGAGTTGGGGCCCCACCCAAGGAGCTGGCTTCCCTGGCTTCCCTGATCCTTCATCCGCCACTGCTAACCGGGGATTGCAGCTGTAAAGTGAGTCACGCACCTGGGACTGGGCCCGCCTTCTGCCTCCTTCCTGTTCCTTGCTCGCTTCCTGAGCTCCCTGAGAAGCCGGCAGGAAACATGCTCTCGGCGGTCCCAACCTCCCCCTCGGCCTCTTGTCGCCTCCTAGACCACTGGTCCCTGCACTTTCTCAGGTAAGAGGCTGGTGGCCTGGGTGAGAGGGTCAGGTTTGGCTGCTTTGTCTGGCTGCTCTGCACAATCCTTGAGGCGGGTCAGGCTCCAGAGGGGTCCGCAGAGCTGGGTTATGTCAGACTTCCCCCCCGTCAGCACCCTTCATGGACACACAACGCCCTTTATCACTCACAGACACAGCACACATTCTTTCACCCCTCACAGACATTTAACACACACAATCACCAACAGACGTGGCATTCCCTCACACACTTCACAGAAAACACACCCCCATCACCCACAGACACCGTTCATGGCCCCTCACAAATACACGTCATACAACAGACCCTTGACATCTGCTGACCCCACCCACTACACGCAGTACACACGCTGTCACAATTGGCACAATAGTCCCTTGTAGGATGTATATTGTAACTCACAGGATGAAATACACATCCTTATAGACATACAACATGTACGATAGCACTGACGCACAGAACACATGAACACTTGCAGGACACAAGAAGCCCAGACTTGAAAGACCCTCCACTCACTCACGGCAAACAAACCTCTCCACACGCACACGCACACACACACACACACATCGATGAGGTCACACATACAATCATAGAAACTCCTCACACCCCGAAACAGGTCCCCAAGAGCCTTGGGTGGTACTGCTCAGCTGGGGCAGGGGGTGGGGCGCAGTCAGCAACATTATCCCCACTTCTCACCTCCCCACCGTTGGACCCTGTTTGTGTACTGGAGGGCAGCCAGGAGCAGAGCTGGGGGTCTGGGTCACATCATGGAGCATGACGCAAGGGGCTGCCTTTCCCAGCTGTCTGAGTGCAGCTTCCTGATGGCCCTGGGACTCCACACAAGCTGCTGATAAAAAAAACTGGCTAGCATTTATCACATACCTACTGTGAGTCAGACATACCGCTCACTGATTTTGCAAGTATTATCTGATTTAATTATGTGATACCTTTATGAAGTAGATAGATACCATTATCCTCATTTTGCAGCTGTGTTTCGATGTAGGCTCAGAGAGGTTAAGAAACTTCCCCGATATGCCACAGCTACGAGGCAGCAGCGGGATTTAGACATAAGTAAGTCTGACCTCAGACTCCACTTCTTTTATTCTTTTTAAATTAATTAATTATTGCTGCGTTGGGTCGTTGTTGCTGCATGCGGACTTTCTCTAGTTATGGCCAGTGGGGGCTACTCTTTGTTGGGGTGTGTGGGCTTCTCATTGTGGGGCTTCTCTTGTTGCAGCACACGGGCTCGAGGCACACGGACTTCAGTAGTTGTGGCACATGGGCTCAGTAGTTGTGGCTCACAGGCTCTAGAGCGCAGGCTCAGTAGTTGTGGTGCACGGGCTTAGTTGCTCCGCGGCATGTGGGATCTTCCCGGACCAGGGCTCGAATCCATGTCCCCCGCACTGGCAGGCAGATTCTTTTTTTTTTTCCCCCATTTGTTTATTTTTGTTTTTATTTCCTTTACTCTAGGAGGTAGATCAAAAAAGATCTTGCTGTGATTTATGTCAAAGAGTGTTCTTTCTATGTTTTCCTCTAAGAGTCTTATAGTGTCCGGTCTTACATTTAGGTCTCTAATCCATTTTGAGTTTATTTTTGTGTATGGTGTTAGGGAGTGTTCTAATTTCATTCTTTTACATGTAGCTGTCCAGTTTTCCCAGCACCACTTATTGAAGACAATGTCTTTTCTCCATTGTATATCCTTGCCTCCTTCATCATAGATTAGTTGACCATAGGTGCATGGGTTTATCTCTGGGCTTTCTATCCTGTTCCCTTGATCTATATTTCTGTTTTTGTGCCAGTACCATGTTGTCTTGATGACTGTAGCTTTGTATATAGTCTGAAGCCAGGGAGTCTGATTCCTCCAGCTCCGTTTTTTTCCCTCAAGACTGCTTTGGCTATTCGGGGTCTTTGTGTCTCCATACAAATTTTAAGATTTTTTTGTTCTAGTTCTGTAAAATATGTAATTGGTAATTTGATAGGGATTGCACTGAATCTGTAGATTGCTTTGGGTAGTATAGTCATTTTCACAATATTGATTCATCCAATCCAAGAACATGGTGTGTCTCTCCATCTGTTTGTATCATCTTTAATTTCTTTCATCAGTGTCTTATAGTTTTCTGCGTACAGGTCTTTTGTCTCCCTAGGTAGGTTTATTCCTAGGTATTTTATTTTATTTTATTTTTTGCTGTGGGTTTGTCGTATATGGCCTTTATTATGTTGAAGTAGGTTCCCCCTATGCCCACTTTCTGGAGAGTTTTTATCATAAATCAGTGTTGAATTTTGTCAAAAGCTTTTTCTGCATGTATTGAGATGATCATATGGTTTTTATTCTTCAATTTGTTAATATGGTGTACCACATTGATTGATTTGCATATATTGAAGAATCCTTGCATCTCTGGGATAAATCCCACTTGGTCATGGTGTATGATCCTTTTAATATGTTGTTGGATTCTGTTTGCTAGTATTTTGTTGAGGATTTTTGCATCTATATTCATCAGTGATATTGGTCTGTAATTTTCTTCTTTTGTAGTATCTTTGGTTTTCCTTCCTTGTCTCTTGTAACATTCTTTATTTTAAAGTCTATTTTATCTGATATGAGTATTGCTACTCCAGCTTTCTTTTGATTTCCATTTGCATGGAATATCTTTTTCCATCCCCTCACTTTCAGTCTGTAAGTGTCCCTAGGTCTGTAGTCGGTCTCTTGTAGACATACCCCTACCTATATATGGGTCCTGTTTTTGTATCCATTCAGCAAGCCCATGTCTTTTGGTTAAGTATTTAATCCATTCACATTTAAGGTATTATTGATATGTATGTTCCTATTATCATTTTCTTAATTGTTTTGGGTTTGTTTTTGTAGATCCTTTTCTTCTCTTGTGTTTCCCACTTAGAGACGTTCCTTTAGCATTTATTGTAGAGCTGGTTTGGTGGTGCTGAATTCTCTTAGCTTTTGCTTATCTGTAAAGCTTTTGATTTCTCCGTTGAATCTGAATGAGATCCTTGCCGGGTAGAGTAATCTTGGCTGTAGGTTCTTCCCTTTCATCACTTTAAATATATCATGCCACTCCCTTTTGGCTTGTAGCGATTCTGCTGAGAAATCAGCTGTTAACCTTATGGGAGTTCCCTGTATATTAGTTGTCATTTTTCCCTTGCTGTTTTCAATAATTTTTTTTGTCTTTACTTTTTGCTAGTTTGATTACTATGTGTCTCGGCGTGTTTCTCTTTGGGTTTATCCTGCCTGGGACTCTCAGCACTTCCTGGACTTGGGTGGCTATTTCCTTTCCCATGTTAGGGAAGTTTTCGACTATAATCTCGTCAAATATTTTCTCGGGTCCTTTCTCTCTCTCTTCTCCTTCTGGGACCCCTATAATGTGAATATTGTTGCGTTTAATGTTGTCCCAAAAGTCTCTTAGTCTGTCTTCATTTCTTTTCATTCTTTTTTCTTTATTCTGTTCCGCGGCAGTGAATTCCACGATTCTGTCTTCCAGGTCCCTTATCCGTTCTTCTGCCTCAGTTATTCTGCTATTGATTCCTTCTAGTGTATTTTTCATTTCAGTTATTGTATTGTTCATCTCTATTTGTTTGTTCTTTAGTTCTTCTAGGTCTTTGTTAAACGTTTCTCGCATCTTCTCGATCTTTGCCTCCATTCTTTTTCCGAGGTCCTGTATCATCTTCACTATCATTATTCTGAATTTTTTTCCTGGAAGGTTGCCTATCTCCACTTCATTTAGTTGTTTTTCTGGGGTTTTATCTTGTTCCTTCATCTGGTACATAGCCCTCTGCCTTTTCATCTTGTCTATCTTTCTGTGAATGTGGTTTTTGTTTCACAGGCTGCAGGATTGTAGTTCTTCTTGCTTCTGCTGTCTTCCCTCTGGGGCAGGCGGATTCTTAACCACTGCACCACCAGGGAAGTCCCTCCACTTCTTTTTTATTTATTAAAAATAAAAAAAAATTGTTTTAAAGAGGTAACAAATGAGCAAGTTAAAAGTTCAGTAGATATAAATGGACACACAGTGAAAAGACTCCCTCTGATCCTTGTTCTCAAAACACCCAATTTTGCTGTCTGGAGGAAACCCCCCGAGTTACCCCTTGGAGACCTCTCTTATTTTTGGCTGCCCTTGTGACTTGTGGGATGTTTTTTCCCCAACCAGGGATTGTACACAGGTTTCTGGGGCCCCGGCCCTGAAAGTGTGGAGTCCTAACCACTGGACTGCCAGGGAATTCCTGACCTCTCTTTTAACAACAGTCACAGGGCAGTCTAGCTGTAAGAGTTCCAAGTGCAGTGCCCAGACTCTGGGGGCTTCCCATGTCCTCCCCCTCCTCTATCTGCCTGGGTGAGGAGTGGGGCCGGAAGGTCTAAGGCTCCTTCCAACCTAAGACCTAAGTCCACTTCTGCCCTAAATCCTCAGGGAGACCCTTGCCCTTGATTCCGCTGGACCTGGATCTTCTCCCCCTTATCTCACCCCTGGGGGCCCCGCCACACCCCAAGTCTTCCTTTCAGGATCCAGTGCAGGGTGAGGTGACCCCTCTTACAAGCTGGTGGAGGGGAGCAGTTCTTACTGCTGTCAAAGGTGTGCCCAGGCTGAAGAGGGGGAGCAGGTAGGACTCAGCCCTGACCAGAGGAGGGAGAGGATGAGGGAGAAGAAGAGGGAGAGGAGGGAGGAGAATGAGGACTAGCTGCCCAGCACTGTCCTTTACAGACGTAATGCCATGATGAGGTCGGCAGTGTCATTCCTGCTTTACAAATGAAGAATCTGAGGCCCAGGGGGCCCAGTTGGTAAGAGGCAGAGTTTGAGGGAAGATGAGTAAATGAGAAAGAGAGAGAGAGAGAGAGAGAGAGAGAGAGAGAGAGAGTCAGAGAGAGAAACTGAGTTTATGACGAGGAGGAGTAAGAGGATTCAGGGCTGCCAAACATCAGGGCTGGCCATCCCCGAGAGGGCTCTCATAGTGAACCTGCTGCCCAAGTGACTTATGGGTTCTGAGGCCTCTGGTTTTGTAGTAATCCCCCTCCTCCAGTGATTCTCTGTTCTCTTCATTTGCACTATTTGTCTTTCTTTGTGCTTTTTTTCTCTCTGTGAGTGCATGGCTGACTTGCAGAATCTTAGTTCCCTGAGCAGGGATTGAACCTGGGCCCTCCGCAGTGAAAGTGCAGACTCCTAACCACCGGATCGCCAGGGAACTCCCCATCCTATCTTAATTACTTTAAATTTATAGTAAATCTTGATATACAATGTGGCATTTTCTTGACTTATTCTACAAATTATCTAGGCAAATCTCAGACTTAGGTTATAGGTTATATATATAAATACGTATTACAAATTCCTGTGCACCTACTTCTGAGTTAACTAGAATATTACAGATATAATAGGAATCTCCTGTGTATCCTCACTAAACCTCCTCCCTCCCTTTCTCCCCAGAGATAATCATAACCTGAATTTGTCTTTATATGTTGATGCATATGTAGTGTGTCCACTAATAATAATAATGTTTAAAGTCTTAGGAAATAGTATCATGCTGTATGCATCCTTCTGCAACTTGCTTTTCTAGTTTAACATTATGTTTATTGTCCAGGTTATTACATGTAGCTCTGTTCATTTTTACATATGTATAGGATTACATTGAGAAACATACAAATATTAATATTTCCAGTATGTAACTAGGAATAATGTGCATTTTCAACTTTATTATGAAATTAATTTCCAAAATGGTGGTGCCATTTGTAGTTTCTTTTTATCAGTGTAATGAGGGTTTCTATTTTTTTTTCTTTTTTTTTGTGGTACGCGGGCCTCCCACAGTTCTGGCCTCTCCCGTTGCAGAGCACAGGCTCTGGACGCGCAGGCTCAGTGGCCATGGCTCACGGGCCCAGCCGCTCCGTGGCATGTGGGATCTTCCCGGACTGGGGCACGAACCCGTGTCCCCTGCATCGTCAGGCAGACTCTCAACCACTGCGCCACCAGGGAAGCCCAGGGTTTCTATTTTTTTTACATCCTTCCCAATACTTGGAGTTGGCAGACTTTCATTTTTTCCAATCTGGTGGTTGGTTGTTTTAATTTGAATTCCTGATTTTCTGTAATGTTGACCATATTTTTATGGTTTCTTAGCCTTTAGTCTTTTTCTTCTGTAAATTGCCTACTTCTTCTTTTACCCATTTTTCTATTGGGCTTGTCTTGTTTTTGATTTTTAGAAATTTATATTATATTATGCCTGAAAATTCTTTGATATATATGATACAAATATCTTCTCCTGGTCTGTGACTTGTCTCTTTACTATTTTTATAGTATCCTTTGATATACACAGTTTTAAACTTTATATGGTCATATTTATCAAAGTTGTCTTTGCTATTTATAATTTCTATGTCTTAATTTAAGAAAATTTCCCAGACCCTTAGCTCATAAAGATATTGTCCCCTATTTTCTCCCAAAGCTTTTTATATTTTGCTTTTCATAGTTAGGTCTTTATGTCAGTTGGAATTTAATTCTGGATATGGTGCGAGGTAGGAATCTAATTTTATTATTTTTTTCCCCTAATGGATAGCCAATGATTTGCACCAATATCTACTCTTCTTTTATTGATCTGTAATGGCAACTCTGTCATATGTATCAAGTTTCCATATGTGTGATCTCTATTTGTGATCTCTCTTTCTGGGATCTCTATTCTATTCCTTTGGTCTATCTGCTTGTCCCTTTGTTAATACTCAATACTACCCTGTCTTACTACTATAACTTTATAATAAGACTCGATACATCATAGGAGGAATTCTATCATGTGTCCTTATGGTTTGTATGTTCTCATTGTACTTCAGAAATTTCTTGGCTCTTTGCTTTTTCATTTGGAATTTTAGGATCAGCTTGTAAAGTTCCTTGCAGAACTCTATTGGAATTTTTTTTTGAGTGCTTTACATATGCTATTTTCCCCCCAGCTTTATTGAGGTATAATTGACAAATGCAATTGTAAGATATTTAAGGTGTACATCATAGTAAACCCTAACATTGTAAAAGGATTCCCACCATCTAGTTAATTAACATCTATCAGGATTTTGATTGAACTGGCACTGAATTTATTGATTAAATTGGGAAGAACTTCCATCTTTATTATACTGACAGTCCCATGCATGAATATTTTACATCTATCCGTTCATCTAGTTCTTAGTTGTTTTTCAATAATTTTATAATTTCCTCCATCAAGACCTTACATGTATCTTCGGCCAAGATAGTTTTCTTGGTATCATAAATTGTGTCTTGAAAATGACATTTTCTGTTTATTGCTTGTTTATAGGAACATGATTGATTTCGTTTGTTTGTTTGGCTGTGCCGTGCAGCTTGTGGAATTGAACCTGGGCTATGGCAGTGAAAACACCGAGTCCTAACCACTGGACTGCTAGGGAATTCCTGGAACATGATTGATTTTTATTATTGATTTTATATCCAGAAATCTTGCTGAAGTCTTTTGTTGGTTCTAATAATTTGTCCATGGAATTGCTTTAATTTTTCTGTAAATCATATTGCATGTGAAAATGACAGTTTTGCTTTTCCTTTCCAACCTTCATAACTTAAAAAAAAATCAATTAATTCTTTTGGCTGTGTCGGGTCAGTTGCGGCAAGCGGCTCATTGTGGCACGAGGACTCTTTTCGTTGGGGCGCTCGGGCTCTTCGTTGCGGCGCTTGGGCTTCTCTCTAGTTGTGGCATGCGGGCTCCAGGGCACGTGGGCTCTGTAGTTTGCTGCACATGGGTTCTCTAGTTGAGGCGTGAGAGCTCAGTAGTTGTGGCACACGGGCTAAGTTGCCCTGCGGCATGCGGGATCTTAGTTCCCCGACCAGGGATTGAACCAGTGTCCCCTGCATTGGAAGGTGGATTCTTTACCACTGGACCACCAGAGAAGTCCCAAGGCCACTCTTTAAATAAGCAATCCCTTATTTTCCTGATGATAAGATCCCCAAAATATATTTTTTTGGCTGCATGTCTTGTGGGATTTTAGTTCCCCGACCAGGGACTGAATCCGGGTCCTCGGCAGTGAGAACTTGGAGTCCTAACCACTGGCCTGCAGGGAATTCCCTCAAAAGGTTTTTTTAGGCCTACTTGAATATGTAAACTCTTTAGAATGTAGATGATATAATCCTGAGTTTCTCAACCTCAGCACTATTAACATGTTGAGCCAAATAAATTTTTGTTGTAGGGACTGTTCTGTACATTGTAGGTTGGTTGGCAGCCTTGCTGGTCTCTACCCACTAGATGTCAGCAGCACCCCAGTCCCCTCCTCCCCTGCCACTTGTGACAACCAAAAGTGTGTCCAGACATTGACAAATGTCCTTGGAGGACAAAGTAACCCCTGGTGAGAATGACTGCTAGAGTCAAATGCCTGCTTATAATATTTAATTCATTCTTTTAAAAAATTATTTTATTTTTTAAATCGAAGTGTAGTTGATTTACAATGTTGTGTTAGTTTCAGGTGTGCAGCAAAGTGATTCAGTTTAATTTATTCTTTTGGTTACTGACAATCATTTCGGACAATAATTTATTATTTTATAAATTTGAGAGTGCTTCTTTACTCTCTCAAGTTTCATGAGACTAATTTATTCACACTCAGTTTGTACATCATTGACATCAGCATCTTTATTGTTATTCTTTTCTTTCATTTAACAGAATTTTCCAGGTTACAACGTTTTTACTTCCATTTACATTGTATGAGATACAGCACCTAACATTCTAATAAGACACTATCATAAGAAAAGTCCATCCCAAGACACAATTATTCATTATATAGCATTGAGACAATTTTCTTTTTCACTGTTGTTCTCACCTCTAAAATCTAAACAAGTGTTGAATTACTTTAAAGAACAAACAACAAAAAAACCCTTTTCTTATAAAAAATTACAAATACATACAAGAGTGCACTTAATGGTATAATGGATCCCCATGTACCATCAGCCAACTTCAACAATTATCAACCCATTTTTTTCAGTTGAGGTATGTCCCATTTTATTTCGAAGCAAATCCCAAATACATAATTTCACCTGTAAATATTTCATATGTTTCTCTAAAGGATAAGAATTCTTTTTAACATAACTGTGAAGTCATTAACCTAACCATCAACATTAATTCCTTAATATAATTGAATATCTGATGTGTTCAAATTTCTGATTGTCTCATAAGTTTCTCTTTCTTTGCTTCTCTCTCTCTCTCTCTCTCACTCTCTGTCTAGTTTGTTTGAATCAGAATCCCAAAAAGGCTTACACATAGCAATTTGGTTGCTATACCTCTTAATTCTCATAATCTATAGGTTCTTCCATCATCTTTTTTCTCCCTTATAATTTATTTGTTGAAGAAACCAGGTTGCTTGTTCTGTGCGTTCACTGCTGTCTGAATTTGCTGAGGGTACCCTATGATCTGTTCCTCTTCTCTGTTTCCTGTAAACTGGTAGATGAACTTGCTGATTCTGTTTCCTTGGCAAGACTATTTCATAGGTAGTGTTGTGAATTGAGCACGCTCAAACACAACTTTATTAGAAAAGTTTCCAAACACACAAGAAGAGAGGGAAGAGTATAATAAATCCCTGTGCACCTGTATTAATTTCCTACAGCTGCTGTAACAAATGACCATAAGCTTGGCAGCTTAAAACAACACACATTTATTCTCTTACAATTCTGGAGGCCAGAATTCCAAAATCAGTTTCTTTTTTTTTTCTTTTTGGCGTTCTCTCCAGAGGCTCTAGGGCGGAGGCCATTCCTTATCTCTTCCAGCTTCTGGTGGCTGCTGGTATTCCTGGCTAGTGGCCATGTCACTCTGCCTCTATGGCCACATTGCCTTCTCTTCTGTCTGTATCAAGTTTTCCTCTCTTACTCAGGTGCTGGTGATTGCATTAGGGCTCAGTTGGATCCTCCTGGATAATCTCCTCATTTCAAGAGCAGTAATTCAATTGTACATGCAAAATCTTTGCCACATAAGGTAACATGTACAGGTTCCAGAGATTAGGACCTGATATTTCTGAGGACCATTATTCAGCCTACAAAATACCCATTCTCTAGATTCAATATTTTGCCTCTCTCTCTTTTTCTTTCCTTCATTCCTTTCATCCTTCCCTTCCCTCCCCTCCTCTCTCTCTCTCCCCTTATTTTACTGTAATATTTTAAACCATTTCCCTGTAATTTCACCCCTAAATATTTCCATATATATGAACATTTTCTTATATAACCACACCACCATTATGCTCTAATAAAAATTTTGAAACCCCTTAGAACCATCTAAAATCCTGCCCATATGAAATTCTCCCTGATTTTCTCAAATGTGTCTGTCCTGGATATCTTCTGTTTTCCCCTCCAGATCCACTTTCCACCCTTTTCCACCCAACTCTGTGCCCCCAGAGGCTGATCTGTATGGACAACATTATCCATCTCCCTTGCTTCTGGTTGGGCTCAGCCAATGGGAGGCACTGGTAAGAAACCAGAGGGTGGAAGAAGAGAGAGATTCGGGTATTTATGTCCTGGTTCCCTCTCTGCCTGGTCATTGATGACCAGCTACAACTGCCTACGCAAGGTCACAACTCTTGTCAGGCAGCCTTTTCCAAATAGCTACCCTCTTTGTGTTCCAGTAACTGCCCCCTCTCCTCAGCCCTTCAGATGAAAAGGGTACCCCACTCTTGGCAGCCTTGGACGACTACACTATTCCTTTTGGTTCTCTAGACCTGCCCGTGTCTCTTTAAGTAATCCCTTCCTCCTCAGATTGCCCATGTTGAGTGTGCCATCTCTTTCCAGGACCCTAACTGATACATGTATCTTTTTACAGTTGACTTGAGTGATCCAGGTTCCAAACAAGACCCACAGGTTGCATTTGATTTTTTTTTTTTTTTGTCTGCACTGCACGGCATGCAGGATCTTAGTTCCCTGACCAGGGATGGAACCCGTGTCCCCTGCGGTGGAAGCATGGAGTCTTAACCACTGGACTGCCAGGGAAGTCCCTGCATTTGATTTTTATATCTCTTAAGTCTCTTTTAATCTAGAGATTCCTAGATTAAAAGTCCCCTCCCCATTCCTCCCCCCCCCGCCCCCCCGCTGTGGTTGATCTGTCGAAGGAACCGGATCAGTTCTCCTGTAGATTGTTCTGGTCTCACATTCTGGATTTGGCTGATTGCTTCTCTGAAATGCCCTTTAATTTGTTCCTCTGTTGCCTGTATTTCCTACAAACTGAAGTTTGGATCTAAAGGCTTTATTAGATTCAGATTTGGATATATTTTATAGTAGAACTGACAGAATTGGTAACAGAATGAGGTGGGTGTGAGAGAGAGGAGTCAACCTCAGTTTCCTCATCTGTAAAATGTGGATAATAACCTCTGCCTACCTGCCCTGATTATTGATAATCTCAAAGAGTGCTGAACTGAGATTGCTCCGTGCACATACATGAGGGACTATTGAAAACCAGGCGTGAGCCTGGAGTTGAGCCAGGTGTCCTTCAGTCTGTGGTCAGGTTGATCCTGGAGGTCCCTCTGTGCCTCTGGAACGTGGTGGCTGGGGGATGGCTGAGAAGGTGAAGCCAGTTTGGGGGAAGAGGATCTGGGTTGGGGAGCAGAGCTAGGGCCTCAGCTCTAGTGGATAGTTCGTGTGAAGGTTAAACGTGATGAACAGACCACCACGTTCTCTCCTGTCTCAGGTGCTCAAGGCTCAAAATGCCTCCAAGGGAGACGAGAAGCGATGACCAAACTGCACCTTTTCAAAGTCCCTCCCGGGAGGCCTGGGCCACATCTTAGGATGTGAGGAGAGTGTGTGAATGAGCACGAGGAAGGAGGTGACGCTGGGCAGTTGTGAGTGAGGGGATGACAGATGTGACACCTGAGCTTGTGAGTGTGCAGGTGAGTGGGGAGATGTAATTATGACTGGGGATCTCTGCATGATGGTGTGTACTGAGTGTACGTGAGTGTGCAAGGATTGCGTGCTTAGGTGGTTTGAGTGTGTCCACCTGTGTGTGATGGGGTGCAGCTGGGGGAGGGGGCAGATTTTGGCTCTAGTTCTTCAGGGCTGAGGCACATGTTAAAGGTGGTTTGTCCTTTGAGGTCCATTTTTGGCTTTGATAAGGAACAGCAGTGGGGTCCCAAAGAGCAGGAGGGGGCCAGTCCAGACACCCAGGGCAGAGCTGAGGCCGGACCCTGCATGGGGCGTCAGGAGCCAGTACTACCACCTCTGCTTGGCACCTGCCCGGCTGTGGGACCCCGGTCCTCTCTAGACTTGTTTCCCGCCCTGTGTAGGGGGCTTCTGGGTTGGCTCTCAGCTGAGAGGCTTGCTTCCTTAGACAGTGTCCTCTGCAGTGCCCGGTGCCTGCGGGGCTCAGTAAGTGTTTATTGGTTAAATGAATGAGTGGATAAATAGACTGGAAACTGAGGCAGGGGGCTCAGGCCCATCTCTCACCTCTGTTCACACAAAAAGCCTCCACCACCGGACTTTCACACACACGCTCACACACACGCACACACACACACACACACACGCTCACTGACAGACTCATCTGCGTTCACCTCCTCAGTTGCCCACACCTACTCACCCTCACCTATTCCCTCTAACTCACTCACTGCCTAATTCCTGCTCTGGGTCTTACGAGCCTTCCTCCCCCGCAATCCCAGCCCCGCAGGGCTCTGTCCCCATCGGTTCCTTGGTCTTGGTGCTCCTTGGTCGCCAGGGGAGCCCAGCCGGGCCATGGCACGGACCACAGCAGCTCTTCGAGTTCCTCCCTTCTCATCCTCTTTATATTCCAGCTGCCTCTCCCTTTCCTCCTTCTCTCCCTTTCTTTTGTCTTTTCTCTCGTGCTTATACGCGCGCACACGCACACACACACACACACACACTGGGCTCTTACTATCTCGTCTTTTTCTCTGTAACTCCCTTGGTTTTTGTCCTCAAATCTCCTCATTCCTCTCATGCTCTCTCTCTGTGTGTTTACATTTGTCTGTCTCTGTGTGCGTGCCTGTCTCCCTCCGTCTCTCCTTTCCCCGGACTCTCTCTTATTCTGTTTTCCCACTCACGTCTCCTCTCCCCTCTCCCTCACACTTGTGCTGTCTCGAATGCATGCTCTTGCCCCTCTTGTTCTCTCCCTGTCTGCTTCTTCTCTTCCTCCTCCGCAGCTCCCGGCTCGGTGGCCTCTGCCCACACCCCACCCTGCCCCTTTCTCTGCGAGAAACCTCCGAGCAGCACCCAGGGCCTGGGTGACCCAACTCTGAGGTTTCTGTGGAGGGGCCCTGGGGTCATGACGTTTCCTTCTGGGGGTGACTTGGCATGAATGTGCTCTGTTTCCTCACTTCTGCAATTCCAGACAGCACAGAGGCCAGGGCTGCAGACAGATACTCAGACCTGACAGAGGCAGCCGCTGCCCCGGGACAGGTAAGAGGCGTCCCAGCTCTGGCCGGGCCAGGAGGAGGTGTGTGACAATGTCCTCGGGAGACCAAGGTCATGACGCCTAGACTGCGCCTAAGCAAACAAGTGCTTCTGTTTTGGGGTTTATTTTTAATTTTTTAAAATAATTAATTTATTTATTTTTGGCTGCATTGGGTCTTCCTTACCGCGCAAGGCTTTCTCTAGTTGCGGCGAGCGGGGGCTACTCTTTGTTGCAGCCCACAGGCTTCTCACTGCGGTGGCTTCTCTTGTTGCGGAGCTTGGGCTCTAGGCGTGTGGGTTTCAGTAGTTGTGGCACGCGGGCTCAGTAGCTGTGTCTCGCAGGCTCAGTAGTTGTGGCGCTCGGGCTTAGTTGCTCCGCGGCAAGTGGGATCTTCCAGACCAGGGCTTGAACCCTTGTCCCCTGCATTGACAGGCAGATTCTTAGCCACTGCACCACCAGGAAAGTCCCAGTGTTCCTGGTTTTAAGGGAATGTTTTGGCATCTTCTTCAGGCCCAGAGGCTCTTGCTTAAAAGGAATTCCACGTGACCAAACTTTCCCAGGGAATCTGCTCCCCTCTTTGGTTCTCTAAGGCCAAGGCAGTGCTGAAGTGACCTCAGAGACCTCACTGGGAGGTGGCGATGGTGATGAGAGGGGGCTACCTAGATCTCAGGGGCTGGAAGCCATCTGATTTACTTGCTGTGTGGCCTTGACCATGTCACATCCCCGCTCTGTGCCTCCGTTTCCCAAATTGTCAAATTAGGATAATACCGTCTCCCCAGAATGAAGGTCAGCAAAGGTAAAGGGTCTGGTATAGCGCTGCGCACTTAGGAATTCACTAGATGCTGGGTTTTTCCAGGGGGATGATGAAGAGGATAACCAGGTTGCTGGTACAAAGTGCCTGGCTCACAACCTGCTTCCCCGGCAGGTCCCAGGCGGTAGGGACAGAGCACAGGCTGGTAACCCCTGTCCTTCACTGGCAGGTCCAGATGTGGGCATAGTGAATGGAGGCTGCTGCCCAGATACTTGCTCACCTGTAGAGAATGAGGGGACCAGCAGAGTCTCTCCCCAGGCATTCAGGAAGCTCTGATTTAGCTCTTGACTGAATACACAGCTGTGTTCCAGGTGCTTAAGAGTGTGTGTGTGTGTGTGTGTGTGTGTGTGTGTGTGTGAGTGAATGAGATGGTGGTGGTGGAGACTATGTGGGGGGAAGACCACCACTCGGCAGCCCCTCCCCCCCTTCTTAATTCTACAGGAGGGGACCTTCAGGTCTAAGTTTGGAGCTGAGCTCAGCTGGCTGGTGGGAGCAGCATGTCGAAAATTTCTGCTATCTCTTCACAGTTTATAAAGTCCGTTTCAGTTCCCCAAATGCCTTACTGTTTACCAAACCCTTTATCACGCCCAACCATCTTCCTTTTCACAATAGTGTTTGAGGTTTGGTGGGGGAGGGGTGTGTGCAGATGAAGATCCCAAGGCTTAGAACTGGGGAGAGACTCACTCTAGGTGGTGGGTGGCTTGGCTGAGATCAGAGCCCAGATCCTCTGATCGTAATTCCTGATCGTAATTCGTAGTTCTCTTCAGCCACCCTTGGTCGCTGCTTCCAAAGGAGGAGATATGTGGCTGCTTTGGTACATTGCTGATTTATTTGCTCATTCATTCATTCATTCAACAAACATTTTCTGAGGGGGAGGGAGGAGCTCACAGTTATTGATCAATAACCTCGTGCATCAGTTGCTTCATTTTGCACTTATAACTTACCCTGTGAGGAAGGTTCTATTATCACCATTTTGCAAATGAAGAAAGAGAGGCTTCAAGGGCTGAAGATCAGCTAGGAAAGAGCAGAGCCAGGTGCAGATCTGAGTCTATGTGACCGCAGGGCCTGTGCCCTGTAACCTACGCTTTCCCTTGGGCCAGCCCCTGAAGGTGTCAGAATGATTCCTGGTATAACAGAGGTGTGCCCTTGCTGGGGAAGCCCAGAGGAAGAAGCACCTCCTTGGGTGCTTCCTCTTCCCTGCCCTGGCTGACTTCCAGGAGGCAAGAAGTGGGGGAGGGTGACTCACAGACAGATACTACCTGGGTATCTTGGACCCAGAAAGAGAGACTCAGGCCAGGCTCAGGGTCCGCCAACTCCACAGGGATGTCCTAGGTCAGATGAGCAGAGACTGAGTCTCATCAATATAATATATAGGGCTTCCCTGGTGGCGCAGTGGTTGAGAGTCCGCCTGCCGATGCAGAGGAGACGGGTTCATGCCCCGGTCCAGGAAGATCTCACATGCCGTGGAGCGGCTGGGCCCGTGAGCCATGGCCGCTGAGCCTGGACGTCCGGAACCTGTGCTCCGCAACGGGAGAGGTCACAACAGTGAGAGGACCGCGTACCGCCAAAAAAAATAAAAATAAAAAATAAACCTGGGATCAGGTGGGCCCCAAGTGAGAAAGAAAGTTGGGAAACTCTGATGCCCAGGCCACCCCCCATCTCTGGGGCCCTAGACCCTGTCCCTGACCTCTTCCCAGACAATGAGCTCCATTCATCCACCAATAAACGTACCTAGCGTGGTGCTAGCCTCCTTGTACTGGAAACCATGTAGAGCCTAGTGCAGAATTCCCCAGAGGTCAGGAAACTTGCTCCCTTTATTTGCCCCTCAAATCCTTCTGCTTCCTGGTCAAATGGTAATGAAACCACTCCATGAGGGGAATTTTTAGAGGATATGACCAGAAGCACAGAGGCATGGCCAAGCCAGGGCACAAATGTCAAGCATCAGGGGAGGCCAGAATAGGAGGTAACTCATTTATGGAGCATGTTAGAAGTTTAACTGCTTTCAGCCTCAAAGCTACACTGTGAGGTCAATGTTGATATCATTTCCGTTTTATTGATGTGAAAACTAGGACTCACAGAAGGGAAATGATTAAACTATGGTGTTTTAAACCTTTATTTTATTTATTTATTTATTTATTTATGTGTTTTGGCCGCGCCGCATGGCATGCGGGATCCTAGTTCCCTGATTGAACCCGTGCCCCCTGCAGTGGAAGCGCGTAGTCCCAACCACTGGACCGTCAGGGAAGTCCCTGAACTTTGGTGTATTATTGGTCCCAGGGAATCTAAGGGCTAGGAGTGGCTGAGGCTGGTGTGAGAGGTTTGGAAGTGAAGGATGAGGGACAATGCGACTCTGTGTGTGTGTGTGTGTGTGTGTGTGTGTGTGTGTGTGTGTGTGTGTGTGTGTGTGTGTGTGTGTATAATGCCTGAGGACCTGTACCCAGGGAGTTCCCAGCCCAGAAGGGAAAGAGAAATCAACATCCATTATAATGCAATGTGATGTGTTATGGGAACCAAAGGTGGCACCTCTAACCCTTTCTGGGGTAGAGAAGTAAGACTAACAGTAGCCGGCATTCACTGAGCTCTTATCATAGATCAGGCATTTTCCATTTAATCCTTACAAAAATGCTATGATGTAGTGTTAGGATTCGTTTTTTTTTTTTGCGGTACACGGGCCTCTCACCGTTGTGGCCTCTCCCGCTGCGGAGCACAGGCTCCAGACGCGCAGGCGTAGTGGCCATGGCTCACGGGCTCAGCCGCTCCACAGTATGTGGGATCTTCCTAGACCGGGGCACAAACCTGTGTCCCGTGCATCGGCAGGTGGACTCTCAACCACTGCGCCACCAGGGAAGCCCCCTTTTTTTTTTTTTTTAAATAGATGAATGAACAGAGGCTTATGGAGGTGAAATTGTCTTGGGCAAGAATTGGCTGATAGCATTTTGCCAACTGTCTCTAGCTGCCATAAAAAGATGTGACTGTTTCCCAGAAGTTTTCAGGGTTAATGATATATCTGGAAGCTTGATATAGGTGGCTTCAAATTGGGGTAAACTTGGGATGAGCTAGATGTGAACGGTTGCAATGACAGTGGTGCTATTTTGAGAAACATTTGATCTAATCGGCTGATTGTCTGGATTTCCTGTAGATACAGCTTTTTAGAGCTGTTGATCATGAATACCTGAAATTGTGCTACATTATTCATTGAATCTTCACACCATGCTGGGAGCTATGTGCTTGAAATATTATCAGCTCCATTTACAGGGGAAGGACCTGAGGCTCAGAGAATGATAAGCTTGACCATGGTCGTGAAGCCAGGACAGAGACAGGATTTGAACGGAGGTTTGTCTGACGCCAGAGTCTGTGGTCTTAACCACTGTCCTTTCCCAAATACTTTATATCCTTTATCTCGCTGGGTGCTCACAAAAAGCTCTATAGGGTAGATGTGTTATTGTCCTCATTTTATAGATGAGGCCCAAAGAGGGGAAGCAGTTTTACCAAATGTCACACAACCATTAAATAAAAAAGCTGAGCCATATGATTCCAAGTTAAAATTATACAATGTATTTTCAAATCTGCCATCTCTGAGACCCATTAAAATTTGTTTTTATTGTGGTAAAAAAGATGTAAGAGGAATTTACCCTCTTAACAATTTTTAAGTATTGTTAACTATATGCACATGTTATACCACAGATCTCTGGAACTTTTTCGTCTTGCATGACTGAATCTCTACACATTGAACATCAACTCCCTGTTTCTCCCTCCCTCCAGCCCCTGGCAACCACTGTTCTATTTTCTGTTTCTGTGAGTTTGATTACTTTAGAAACCTCATATAAGTAGAATCATTCAGTATTTGTCTTTTTGTGATTGGTTTATTTCACTTATTAATATCCTCAAGTTTCATCCATGTTGTAGCATAGGACAGGATTTCCTTCCTTTTAAAGGCTGCATAGTATTCCATTATACATATATACCACATTTTGTTTATTCATTCATCTGTTGATGGACATTTAGGTTGCTTCTATCTCCTGGCTATTGTAACTAGTGCTGCTGTGAACCTGGGTATACAAATACTTCTTCAAGATCCTGTTTTCAACCTTTTTTTGGAAATATACCCAGAAGTGAGATTTCTAGATCATTTGGGAGTTCTATTTTTAATTTTTTGTGGAACCTCCATACTGTTTTCCATAGTGGCTGCATCATTTTATATTCCCACTGACAGTGAGTGCATAAGTGTTCCAATTTCTCCACATCCTCACTAACACATGTTATTTTCTGCTTTTATGATTGAGGCCATCCTAATGGGTGATATCTCATTGAGGTTTTGATTTGCATTTCCCTGATGATTAGTGATGTTGAGCATCTTTTCATATGCTTTTTTTCCCCCTGCCTCTTGGCAATTTAAAAAAAATTTAGTTTATTGAAATATAGTTGATTTATAATGTTGTGTTGATTTCTGCTCTACAGCACAGTGATTTAGTTATACATATATATGTATATATGTATACATTATTTTCCATATTATTTTCCATTATAGTTTATCACAGGATATTGAATATAGTTCCCTGTGCTATATAGTAGGACCTTGTTGTTTATCCATTCTATATATAATACTTTGCATCTGCTAATCCCAAACTCTCAATCCATCCCTCCCCATCTTTTCATATACTTGTTGGCCGTTTGTATATCTTTGGAGAAATGTTTCTTCAAGTCCTTTGCCCATTTTTAATTTTTTTTTTGTTATTGAGTTGTAAGAGTTCTTTATATATTCTGAATATTAATCCCTTATATTATTTGCAAGTATTTTCTACAGTTTGGTAGGTTGGCTTTTACTCTGTTGATTGTTTCCTTTGCTACACAGAAGTTTTTAAGTTTGATGTAGTTCCAAATGTCTATTTTTCCTTTTGTTACCTGTGCTTTTGGTATCATACCCAAGTAATCATTGCCAATTCCAATGTCATGATGATTTCCCTTTAGGTTTTCCTCTAGGAATCTTATAGTTTCCAGTCTTATGTTTAGGTCTTTAATCCATTTTGAGTTAATTTTTGTATGTGGTTTAAGATAAGGGTCCATCTTCATGCTTTTGCATGTGGATATCCAGTTTTCCAAATACCATTTGTTGAAGAGACTATCCTTTTCTCATTGTGTAGTCTTGACACCTTTGTCAAAGATCATTTGACCATATATGTAGGGATTCATTTCTGGGCTCTCTATTCTGTTCCGTTGGTCTTTATGTCTGTCTTTATGTCAATACCACACTCTTTTGATTATTGTACTTTGTAATATGTTTTGAAATCATTAAGTGTGAGGCCTCCAGCTTTGTTCTTCTTTCTCAAGATTGTTTTGACTCCTGGGGGTGCTTTGAGATTCCTTATGAATTTTAGGATTATTTTTTCTATTTCTACAAAAAATGCCATTGGGATTTTAATAGGGCATTGAATCTGTAGATCAGTTTGGGTAGTATGGACATTTTAGCAATACTAAGTCTTCCAATCCATGGCCGCAGGATGTCTTTCCATTTATTTGAGTCTTCTTTAATTCCTTTCAGCAATATTTTGTAGTTTTCAGTGTACAAGTTTTTTGCCTCCTTGGTTAAGTTTATTCCTAAGTATTTTATTCTTTTTGATGGTATTGTAAATGGGATTACTTTCTTAATTTCCTTTTCTCTTAGGCCCATTTTTAAATCCTCATTTTACCAGTGAAGAGACAGAGAGGCAGAGTCATGGGGTGAGTTTAGCGTTTGAACCAGGATTTGATTCCGGCTTCAACTGCCTGGCAGGAGTTAGATGAATGCAGAGCAGTCCCTCCCCTGCCTTTGCCCTGTTCAATTCCCCACTTTGGGGAGCAAAGGTAAAAGCAGGGCCCCAGGTCGAAGGCAACTCTTCCCGGGGCCTTGCAGCCTCTGAAGCACCTGTTCTCAGGTAATAGGACAGGTCTGTGAGTGGATGAGTTGGTCAAGGAGTGGTTTGCTTCCACCAGGGGCCACAGCTTGGCCTGGGAGAGACAGGATGGGCCTTGGAGTTCAAAATCTCACTGGCCACTTCCCAGCTATGTGACTGTGGACAAGTCTGTTTCCCTCTCTGACCTCACTTTTTTTGCTGGAAAAATGGGCATTTTGTAAAACTCACCTTGCAAGGCTGATTTGAGGAGGAAATATGATCATGGGTAAGAGGTGTCTGTTAATTTAATCAGTGAATGATGCCCAGTGCCCTGAGCTTAGGTGGGCTGGCTCTGGCTCCCCTCCAGTCATGCCCTCCCCCACAGAGCACGGAGTCCTTGGATCTCGGAGGGAGTGCCCACTTGGATCCAGTGCCCCTCCCATGCTCCCAGACTTGCCAGGCTGCGAGGAGCTGCTGATTCATGGAATGTGCATGAACTTAGATATGACTGATTTATAGCTTATAAATATTTAGACATTTTTACTCTTGACCCCAAATGGCCCCACAAATGTTAGGGGCCAGTCTGACTGGTAAACCCAATGTCCCAACCCACAGTCCACACTGGGGAAGTAATCAGCACATAATTCCTTCTGCCCAGATCTCAGTGGTCCCTCTGACTGTCCAGCTGAGGATGGGAACCCTTTCTCTAGGTGCCCTAGGGGCTGGGATTGTTTGCAGACAGTATGGGAATGGCAGCCAGTGGGGATTGGGACTGAATACTCTGCAGGGCAGAGGGTGGGAGATACAGATGGTAGAATTCTTCTTGTCTCCATAAATATTTATGCCCCCCTAGCCCACCCCCCAGCTAAATGCTGGGCCTGGGCCTGTTGCCCGGCCTTGATCCATCAGGGAGCCCTGCCCACGTGTTAAGTTGAGTGGTCTGAGTAGCCTCTTCCTTCTCCCTCCGGATGCTCCTTCCCTTCCTGAGGCGTTGAAAGCTTTTTTGGCATTAGCCCAACACCCTGTCCGGAGCTGGCAGGAAAGCCAGTATGTGGGTTAGGGTCCCTGGGGTCACTGGTGATCCACAGTCCCCTCCCCTGGCTCCAAGTGACTGGGCCAATAGTGAGAGGAAGGCCTGGCCATTTGTGGCTACATTGCATGCTTATCTTTGGAAACATTGTTTGGCTTATAAAATTTTGCAGATGAAGAAACTGAGGCTCAGAGAGGTGAAGTCACTTGCCCAAGGTCACACAGCAAGTAAATGGCAGAGCCAGTTAAGAACCGAGGTCTTTCTGACTCCAGAGGCCTTTTCCCTACCCTGCCTTTTCCCCCCAGAGAGACTGGACACCTTTCCTTCATACTAGTTTCCTCTGAATAATTGTCAGGGCTTGGTCATTCATTCATTCAGTCTTTAATGTCTGACACTGAAGATAAAGAGACAAAAATGATCTAGTCTCTGCCCTCAAGAAGCGCTCAGCCTGGCGAGGAAACATCCACAGAAATCAATATTTACAACATACAGTGTCAGATGCTATGCTGAGGAATGTGCCCAGTACCATGGCAACCCAGAGAAGGAGGCAACTCATTCTGCCTGGGGCAAGCAGAGAAGGCGTCCCAGAGGAAGTACTCTTTAGATTAGGTCTTCAAAGATGAGTAAGACTTTGCTAGATAAAGCAATAGGCAAAAGGCATTCTCAGTAGGGGCCACAGCATGTGCAAAGGCACAGAGGTTTGAGGAGAAATAGTTTTTAGAGAAGCAGTAAGAAGTTCATTGTGGCTGGAGTAGAGGGTGAGTGGTAGTAGAGGCTGGTGAGAGATGAGATGGGGAAGGAGCTTGCACTTGGTGCTGGGCAATGGGGAACCATGGAAGGTGTTAGAACAGGCAAGTATGTGGCTGACAGTGTGTGGAGGCACAGCACTGCTCAGAGTTCAGTGTGCGCGTGAATCACCGGGGAATCTTGTAAAAATACAGATGCTGAAACAGCAGGTCTGAGGTAGAGTCAGGTTCTACATTTCTAACAAGCTCACAGCTGATGTTGATGCTGCTGGTGCAAGGACCACACTTTGAGTAATGAGGTTGTAGAGGGCTCACTCCGCCTTGTCTGGAGGCTGCTCTGGGGAGCAGGCAGCCACTGGTGCTCTTTTGTTACTGGAGAGATCAGGCCTCTACCATCTTCTTGGGTCAGCCCTCTTGCAGCCCTCACAAAAGAGTCAATCTTGTTAGTTGCTAGATATTTGTTCACTAGACAAATATTTGTTAAGCTCCTACTCTGGCCAAGCCTGTGTTGGGTGCTGGGGATGGAGAGAGGAATTGGAAATGCTGCTTTCTGGTCCACGTCACCACCATCTCTTGCCTCTGACATAGTCTCTCTGCTTCCACTCTTGTCCCCTACCATCTATTCTCTGCTCAGCAGCTGGAGAGAGTCAGATCCTGCTGCTCATGTGCTTGACATAGTCCAGAGGCCCTCTGATGTTTATAGAATAAAACCCAAACTCCTTACCATGGCATAGGAGTGATTTGGGGTCTGTTGCCCTCAGATCTCATCTTACTCTTCCCATTTCTCTGGGGACACTGACCCTTTAGTTCCTTGAACGTGACACATTTATTTTTAGGTCAGAATATGATGAACTTATTCCCACTGCAGGCCCTTTGCACGTGATACCCTTTGTCTGGAACATGCTTCTTCTAGATTTTCTCTTGACTAGTTCCTTCTCACTTTTTAGATTTTAGCCAGGGGAAGACACAGGTTTTGTAGGACTCTGAAGCTTATACAATATGTGGGCCCCTCTTTAAGAGATACCAAATTATAAATATACAATTAGAAACAAGGCCTAGGAAGGGGTCTTAAAGCTTAATTCCTTGGCTTCATGGTAGATCTGCCTCTAGTTTCATTTATATGTCACCTCCTCTGAGAAGCCTTCCCTGGTCACTCTATTTTAAGTAGCCCTCTATCCAGTCTTCATCATGTCACTATTTTTATTTCTTTTATTGAATTCATCACAATTTGAAATTACCTTGTTCATTTATCTCTGTACTTATTTTTGTCTGTTTTCCATGACTAGAGTATAAGCTCCTCAAGGGCCAGAATCTTGCCTGTTTTATTGCCACAGTGTCCCCAACACAGTGCCGGGCACTCAGCAGGATGTCAGGTGAATGAATGGACATGGTCTCATTCCTCAAGAAGCTAAGGCCTAGTAGCAGGAGGACACACACAGGCAATTTCAATGAGCTTTGGGAGCCCAGGGGATGGGCACTTAACTGGGTCTTGGGGGAGAGGCAGGATGTGAAAGAGTCGGAGAGGCTTAGGAAAAACTACCTGGAGGAAAGGAGGCCTGAACAGCCTTAAAGGATGATCAGTAGTCAGCCGGGCAGAGAGAGGGAGGGGAGCATGAATGAAAGCGTGGATGTATGAGCCCCCAGACCCAGAGGAGACTAGGCTGGTTACATTTTGGGTGATTTCAAGGGTTCTATTGATGTAAAGGGGCATCTGGGCATTATGTTTGGGATGAGGGCCAAGGGAGTGGGAGTCACCTGGGGACCTGTGACTGAAGAGAAGGCAGCAGAAGTAGGAAGGGCCTGGGTGGTGGGTATTGGAGGCGCCAAGGATGAGGCTACTGGCAAAGGCAGGGGTTCCGCCCAAGGCGTCCACACTGATTCTGGTCCTGTATCTGGAAGGAAGAGACCTACCTCTGCTGGGCCTCCTGTGAGGGCCGTGTGGACTGGGGAGGCGCTGGATTCGGAAGGACCTGAGTACACATTGTTGCAGGTTGGGTTCCTGGGAAGATGCTTCTCACTTGAGATTAGCACACCGGCATGTTTTTCCTGGAGTGTTTTAAAGCAAAATTGAGATATTGTGTAATCCTGCCTATAAATTCTTCAGTATGTATGTATAATAGATAAGGAATTAAAAATCTAAAAGTATATAACCAATATATCATGATCACAGCCTCACAAAATTAGCATCAATTTCTTTTTTTTTTTTTTCTGGCTGTGCCTTGCAGCTTGCAGGATCTTTGTTCCCCGACAAGTGCTGAGCCCTAACCACTGGACTGCCAGGGAATTCCCAGCATCGATTTCTTAATTCCATCTAATACTTTGTGTTTGAGTTCTCCCAGTTGTCGAACATATGTGTGTATATATATATATATATATATATATATATATATATATATATATATATATATATTTTACAGTTAGTTTGTTTAAATCAAGATACACACAAGGTCCATACACAGCCTTTATTTGCTTAACTCAACTTCTTGAACGAGAATTTGACATTCCACTTCCTTGTCTCTCATTCACTCCTGAACGCATGCTTAGGAAACTACTGTCCATTTGATCAGGGAGATAGATTTCTGAGTGGCCCTGTGCAATGTTTGCTTTCCTGTCTTCATTGTGCTGGATCTCGCTGAGGCTTTTCACACCATTGGCCACTTGCTGCCACACTCTTGAAACTTTCTTCTGTTAGGTCTTGCGTGGTGGTCCCCTGGTCCTCCTCCTACATCTTGACCATCCTGTTCCTACCTGCAATGAACATTGTGGTACATGACTCTTTTTGAATTATGGTTTTCTCAGGGTATATGTCCAGTAGTGGGATTGCTGGGTCGTATGGTAGTTCTATTTTTAGATTTTTAAGGAACCTCCATACTGTTCTCCATAGTGGCTCTATCAATTTACATTCCCACCAACAGTGCAAGAGGGTTCCCTTTTCTCCACACCCTCTCTAGCATTTATTGTTTGTAAATTTTTTGATGATGGCCATTCTGACTGGTGTGAGGTGATACCTCATTGTGTTTTGGTTTGCATTTCTCTAATGATTAATGATGTTGAGCATTCTTTCATGTGTTTGCTGGCAATCTGTATATCTTCTTTGGAGAAATGTCTATTTAAGTCTTCTGCCCATTTTTGGATTGGGTTGTTTGCTTTTTTGATATTGAGCTGCATGGGCTGTCTGTAAATTTTGGAGATTAATCCATTGTCAGTTGCTTCATTTGCAAATATTTTCTCCCATTCTGAGGGCTGTCTTTTCATCTTGCTTATGGTTTCCTTTGCTGTGCAAAAGCTTTGAAGTTTCATTAGGTCCCATTTGTTTATTTTTGTTTTTATTTCCATGTCTCTAGGAGGTGGGTCAAAAAGGATCTTGCTGTGATTTATGTCATAGAGTGTTCTGCCTATGTTTTCCTCTAAGAGGTTTATAGTGTCTGGCCTTACATTTAGGTCTTTAATCCATTTTGAGTTTATTTTTGTGTATGGTGTTAGGGAGTGTTGTAATTTCATTCTTTTACATGCAGCTGTCCAGTTTTCCCAGCACCACTTATTGAAGAGGCTGTCTTTTCTCCATTGTATATTCTTGCCTCCTTTATCAAAAATAAGGTGACCATATGTGTGTGGGCTTACCTCTGGGCTTTCTATCCTGTTCCATTGATCTATATTTCTGTTTTTGTGCCAGTATCATATTGTCTTGATTACTGTAGCTTTGTGGTATAGTCTGAAGTCAGGGAGCCTGATTTCTCCAGCTCCGTTTTTCTTTCTCAAGATTGTTTTGGCTATTCGGGGTCTTTTGTGTTTCCATACAAATTGTGAAATTTTTTGTTCTGGTTCTGTGAAAAATGCCATTGGTAGTTTGTTAGGAATTGCATTGAATCTGTAGATTGCTTTGGGTAGTATAGTCATTTTCACAATGTTGATTCTTCCAATCCAAGAACATGGTATATCTCTCCATCTGTTTGTATCATCTTTAATTTCTTTCATCAGTGTCTTATAGTTTTCTGCATACAGGTCTTTTGTCTCCTTAGGTAGGTTTATTCCTAGATATTTTATTCTTTTTGTTGCAGTGGTAAATGGAAGTGTTTCCTTAATTTCTCTTTCAGATTCCTCATCATTAGTGTATAGGAATGCAAGAGATTTCTGTGCATTAATTCTGTATCCTGCTACTTTACCAAATTCATTGATAAGCTCTAGTAGTTTTCTGCTGGCATCTTTAGGAGTCTCTATGTATAGTATCATGTCATCTGCAAACAGTGACAGCTTTACTTCTTCTTTTCTGATTTGGATTCCTTTTATTTCTTCTTCTCTGATTGCCATGGCTTGGGCTTCCAAAACTATGTTGAATAATAGTGGTGAGAGAGAACAACCTTGTCTTCTTCCTGATCTTAGAGGAAATGGTTTCAGTTTTTCACCATTGAGAACGATGTTGGCTGCAGGTTTGTCATATTTGGCCTTTATTATGTTGAGGTAGGTTCCCTCTATGCCTACTTTCTGGAGGGTTTTTATCATAAATGGGTGTTGAATTTTGTCGAAAGGGAAGTGCAGAGTCTTAAGAATTGGACTGCCAGGCAAGTCCATTCTCTTTTAATGTTGGGCTCTTCAGGGTTTAACCCTGGATCCTCCTGGGTGTTTCTCAGGCACTCCACCTGGGATATGGCCCCCACGAAGTTCATCCTCTATGCCCCACACTCTTCCTCCTCAGTGTCATCTTCGTGAAGACAGACACCACCCAGCTCCAGTCATCTGGGCCAGAAAACCTGGC
Source organism: Mesoplodon densirostris (assembly GCF_025265405.1). Classification (NCBI taxonomy): domain Eukaryota; kingdom Metazoa; phylum Chordata; class Mammalia; order Artiodactyla; family Ziphiidae; genus Mesoplodon; species Mesoplodon densirostris. The sequence goes on along the minus strand of NC_082662.1, from coordinate 23,075,977 downwards.
CATCCTTGTCTCCTCCCTTTCTCTCAACCACTATCCCGTGCATCTCTAAGTTCCGTCCATTCCATCTCCCAAATCATTCTCACAGCCATCCATTTCCATCCACTCTGCCATGTTCCAAGCTTCCCTTTGGTGCTCTGGACAGTTGCAGTTATCTCTTTGTTATCTCCCTGCCTCTGACCTGAGGCCCCTCCAATTCATTCTGTACACAACAGTCAAAGCCATATTCCAGGGCCTCCCTGGTGGCGCAAGTGGTTGAGAGTCCGCCTGCCGATGCAGGGGATACGGGTTCGTGCCCCGGTCTGGGAGGATCCCATATGCCGCGGAGCGGCTGGGCCCGTGAGCCATGGCCGCTGAGCCTGCGCGTCCGGAGCCTGCGCGTCTGGAGCCTGTGCTCCGCAACGGGGGAGGCCACAGCAGTGAGAGGCCCGCATACCGAAAAAAAAAAAAAAAAAGCCATATTCCATAAACCTGAAACCCCACATCCTTCAATGACTCCCCATTTCCAGCAGAATCAAATACAAACTCCTTTAGCCTAGTATGCAAGACACTACTTCAGTTGACTGATGCTTGCTTTGGAGGTCCTGTCTCTCCTCACCACCATCCCACCCACCTTTTAAGTTTTAGCCAAACCAAACATCTCAAGTTCCCTGAGAACAAGGCACATCCTCTCCTGTTCTTCCAGACGTCTTCCTCTCTCCCAGCTGCATCTGGCGAACTCCTTGTCTTCCTTCAGGATAAGCAGGAGTCGTTCCTGACCGTCAAGTCTGGGTCACGGGCACCACTCAGAATGACCCTGACATCTAGAACCTCCACCATCCTAACACTTAGCACCTATGTATTTCTGAATCTCTCTCTTGAGAAATGGCCTGTGAGCCACTGAAGGACAAAGACGAGGTCTGTTCTCAGAGGCCTCCGGACTCTGCCCAGGGTGGCAGCAGTGAGCTTGTCCAGTGAAGGCATGAATGAGTGACTGAATGGGTGAGCTGGGCTATTCTGTGTGTGCCCCATTCACATGGTGAGACTATTTTTTAAAAAAAAATCAATTAATACCAAAAAAACCCCCAAACCCCCCAAAATCCATGATGAACAAAACACCAAAAGTTTAAATGAAGACAGGATCATAATACAGGCAGGGCCGTATTAGAGCCTGGGGCAAAAGGAAGCATCAGTAATACTGATTTTTTTTTTTTTTTTTTTTTTTGCGGTACGCAGACCTCTCTCACTGTGTGGCCACTCCCGTCGCGGAGCACAGGCTGCAGACGTGCAGGCTCAGCGGCCATGACTCACGGGCCGAGCCGCTCTGCAGCATGTGGGATCCTCCCGGGCCGGGATGCGAACTCATGTCCCCTGCATCGGCAGGCGGACTCTCAACCACTGCACCACCAGGGAAGCCCAGTAATACTGATTTTGATTCTTCAAATGATTGCATCCAAATATTATTTATCTTGATTACTGAGGTTTTTGGTGCTCCCTTAAATTTTGCACCCAGATGAGCACCTCATGAGCCTTATTCAAATCCTGATCCTCATGGGAAGACTTTCTCAACATGCCTGGGCAGGGGTGGCATAAGCGGCAGGGCCCAGGAGGATGTCCTGAGTGTAGTCTTTTGCCTGGAGAAGGATAGTTTCTGGAGGACAGTTGTCCCTACTCCACTGTGCTGGAGCCTAAACCCAAGAAGAGGACAGGACTTACTTAGGGGTGGGAATAGGGTGTTGGGGGTGAATGGGATGTGACTTCCTCAAAGACCCAGAGTGAGCACCACACACCTCCCAGCTGTGGGCTGCTCCCCGCCCCCCGCCTCTCAGGCCCCAGGAACAGGGTCCCCTAAGGCACAAGGGTCCAGCAGGAAAAAGAAACAAGGCTAGTCCCAGATGAATGCGCGTCTTAGTCTCAAAGGAAATGGGGGGACGGGGCGGGGTGGTGAACTGAGATTGTGGAGCATTGATTTTCAAATTTTCTGGTCTCGGGATCTCTTTATATTCTTAAAATTTATTGAGGGCCTCAGAGAACTTTTGTTTACATGGGTATACCTACCAATATTTACCCTCTTCAAAATTAAAACTAAGACATTCTAAAAATTTTTGTTTTTAAATGTAAAAACCAATAATAAACTCATTTCATGTTAACATAAATAATGTTTTTAGTGGAAAATAACTAAAGTTTTCAAAACATAAACAATTTAGGGAGAAGAGTAACATTGATTTACATTTTTTTCCCCAATCTCTTTAATGTTGGGTTTAATAGAAGACAGCTGGATTCTCATATTCACTTCCACACTCAGTCTATTGTGATATGTTGTTTTGGTTAAAGTATATGAAGAAAATCTTCCCTCACACAGATGTATGTGCATTTGTAAAGGGAGGAATATTTTAATGGCTTTTTCAGATAATTGGTGATATTCTTCTTTGATTCTACCTCAGAACTCCGAAATGGTGGTTTCTTAAAAGTTAGTTGCAATGTATACTGAATCATATCAACAAACTTTTTGTCATCTGTGAACAAGGCAATGTATTGGTCTATCTTGCCCTTTGAATCTTTTACCTCTATTTAATTTTGAAACATCATGCTTTCCTCATCTGGAAAATATTGGTTCACTGAGATATACAGGTCTTCCAGATATTGACCTTTCATTATAAGATGTCAAAAAATTGTATTAATTAATATCACTACCAATCTCATCAGAAAATTCTTTGGATATTGGAAAGCTGTCAAGCTCATGCTGACAGATACAGATTTTCCAAATATTTTAATCTTTCTTGAAAGTTAAAATTTTAATCATGGCAGCAAAAACCCATCATTGGTTTTCCTTGAAGTGACAGGATCACTTTATTTATATAGTGACTTTTTGAGAAAAAGTCTGACAGATACCCAAGTCTCTGAAAAGCCATAGTTTGCCAGTCATTTTTTCAAGTGATAATGATGATCCAAAAAACAGCTCAGCTCACAACTCAAACAATGGCATTGGTTCTTTTTCTGAAGACAACCACTCTACTCCAGTTTGCAGTAGAGATGTTTCATGTGTATTTCCCATTCCGATACACAGATTATTAAACAGATGTGTACTGGGCTTCCCTGGTGGCGCAGTGGTTAAGAATCCACCTGCCAATGCAGGGAACACGGGTTCGAGCCCTGGTCCGGGAAGAGCCCTCGAGCCGCAACTACTGAGCCCATGTGCTACAACTACTGAAGCCTGCGTGCCTAGAGCCCGTGCTCCACAACAAGAGAAGCCACCGCCATGAGAAGCCCGCTCACTGCAACAAAGAGTAGCCCCCGCCTGCCACAACTAGAGAAAGCCTGTGTCCAGCAACAAAGACCTAATGCAGCCAAAAATAAATAAGAATTTAAAAATTTGTAAAAAAAAATATAATAAAAAAATAAAGTGAGATTGGCTTTTTTTTTTTTTTTTTACGCTGAATGCATAGCTGTGAAGGATATGACTCCTATGATAGTTTGGTGTCCCTGCCTTGACTGGTGCTAAGGAGTCAGCAGTTTTGCTCACCCTTTTGTACCGTCGGCGCAAATGTCAGTCAACTCAGTGAAAAAGACAAATAATGTCTTGGTATTATTATGATGATCATTTTGACCTCATGGATTCCCTGAAAGTTTTCAGAGATAGACCTCCTCTCTCAGCCCTCGTTTACATGGACCACCCTTTGAGAGTTGTTGTCTTTCACCTTTGGGATCAGATGGCAGGGTCACCTTTAGGAGGGAAAAGATCCCAGCTGAGTAGAAGCTAGCAATTTGCTGCTGAGGAAGCAGAATAAAAGTATGTAATTCACAATGTGACTTGAGGGTGAGTTTTTTGTTTTTAAAGGAATCGCAATGATTTCTTGGAATAATGGAACCTACATTTATTTAATTAACATAGACAAACCACCACCATATACTAAATAGAACAAAGAACAAAATTTTTCTCAATCAAGAGAAAAATTCTAATTACAGCCACTGGTTTCTTTAAACTCATCTGTAAGTATCTATAGACTTCTTCAACTGTTTCCACTGCTCTGGGGCTCCCTAAGGGGTGGGTGTAATTAACAAGGCTTATTACCCATTCCTTTTATTTATTGATTCATGGTCTGGGAATAGTGTTGATTAGGCAGACAAGGTCCTTGATCTGCCGGTGCTCACAGTCAAGTGGGAGAGTGTGAAACAATCATACAAACATGAATATGATTACAATTGTGCTAAGATTTAAGAAGAAGTACAGGGAGCTTTGAGATGGGACCTGACCTGACCTGGAGGTCATTGAAGACCTCCTTGAAGAAGTGCAATTCAGCTAAGGTCTGAAACATGAGTTGGAGTTGGCCAGGTGGCAGTGGGGTGTGGATAGGGAAGCATATTCAAGGCAGTGTCATGGCTATGTGTGCAGGCTGAAGCAGGAGAGTTCTGGGTGGGTTTGAAGACCCACCTGGGAAGTCCATTTTGGCTGGAGCCTGGTGAGAAGGTGGCATGAGATGAGTGTGGAGTGGCAGCCAGAGGTCAGGGCAAGGGCCATCAGGTGGCCTTTTTTCCAGTTCCTGGAACCTACCAATCTCTTTCCTGCCGCAGTGCTAGACTCATGCAGATTCCTCTGCCTGGAACTCTCTTCCTAGGCTCTTCTTTCAGGCCTCAATGGAAATGTCACCTCCTTTCAAAGTAGATATCTTGGGACTTCCCTGGTGGTGCAGTTGTTAAGAATCTGCCTGCCAATGCAGGGTACACGGGTTTGATCCCTGGTCAGGGAAGATCCCACATGCCACAGAGCAACTAAGCCCATGCGCCACAACTACTGAGCCTGCGCTCCAGAGCCCGTGAGCCACAATTACCGAGCCCATGTGCTGCAACTACTGAAGCCCACGTGCCTAGAGCCCATGCTCCGCAACAAGAGAAGCCACTGCAATGAGAAGCCCACTCACTGCAAAGAAGAGTAGACCCCGCTCGCCACAACTAGAGAAAGCCCGTGTACAGCAACAAAGACCCAATGCAGCCAAAAATAAATAAATAATAAATAAATAAATAAATTTATATTAAAAAAAGTAGACCTCTGTTTTCTTCTCCATGTCAGCACCTTATTTTCTTCATATAGCAGCTATGTTTGTTTACACTGCTTTTGTCTATCGCCCCCATGGGACTCTAAGTTCCCTGAGGGCAGGGTCCTGTTGGTCATGTTCACCTGCCTCTCCTGTGTTTGGCAGTGAGCCTGACACGCAGTTGCTGCTCAGAAATATTTTTGGTTGAATGTATGAAGGAACAAATGAAGACAGAGCTAGATTTGAGATCCTGGCTCCATCCCTTAATGCTGTGTGACCTTGGACAAGTCACATAACCACCCTATACTCTGTTTCCTATTCTGTAAAATGGGGATCTTACTTCCTATCTCAAAGGGCTTTTGCGAGACTCAAAGGAGGTAGTGCATGTGGAAGCACTGAGCAGGGTGCCTGGCTCCAAACGATGTGCTCTTAAGTGTTAACTGTCTTCCTTGCTTCTCACTGCCTATTCCCTGCTCTTTTCACTCTACTATGATATATGATGAGCCTTGGGCCTTACTTAATCGCGAGTCTCTTGCCATCCCATCCCCCTCAGCTGCAACACAAACGTAAGAGGGGCTTCCAGGCTCATGTGATGGCAACATAGTGGGAGGGACAAGAGGGGAGGGAGGAACTGGTTTTTCTGGACAGTGGATGGGGACAAAGAACTGTTGACAATGAACCAGACTTTGGGTAGTACGATTATGGCTACTTTTAATCTTCTTTCATATGTAGTTGAATCTTGAACAACACAGGAAGTAGGGGTGCCACACTCCCCGCAGTTGAAAATCTTCTTATAACTTTACAGTTGGCTCTCCTTCTGTGGGGTTCCGAATCTGTGGATTCATCCAACCATGGATCGTGTAGTATTGTATTTTTGTATTGTATTGTATTAATCAAAAAAAAAAAAATCCATGTGTAAGTGGACCCACACAGTTCAAACCTGTGTTGCTCAAGGGTCAACCGTACTTAAAACAAACAAACACCTTTTTGTTTTGAAATAATTTTAGGCCTTCAAAAAAGTTGCAAAATAGTACAAAGAGTTCATTATATGCCCTTCACCCAACATTCTCAATTTATAAAACCATAGTACAATGATCAAAACCAGGAAATGAACATGGTTACAGTATTATCTAAATTATAGACCTTATTTGAACTTCACCAGTTTTCCCCTAACAATATTTCTGTTCCCGGGTACAATCCAGGATCCCACTTTGCACTTAGTTGTCCTAGGTCTCCTTTATATCCTCTGATCTATGATAGTTCCTCAGTCTTTCCTTGTCTCTCGTGACCTTGACACTATTGGTCGGTCATTTTGTAGAATGTTGCACAATTTGGCTTTGTCTGATGTTTTCTCATGGCTAAATTGAGATTATGCATTTTTGGCAAGAATACCACAGAAGTGGTGTTGTGTTGTTGTCAGTACATCGTACCAGGGGTACATGATGTTGACATGTCTTACTAATGATGGTGCTACTCTTTTTTACTTGGTTAAAATATTGTCTATTGGGCTTCTCCACTGTATACTTTTCTTTTAAAATTATACTTAAAATTTTTTAATTACTAAAGCAATGCACACTCCTAAAAAGTTTAAACAAACAAAAAAATTGTGAAGTAATTATACTTCCCACCAAGCCCACCTCACCTTCCCAGAGGTTTCACCACTATCATCGCTTTGAGGGGTATCCTTCTAGATCATTTTCTATATCATATACAAGTACATAATGGGGTCATACCAACTTTTGTTTTGTTTTGTTTTACTTAACAATATTATCCAGGGACAACTTTACATGGCAGTACAGTCAGATCTAACTCATTCATTCTAATATATAACTACTATTTCATTCTCTGGGTGACTCTAATATACATCTGTGTATTTTCTAGATTTTGTATGGGCACGTGAATTATTTTTTAACATAAGACATTTTACCATCAAAATTTTTATCTCAAATTTCATCAATAGAAAAATATTCAAATTTTGTCAGAAATTAAAAACCATAGAATTTAAAATTTTTTAAAAATTTAAATTTCCATCTGTTTCATCACCAGGAATAGATTATCTAAAACTCTAAGTCAAAATGAGCTAAAGAAGAAAAAAGTATATTTTTAAATGGAACAAGAGAAAAGAAACTGAACTGCCACTGATTTTATTGAATGTCAGAGGCCATTCATTTAAAAAACACACGATTATATTATGTAGGAAGAAAAAAATACCAATTAATTGGAAAATGCCATCAATTTTAGAGTGTTTAAAATGTGCAAAATGGGAGTCTTGGAACTGAGTAAATAAGATAGTCCCTTGTTAGCCCTTCATTAACCAGAATTTCTGTGTGGTCTTCCAGGCATAGGTAGGATCCTATGACCAGCTGCCCATTCCAGCCCACAGTGATGGAGGCAAATGATTCCTCTCGTGTGGATTCTGAGTTCCGATACACCCTCTTCCCAATTTTTTACAGCATCGTCTTTGTGTTAGGGGTCCTTGCCAACAGCTATGTGCTTTGGATCTTTGCCCGCCTGTACCCTTCCAAGAAATTCAATGAGATAAAGATCTTCATGGTGAACCTCACCGTGGCTGACCTGCTCTTCCTGGTCACCCTGCCCCTGTGGATCATCTACTACTACAACAAGGGCAACTGGATTCTTCCTGAATTCCTGTGCAACCTGGCTGGCTGCTTCTTCTTCATTAACACCTACTGCTCAGTGGCCTTTTTGGCCGTCATCACTTATAACCGCTTCCAGGCTGTAACACGGCCCATCAAGACCCTTCAGGTCACCACCCGCAAGCGTGGCATCCTTTTGTCCCTGATCATCTGGGTGGCCATTGTGGCCGCTGCATCCTACTACCTCGTCCTGGACTCCACCAACACAGTGCCCAGCAAGACTGGCTCAGGCAACATCACACGCTGCTTTGAGCACTACGAGAAAGGCAGAATCCCAGTCCTCATCATCCACGTCTTCCTCGTGTTCAGCTTCTTCCTTGTCTTCCTCATCATCCTCATTTGCAACCTGGTCATAATCGTCACGCTGCTCACACAGCCGGTGCAGATGCAGTGCAATGCAGAGGTCAAGTGCCGGGCACTCTGGATGGTCTGCACGGTCCTGGCTGTGTTCATCATCTGCTTTGTGCCCCACCACATTGTACAGCTGCCCTGGACCCTGGCTGAGCTGGGCTTCCAGAACAGCAACTCCCACCAGGCTATTAATGATGCACATCAGGTCACTCTCTGCCTTCTTAGTACCAACTGTGTCTTAGACCCCATCATCTACTGTTTCCTCACCAAGAAGTTCCGTAAGCACCTCATGGAGAAGTTCTACAGTATGCGCAGCAGCCGGAAATGCTCCCGGACCACCATGGAGACAGGCAATGACACGGTCATGCCGCTCAAACAGGTCCCTGTCAATTGCCTCAAAGATTAGTTCCGGATTGTTGGAGCCCAGAGGCTTATCCTCCATGGGCATCATGGAGTGACCTGGGGGAGGAAGGGGTGTCTGATATGGCCCTGGCATCTCCTCCCTGGGCACTGGTGGCCCATTAGACATGGAGGCTACCTCACCAAAGTGTCGATGCTGGCAGAGCCAGACTGCTGGGAAATCCAGAACTTGAATGAGCCCTTTCAGCCACCTTTGGGCACACGCCATAATAACCTTGGTTGGTAACCTCATCCCGAGCGCCTGAGTCTGATAGCTCTGGAAGGAATGTCAGGGCCAGGGGCAGTCCTTGGGGGTTGACACTGAGCCACCCAGTTCACCCTACCAGGACAGCAGTCCCGAATGAGTAAGTCCTAAAGTTTTGGGCAACCACTCCCTTTATCACTAAAACGTCAGAGAAGGGGTTTTGGAAAAGGGATGCTCCCCTCGCTGTGTGGCACCATCTCTGGGATAGACTTTTGAGCTAGGATGGTGCCACCCAGTCTCCACCTAAAGTCACAAGGTCTTTGTGACACTTCTCACGGGAAGTGGCTTGGTGGAACCTTCTCCCGAGTCATGCAACAACCTGTACTGAGTGATGACCAGAGAAGATAAAACATGCATAGACCGAAAGCTAGGATGGGGAGCCTGTCTCCTGGGGCAGATGTGTGTTTCCACACAGGCCTCACCTCAGGCCTGGGGCAGCTCTGGGGCAGCGGGAGAGACACAACGCCCACATCCACTTTCTGTCTCAACAAGGGACCCTGATGAAGTAACACCTGCAGGACAGCCACCCACTGTGGGTGGGCAAAGTCTCCTCAAAGCCAAATTGGGGCCCTCCAGGCCACTGCGATGCCCAGAGGCTTCCGTGGGAAAGAACAGTTAGGCTGAGAAGTGCCTGCAGGAAGGCCTCCAGAGTGGAAGGAGCCTGTAGCTCCCTTCCCCACCTCACCTTCCGGGAGGCCCCTCTGACTTAGCTGCCACGAGCTGAGAAGAGCAACTAGAATCCCAAGGGCAGGCAGACACTTTGAGTTCTGGGTGCAGAAGAGAGGTTCTAGATGCCTGAGCCTCCTCTCACACCCTGAGCACCTGCAGTGTGAACCTGACAGCCTCAGACTTAGGGGCTTGGAGGAGCCTTTCCTTGTTTCCAGAAATCGTCTTCCCTTCCAGCCAGTGACCCCACAAAGCTGGGATCCTCGTTTCCCGCATACTGGGCTGATTTTGATAAATGCCTCCCAATGGGCCAGAGACCTGCTTGGGTCTGGGATGGCAGTTGTGGGCTGGACTTAGCAGGTGGTGACTAGGTGGATAGTGCAGTGGACTTGAACTTCGGTGTCACACAGACCCAGGTTCAAGCTGTGGCTTTGTCACTTCCTGCCCAGGGCCTGTGAACTGAATTTCCTACCTCATAGAGTTATGAGGAGTGGATACCTCTTGGTCAGGCTGACTGCTCATCCCAGATTCTCCCGTCTTCTGAGAATTTGTTCCCCCTAAACCTCCGATAGGAGCTGAAGGGATGCGAGGTGAGCGTCTGTCTCTAGTGGGGCCAGTCAGGTTCTCACTTGGGAATAAGCAGCAAGATTCAGGGATGCTCTTTCAGGCTCTGCAGGCCACTTACTGGAACACATTTAAACTCTGGAGCTGTGTGTCTGTGTGTGCGTGTGTGCATGTGTGTGAGGTGTGTGTGTCTGTGTGTATGTGTGTGTGAGGTGTGTGTGTGTCTGCGTGTACGTGTGAGTGTGTGTGTGAGGTGTGTGTCTGCATGTCTGTGTGAGGTGTGTGAGTGCGTGTGTATGTGTGAGGTGTGTGTGTCTGCGTGTATGTGTGAGTGTGTTGTGAGGTGTGTGTCTGCATGTCTGTGTGAGGTGTGTGTGCGCACGTGTGTATGTGTGCGAGGTGTGTGCACATGTGTGTGAGGTGTGTGCGCATCTGTGTGTGTGTGAGGTGTGTGCGTGTGTGTGAGGTGTGTGTGTATGTGTGAGTGTGTGTGTGTGGCCAGCAGGCCAGGGTTGAGGGAGGCACCTGCATGAATGTAGTAGAGAAAACGGCTCTGCTCAGAGAGAAGACAGAGATGTGCAGAGCAAGGCAGAGACTAGGGGGACCGCAGGGGCCTGGAGAGAGGAGGGGCAGTGCTTCCAGGGGCCTGCTGGCTCCCTTCCTCCAGGCCCAGCCCTTCTCGAAGCTCAACATCTGCGCTGCTTCCTTTGGGTCCTTGTGAGATTCCCTTTTAGGATACATTCTCTTATTTTGCTTAAGCTGATTTGAGTGATTATCTATTACTTGCAACCAAAAGAGTTCTGAATGAGATAAATGCTTGTATGCTAAAGCACAGTGTTTCTTGAATTTCAGCCGTTTGTGTACTCCCCTCGTAAATTTTGCAATATCCATGTACCGTCTGTATGTTTACTCAATAAATATATTTCTCTAAATCGAGTCACTTTTTAAACTTTCACCTGTTTTAAAGGATGCTTTAGAACTAAATTGTAAATGAAAACAAAAACCACCTGCCACACATAGAAGGTAAAAATAAACACAAAACACAAATATTAAAATCAAGAGACTTCCCTGGTGGTGCAGTGGTTAAGAATCCACCTGCCAATGCAGGCGACACGGGTTCAAGCCCTGGTCCAGGAAGATCTCACATGCCGCAGAGCAACTAAGCCCATGCGTCACAACTACTGAGCCTGCGCTCTAGAGCCCGCGTGCCACAACTACTGAGCCCGCAAGCCACAATTACCGAAGCTCACGCACCTAGAACCCATGCTCTGCAACAAGAGAAGCCACTGCAATGAGAAGCCCGTGCACCGCAACAGAGTGACCTCCACTCGCCGCAAGTAGAGAAAGCCCGCGTGCAGCAACGAAGACCCAATGCAGCCAAAAATAAATAAATAAAATAAAATAAATAAATTTATTTTAAAAAAAAGGAAAAAAAGAAAATCAAAATGTTCTTGGTGTCCTGTCTACAGGCACCTAATATGACCCACAAGTTGCACAGCACACTTTAGGAAACATGGCTATGTATATAAAGTGCACAGGGTCTGCATTCAGTAAGTGCTCAATAAAGAGACAGGCAGTTCCGAGATGGTATCTTGTGATTGCCCCCTTGCTTCTCTCAGAATGTTGCTCCAACACACAAGCCAGGGTCTCACTCCCATCCAGGCCCAGGGGAGGTGGTGGAGTATTTTAGGTTGTAGCTCATGCTACGGCTCTGATGATTGCCTCTCCACTCTGAATACAACCACCTTTACTTCCCCTGTGACCTCTGCCTGGTTGTGACCTTCTCAGATGTTTTCTCTTCTTTTTGACCTAGCCCAGCACACCTCTTGGAGGCAGCCTTCCTGAATTCCTCTAGACAGGTTAATTGACCTAGCAGCATTTTAGATCTGGGAGGGGGCAACTTTTTTATACCTTAATAACTATTGAAGTTTATCCATTTCAATGTATTCTTTCCTACCCTGGGGGCAGGAACTGAATCTTTCTTTGTTTTAATCGAAGTATAGTTGGAGGAACTGAATGATAATCAGTGTATCCACGTTTCTCATGTGACGCCTAGAAATGAGCTGTCTATCTCTAAAGCTTCCTGCTTCCCCAAGGTGTAGCATAAGCACACATTGACGTATACATGCACTTATTGTGAAAGGGTTTAAGAAGACTCTCTACAGACAGATAAGGAAGGAATTTAATATATATTTTTCCGGAGTTCTACATCTATATTTAAAAAAAGATGTCAGGAAAAAAAAAAAAAAAAAAAAACTGAAAGGGCTTCCCTGGTGGCGCAGTGGTTGAGAGTCCGCCTGCCGATGCAGGGGACATGGGTTCAAGCCCTGGTCTGGGAAGATCCCACATGCCGCGGAGCGGCTGGGCCCGCGAGCCATGGCCGCTGAGCCTGCGCGTCTGGAGCCTGTGCTCCGCAACGGGAGAGGCCACAACAGTGAGAGGCCTGCGTACTGCAAAAAAAAAAAAAAAAAGAAACAAAACAAAAAAAACAAAAAAGATGTCAGGGATTTTCAGAGGATCAGAACATTTTGAAGCTGGTGGGGTCCAATTCCTTCATCTTACTAAGAGGAATATGGGGCTCAGAGGGGCCATGTGATTGCAGAAGTTACATAGCGTGGAATGCACTTGTGTCTCTCTCTTCTTGCAACGGTGACAGGATTACCGGAAAAGCTGAGTTATAGTTCTTTTTTTTTTTTTTTTTTGCGATATGCGGGCCTCTCACTGTTGTGGCCTCCCCCGTTGCGGAGCACAGGCTCCGGACGCGCAGGCTCCGGACGCGCAGGCTCAGCGGCCATGGCTCACGGGCCCAGCCGCTCCGCGGCATATGGGATCCTCCCAGACCGGGGCACGAACCCGTATCCCCTGCATCGGCAGGCGGACTCTCAACCACTTGCGCCACCAGGGAGGCCCTATAGTTCTTTTAATGAAACATCACCAATCAGGATTTCCAACCCATGTTGGACATTACGAAGTCCTCACCCTGCATTTTCCCCTGATCTCAGCCTTGACCCCAGGGAACGACCAGTAATCTCACTTAGAGAACATTGGCTCAGGCAAGACCTGGCCCCTTACCTCATCCAGATGAATCGTAGACACAAGAGTGGTAAGTGTAGGTCACAGCTGACTAGAACTGGGCACATTTATGCCTATTTTTACTCATCTATGCTATATCTGTGCTTAAGACCTGAGGCCACAAACAGATATAATAAAACCCTCTTGTTAAAACACTTGGTTTTTGTGCAGACTTGGTATTTCTGTAATACAAATCATGTTTTCCCTATCAGCAAGCCATCCTCCCACCTACCCAGTCACCTATCCATTCATCCATCCATCCATCCATCCATCCATCCATCCACCCATCCATCCATCCATCCACCTGTCCATCTAGGTGTCCAACAAGTCCCTATGGAGTACCTGTTTTGGTCCAGTAACTATGCTAACCACAGTTTTTGTCTACTGCCTCACTGGAACCTCACACCCTCCTTGAAAGTTAGGTGATTCAATCCCCACAGAAATGAATAAAATAAATAAGGACCTGAGCTGACTGAATAAGGCAGTGGATGCCTCCCAGGTACTTGGTACAGAGGAAAGGGCCTACTTTTTGGTGAGCCCCAGATATTTGCTTGCCACTTTCACAAATCTTATCTCACTGAGTCCTCACAACTACTGTACAGAAATTATATTTTTCATGCTCATTTTACAGATGGGGGAATTGAGGCTTAGAGGGCTTCAGTGATTTGTAAGCATATATGAGCCAGTAAGCAGCAGAATAATATTCAAACCCAGATCTGCCTCAGTAAATATGGGTCCCTTCCTTTCTTTCCTCTCCCTGTTTGACTGTACCCTCACTCAAGCCCCTCTAGGTACTGTCCTAGCTTTGATGTGTGCTGGGGTAGGGGTCTCTTGAGGGGAATAGCAGTTGGTGAAGGCTCCGCCTTGCTGTCTGAGGGCTCTTGTGCTCCCCATGCAGACCGAAGCCCCAGCAGCAATGACTTTTTTCCAGGCTGAGGCTCCTGTGGTCAGTTAGAGAGGGCACTCCTGCAGTGGATGGTATATGTGAACGCAGTGTTACAAAGAGCTTCTGAAGCCAGAGTGTCATTGTCACTGAAGCTAGAAGGTCACCTGGATCCTGACATTTCTGCAAGAGGAGGGGAAGGGGTGAGTGAATAGTCAACAGCTGCTGAGCACAGACCGTGTGGCAGGCACTGTGAAAGGAACGTTGTGTCCTTACCTGTGGTTGGAACTGACTCTTTCCTCTGCCTGAATTACTCTTCCCCCCCAGATGTCCCTACGACTCACTTCCTCGCCTCCAAGACCTTTCTCAAATGTCCCCTTCTCAGTGAGGCCTGAGACCACCTCATTTAAAACAGAAGCTTAGAGAGTGAAGTGCTTCCCCAAGGCCACAGCAATCAGCTGGGTCATGTCCAAGGGCCATGCACTTTCCATTCTACCACATTGACTTCCTCTGCAGACATCCTTCATGACATAGGATGTGAAGACTCATATCTTCCTATTTTCCAGATAAGAAAAACAAGTATCAAGGAGGGAAATGACTTATCCAAGGCCACATAGCAATAACTTGGTAGAACTGAGATGCATAGATCCTTTTTTTACCTCCATTTTGCAAGACGCTTCTCTCATCCATTTTTCCATCTGAATGCATGTTATTTGCCTTCATCACCATTCTCCAGTCCCATCCTCCATGGTAGCTCTAGCACGTTCAATATCTTTGACTTTTATGTATCCTTGGAAAATGTAGTGTTATTTTTCATGCATATTCATTTAAAATTTACATAAAAGGCATGATTTACATAAACTGGGCTATGGACCTCATTCTGTTTCTCATTTTTTTCCCCACTCAGTATTGCTTTTACGATGTAACCATGTTGAAGTGTGTACATCTGGTTCATTGATGTAAACATCTGTCTTGTCCTCCATCATGTGCATCTACATTTTACTTACCTATTCCCCTGGCAATGGACACTTAGATTGCCTTCAACTCCCTTTTCTACAAACGATGCTGTGAGGAGAGCCTTCCAGATGTTCCCCTATGGACCAGTGTAAGAATTTCCCCGAATGTATATCCAGTGGTGACAGTGCTAGGTCCCAGGCTACACTCATACTTAACTGGGTGAAGAGCTACCGAATCTCTTCTGGAATGGCTGCACCAGACTATACTCCCACCCATAATTACATGAGAGTTTCTATTTCCCCAAATCTTCACCCACACTTGATGTTGTCCAACTTTCAAACCGCTGGTAAGTGTAAAGTGAAAACTTATTTTCAGTTTGAATTTCTGTCAGATTACTAATGGGTTTGTAATCATGTTCTTGTTAGTCATTTGAGTTTGAATGCAGATTAATTCCGACTCCGAAGCCTACAAAGTGTCATACTGTGATCAGTAAAGTAGCCGCTGGGTCTGCATGGCCAGGGTTCAATTTCTGGCTCCACCTAGTCTGTAATTTAACCTCTTTGGGCCTCTGTTTCTTCATCTGTAAAATGGGAATAATTTTACTGTCAACAAAATAGGGTGGTTTTGAGGATTTAAAATTGCTTAGAACAGTGCCTGGCACAGAATAAGTACTTAGTAAATGCTACATCCTGTTCTGATAGATTGTGTTGTTCTTCATGCAGCCTCCTTTTCCACTCTCTCCATCTCCTCCCACCTCCCTGACACATTTTCATGAAGTTCATATTGCATATTCATATGAATTTTCCTTAGAATTGTGAAACTGTTAAAAAGAGTGTTAAAAACAAGACAACAGACTCAAAATGGAGTCACTTATGCTAAACCCCAAGTCACCAAACCAAGACTTAATACCTAACTTGATTGCAGTTTCAGCCTCTCCCAGGAATGGAATCTTAAACCAGTCAATCTGAAATTACCTAAACAGCACTAGTGAGGTCATCTGCCTGATACACCCTTGCCTTCCCTGGCCCCTAAAGGAAGGCGACCTTGCCACAAACAATCTGCTTTTTTTTTTTTTTTTGCGGTACGAGGGCCTCTCACTGCTGTGGCCTCTCCCATTGTGGAGCACAGCG
This sequence comes from Mesoplodon densirostris, assembly GCF_025265405.1. NCBI lineage: Eukaryota > Metazoa > Chordata > Mammalia > Artiodactyla > Ziphiidae > Mesoplodon > Mesoplodon densirostris. The sequence goes on along the minus strand of NC_082662.1, from coordinate 23,060,024 downwards.
GACGCACAGGCTCAGCGGCCATGACTCACGGGCCTAGCCGCTCCGCCGCATGTGGGATCTTCCTGGACCGGAGCACGAACCCATGTCCCCTGCATCGGCAGGCGGACTCCCAACCACGGCGCCACCAGGGAAGCCCAACAATCTGCTTTTTGTAGTAAAACTCCCTTGTCCCTGCTCTCTTCTGCCTATAAAAATCTTTCTTTTTGTACAGCTCCTTTCTGTCTGTTACATGGGGTGCTGCCTGATTCATGAATCATTGAATAAAGCCAATAAGATCTTTATAATCTACTCAGTTAAATTTCGTTTTTTATCAAGAGGAACAGAGTGTGATTAGCCTGGCTTTCTTTTTATTTAACTTCCCAGGTCATTCTAAAATACATTCAGAGAGCTTCCCCAGTGATGCAGTGGTTATGAATTCACCTGCCAATGCAGGAGACACAGGTTTGAGTCCTGGTCTGGGAAGATCCCACATGCCATGGAGCAACTAAGTCCATGCACCACAACTACTGAGCCTGCGCTCTTGAGCCCACGTGCCACAGCTACTGAAGCCCACACACCTAGAGCCCGTGGTCCACAACAAGAGAAACCACCACAGTGAGAAGCCCGTGTACCACAACGAAGAGTAGCCCCCTCTCGCTGCAACTAGAGAAAGCCCACGCACAGCAACAAAGACCAAATGCAACTATAAATAAATAAATAAATAAATAAATAAATTTATTAAAGGAAAAAAAAGAAAAGTTATTTTTTTAAAAATGGCTGAGATTAGGAACCGAGATGGCAGAGTAGAAGGATGTGCTCTCACTCCCTCTTGTGAGAACACCAGAATCAAAACTAGCTGCTGGACAATCATCTACAGGAGGACACTGGAACTCACCAAAAAAGACACCCCACATCCAAAGACAAAGGAGAAGCCACAATGAGATGGTAAGAGGGGCACAATCACAGTAAAAGCAAATCCCATAACTGCTGGGTGGGTGACTCACAAACTGGAGAACACTTATACCACAGAAGTCCACCCACTAGAATGAAGGTTCTGAGCCCCACGTCAGGTTCCCAACCTGGGGGTCCGGCAACGGGAGGAAGAATCCCTAGAGAATCAGACTTTGAAGGCTAGTGGGATTTGATTGCAGGACTTCGATGGGACTGGGGGAAACAGAGACTCCACTCTTGGAGGGCACACACAAGGTAGTGTGCACATCAGGACCCAGGGGAAGGAGCACTGACCCCAGGGGAGACTGAACCAGACCTATTTGTTAGTGTTGGAGGGTCTCCTGCAGAGGCGGGCAGTGGCTGTGGCTCACCATGGGGACAAGGACACTGGCAGAAGTTCTGGGAAGTACTCCTTGGCATTAGCCCTCCCAGAGTCTGCCATTAGGCCCAGCAAAGAGCCCAGGTAGGCTCCAGTGTTGGGTCGCCTCAGGCCAAACAACCAACAGGGAGGGAACCCAGCCCCACCCAACAGCAGACAAGCCAATTAAGTTTTACTGAGCTCTGCCCAGCAGTGCAACAGCCAGCTCTACCCACCACCAGTCCCTCCCATCAGGAAACTTGCAGAAACCTCTTAGATAGCGTCATCCACTGGAGGGAAGACAGCAGAAACAAAAACTACAATCCTGCAGCGTGCGGAACTAAAACCACATTCATAGAAAGATAGACAAGATGAAAAGGCAGAGGGCTATGTACAAGATGAAGGAACAAGATAAAACCCCAGAAAAACAACTAAATGAAGTGGAGATAGGCTACTATCCAGAAAAAGAATTCAGAATAATGGTAGTGAAGATGATACAGGACCTTGGAAAAAGAATGGAGGCAAAGATTGAGAAAATGCCAGAAGTGTTTAACAAAGACCTAGAAGAATTCAAGAACAAACAAACAGAGATGAACAATACAATAACTGAAATGAAAACTACATTAAAAGGAATCAATAGCAGAATAACTGGGGCAGAAGAACGGATAAGTGACCTGGAAGACAGAATGGTGGAATTCACTGCTGCAGAACAGAATAAAGAATGAAAAGAATGAAAAGAAATGAAGACAGCCTAAGAGACCTCTGGCACAACATTAAGCGCAACAACATTCGCATTATAGGGGTCCCAGAAGGAAAAGAGAGAGAGAAAGGACCCGAGAAAATTTCTGAAGAGATTTTAGTTGAAAACTTCCCTAACATGGGAAAGGAAACAGCCACCCAAGTCCAGGAAGCGCAGAGAGTCCCATACAGGATAAACCCAAAGAGAAACATGCCGAGACACATAGTAATCAAACTGGCAAAAAGTAAAGACAAAGAAACTTTATTGAAAGCAGCAAGGGAAAAACGACAAATAACATACAAGAGAACTCCCATAAGTTAACAGCTGATTTCTCAGCAGAAACTCTACAGGCTAGAAGGCAGTGGCATGATATACTTAAAGTGATGAAAGGGAAGAACCTACAACCAAGATTACTCTACCCAGCAAGGATCTCATTCAGATTCGATGGAGAAATCAAAAGCTTTACAGACAAGCAAAAGCTAAGAAAATTCAGCACCACCAGACCAGCTCTACAACAAATGCTAAAGGAACGTCTCTAAGTGGGAAACACAAGAGAAGAAAAGGACCTACAAAAACAAACCCAAAACAATTAAGAAAATGGTCATAGGGACATACATATTGATAATTACCTTAAACGGGAATAGATTAAATGCTCCAACCAAAAGACACAGGCTTGCTGAATGGATACAAAAACAAGGCCCATATATAGGCTGTCTACAAGAAACCCACTTCAGACCTAGGGACACATACAGACTGAAAGTGAGGGGATGGAAAAAGATATTCCATGCAAATGGAAATCAAAAGAAAGCTGGAGTAGCAATACTCATATCAGATAAAATAGACTTTAAAATAAAGAATGTTACAAGAGACAAGGAAGAACACTACATAATGATCAAGGGATCAATCCAGGAAGAAGAGAAAACAATTATAAATATATATGCACCCAACATCGGAGCACTTCAATATATAAGGCAACTGCTAACAGCTATAAAAGAGGAAATCGACAGTAACACAATAATAGTGGGGGACTTTAACACCTCACTTACACCAATGGACAGATCACCCAAAATGGAAATAAATAAGGAAACAGAAGCTTTAAATGACACAATAGACCAGATAGCTTTACTTGGTATTTATAGGACATTCCATCCAAAAACAGCAGATTACACTTTCTTCTCAAGTGCGCACAGAACATTCTCTAGGAGAGATCACATCTTGGGTCACAAATCAAGCCACAGTAAATTTAAGAAAATTGAAATCATATCAAGCATCTTTTCTGACCACAACACTATGAGATTCGAAATGAATTACAGGGAAAAAAAGTAAAAAACACAAACACATGGAGGCTAAACAAACCAAGAGATCACTGAAGAAATCAAAGAGGAAATCAAAAGATACCTAGGGACAAATGACAATGAAAACACAACGATCCAAAACCTATAGGATGCAGCAAAAGCAGTTCTAAGAGGGAAGTTTATAGCTATACAAGCCTACCTCAAGAAACAAGAAAAACCTCAAATAAACAATCTAACCTTACACCTAAAGGAATTAGAGTAAAAAGAACAAACAAAGCCCAAAATTAGCAGAAGGAAAGAAATCGTAAAGATCAGAACAGAAATAAATGAAATAGAAACAAAAAAACAATAGCAAAAATCAATAAAACTAAAAGCTGGTTGTTTGAGAAGAAACACAAAATTGATAAACCATTAGCCAGACTCATCAAGAAAAAGCGGGGGAGGACTCAAATCAATAAAATTAGAAATGAAAAAGGAGAAGTTACAACAGACACTGCAGAAATACAAAGCATCCTAAGAGACTACTACAAGCAACACTATGCCAATAATATGGACAACCTGGAAGAAATGCACAAATTCTTAGAAAGGTATAACCTTACAAGACTGAACCAGGAAGAAATAGAAAATATGAACAGACCAATCACAAGTAATGCAATTGAAACTGTGATTAAAAATCTTCCAACAAACAAAAGTCCAGGACCAGATGGCTTCACAGGTGAATTATTTTTATTTTTTTATTTTATTTTATTTTTTGGTATGCGGGCCTCTCACTGTTGTGACCCCTCCCATTGCAGAGCACAGGCTCCCGATGTGCAGGCTCAGCGGCCATGGCTCACGGGCCCAGCCATTCCGTGGCATGTGGGATCCTCCTGGACCGGGGCATGAACCCATGTCCCCTGCATCGGCAGGTGAACTCTCAACCACTGCGCCAACAGGGAAGCCCTCACAGGTGAATTTTATCAAACATTTAGAGAAGAGCTAACACCCATCCTTCTCAAACTCTTCCAAAAAATTGCAGAGGAAGGGACACTCCCAAACTCATTCTATGGGGCCACCATCACCCTGATACCAAAACCAGACAAAGATACTACAAAAAAAGAAAATTACGGACCAATATCACTGATGATCATAGATGCAAAATCCTCAACAAAATACTAGCAAACAGAATCCAACAACACATTAAAAGGATCATACACCATGATCAGGTGGGATTTATCCCAGGGATGCAAGGATCCTTCAATATACGTAAATCAATCAAGGTGATAAACCTTATTAACAGACTGAAGAATAAAAACCATATGATCATCTCAAGGGAGGAAGAAAAAGCTTTTGACAAAAGTAAACACCCATTAATGATAAAACCTCCCCAGAAAGTGGGCATAGAGGGAACCTACCTCAACATAATAAAGGCCATATACGACCAACCCACAGCCAACATCATTCTCAATGTGAAAAAGTAAAAGCATTTCCTCTAAGATCAGGAACAAGACAAGGACGTTCACTCTCGCCACTATTATTCAACATAGTTTTGGAAGTCCTAGCCAAGGCAATCAGAGAAGAAAAAGAAATAAAAGGAATACAAATTAGAAAAGAAGAAGTAAAACTGTCACTGTTTGCAGATGACATGATACTATACATAGAGAATCCTAAAGATGCTACCAGAAAACTCCGAGAGCTAATCAATGAATTTGGTAAAGTGGCAGGATACAAAATTAAAGCACAGAAATCTCTTTCACTCCTATACACTAATGATGAAAAATCTGAAAGAGAAATTAAGGAAACACTCCCGTTTACCATTGCAACAAAAAAAATAAAATACCTAAGAATAAACCTACCTAGGGAGACAAAAGACCAGTATGCAGAAAACTACAAGACACTGATGAAAGAAATTAAAGATGATACAAACAGATGGAGAGACTTACCATGTTCTTGGATTGGAAGAATCAATATTGTGAAAATGACTATACTACCCAAAGCAATCTACAGATTCAATGCAATCCCTATCAAATTACCAATGGCATTTTTTATGGAACTAGAACAAAAAATCTTAAAATTTGTATGGAAACACAAAAGACCCCGAACAGCCAAAGCAGTCTTGAGGGAAAAAAATGGAGCTGGAGGAATCAGACTCCCTGACTTCAGACTATACTACAAAGCTACAGTAATCAAGACAATGTGGTACTGGCACAAAAACAGAAACATAGATCAATGGAACAAGATAGAAAGCCCAGAGATAAACCCACGCACCTATGGTCAACTAATCTATGACAAAGGAGGCAAGGATATACAGTGGAGAAAAGACAGTCTCTTCAATAAGTGGTGCTGGGAAAACTGGACAGCTACATGTAAAAGAATGAAATTAGAACACTCCCTAACACCATACACAAAAATAAACTCAAAATGGATTAGAGACCTAAATATAAGACTGGACACTATAAAACTCTTAGAGGAAAACACAGGAAGAACACTCTTTGACATAAATCACAGCAAGATCTTTTTTGATCCACCTCTTAGAGTAATGGAAATAAAAACAAAAATAAACAAATGGGACCTAATGAAACTTAAAAGCTTTTGCACACAAAGGAAACCATAAACAAGATGAAAAGACAACCCTCAGAATGGGAGAAAATATTTGCAAACAAATCAGCGGACAAAGGATTAATCTCCAAAATATATAAACAGCTCATGCAGCTCAATATTAAAAAAACAAACAACCCAGTCCAAAAATGGGCAAAAGACCTAAATAGACATTTCTCCAAAGAAGACATACAGATGGCCAAGAAGCACATGAAAAGCTGCTCAACATCACTAATTATTAGAGAAATGCAAATCAAAACTATAATGAGGTATTACCTCACACCAGTTAGAATGGGCATCATCAGAAAATCTATAAACAACAAATACTGGAGAGGGTGTGGAGAAAAGGGAACCCTCTTGCACCATTGGTGGGAATGAAAATTGATACAGCCACTATGGAGAACAGTATGGAGGTTCCTTAAAAAGCTAAAAATAGAATTACCATATGACCCAGCAATCCCACTACTGGGCATATACCCAGAGAAAACCATAATTCAAAAAGACACATACACCCCAATGTTCAATGCAGCACTATTTACAATAGCCAGGTCATGGAAGCAACCCAAATACCCATCTACAGATTAATGGATAAAGAAGATGTGGTACATTATATACAATGGAATATTACTCAGCCATAAAAAGGAAAGAAATTGGGTCATTTGTAGAGACGTGGATGGATCTAGAGAGTGTCATTCAGAGTGAAGTAAGTCAGAAAGAGAAAAACAAATATCGTATATTAACGCATATATGTGGAACCTAGAAAAATGGTACAGATGAACTGGTTTGCAGGGAAGAAACTGAGACACAGTTGTAGAGAACAAAGATATGGACACCAAGGGTGTAAAGTGGCGGTGGGGGGGTGGTGGTTGTTGTGATGAATTGGGTGATTGGGATTGACATATATACACTGATGTGTATAAAATTGGTGACTAATAAGGACCTGCTGTATAAAAAAATGAATAAAATAAAATTCAAAAAAAAAAAGAATTGGATAAAGTGACAAAGGGAGAATTGTTTTAGAATTCAATGTCAGGACTTCAATTTCCTTTGAATAGACCCCTTATTGAGTTAAAAGAAATCACAATAATGCCAGAGGATTATTACAAGAGCAGGTAGTTTTCCCCTGGGAGTGAGAAGAGCTACCTAAAATAATTTAAAAGTCCGAAACGTCCAAGCAGCAAAACAGCAGGAAATAAAGTGAGGGATTGAGTAAACTAATATTAATAATTTTAAAAGTATTAAAAATTATGATAGATTCTAGGTATGAAGATCAAGATTAAATTTCCATAAAAAAGCAATAAAATTCCTTTGCAAAACTTAATAAATCAAATTACAAAATGACCCAAAAAAATGACTACAATAGTCAATTTTATGTTAACACACACAAAAGAAAGTTGGAAAAAAGTGGGGGGAGGATGGGGTAGGAAGAAGTGAGGTTGAGGGGAGAGAAATTCAGACTTCCAAAGGAGCTGTTCTTACAGTGGGTCCAGCATGTTCCAGGTGGGGTTGCCTGCCATGGAGTCAACAAACTGCCTGAGTTACTGTGTGTGAAAGAGCTTAGTCAGTAAAATTCTATACATATGTAATATTTTTGGTATGTGTGGCCGTCTGAGGCAGCATGGCCTCGTGAAAAGAAAATGGGTGTGGGCATATATATATGTATATACACAATGGAATAGTACTCAGCCATAAAAAAGAATGAAATAATGCCATCTGCAGCCACATGGATGGACCTAGAGATTGTCATACTGAGTGAAGTAAGTCAGAGAAAGATAAATATCATATGGTATCATTTATATGTGGAATCTAAAAAAATGCCAGAAATGAACCTATTTACAAAACAGAAATAGAGTCACAGATGTAGAAAAGAAACTTATGGACCAAGGCGGGGAAGTGGGGTGGGAGGGATAAATTGGGAGATTGGGATTGATATATACACACTACTATATATAAAGTAGATAACTAATGAGAACCTACTGTATAGCACAGGGAACTCTACTTAGTACTCTGTAATGACCTATATGGGACTAGAATCTAAAAAAGAGTGGATATATGTATATGGATAACTGATTCACTTTGCTGCACAGCAGAAACTAACACCACATTGTAAATCAACTATACTCCAATAAAAATTAATTTAAAAAAAGAGAATGGGTTTCCTTCTTTCATTCCCCAATGTTTAATGATTGCCCATCATAGGTAGCACTCTGCCATGTGCTGTGGGGACAGAAAAAGATAAAGTCTCTGCCTTCACGCTCTAGCAAGTGGCAGATGTGTTAAAAATGCAATAGTATGTTATGTCTGCTATTCAGTGGTGTTAGAGCTGGGTCATCCTGGCTTATGAGGGTCTACTGTGAACATCTCTTCCCACCTCTGTGTTCAGAGATGTCATGTTGGTAGCTTGACTGAGTATTTACACCACAGAAATTAGCAAATGCTACAAATCTTTTGAATCTCAGCTCCGTCACTGGCTGTGCAATCCTGGGTGAATCACTTCACCTCCCCAGCCTCGGTTTCCTTACTTGTAAAATGGATATAGTAAATGTTGGTTCTTTTCTCTTTCCTAGGGAGAGGATGATGTGACACTTGGAATGCAAATTGGTTGTTCTTGGATGACACAAAGCCCGTCTCTCCTCAGATTAACGGCTGATACCCCTACCGCATCTCCTCAACTGGCACTGATGTTGCCCCAGGCTGGGGGTTGTCCAGGAAGGGCAGTAACTTATAGTGCCTACAGGTCACAGGCTTATTATGTACCCTGTGGGCACTAGGGAGAGGGAGGGGGAGACTAGAAATGGAGGAGATGATCATTGCTCTCTGCAGTTCATTGTTTCATTGTTTATAGCAATACTTGATCTCACTGCCTGCAACATTATGGATGTTTCACAACAAATGAATTTTAGCTACAGCAGCAGCCAAAAATTGTTCAGGAAGGCAAGATGGGGAATGTGGAAGAACCCTGGCCTTGGAGTTAGATCTAGATTTGTCTCCCAGTTCTGTCATCACTAGTTGTTTGGCCTTAGGTAACTGAATGCCTATCTCTGAGCCTCATTTCCTCCAATTGTAAAAATGGAGGTGATGACAACTACTGCAGAGATGTGTTAGAAGGTGAGGGGGAGGCAATGGAGACAAAACCATTTTGTAACCTGTCAAGGACCATTACATGGGCCATCGAATGTGAGCAGTTAATTGCGGCAATATTGCCAGTTACCTAATATCTATTCTCTCCCTACTTCAAAACAGAACCTCTATTTTTTAAAAATAAGTTTATTTATTTATTTATTTTTGGCTGCATTGGGTCTTCGTTGCTGCGCATGCTTTCTCTAGTTGTGGCGAGCAGGGGCTACTCTTCGTTGCGGTGTGGTGGCTCTAGGTGCGTGGGCTTCAGTAGTTGTGGTACGTGGGCTCAGTGGTGTGGCGTGCGGGCTCTAGAGCGCCGGCTCAGTAGTGGTGGAGCACGGGCTTAGTTGCTCTGCTGCATGTGGGATCTTCCCGGACCAGGGCTCAAACCCATGTCCCCTGCGATGGCAGACAGATTCTTAACCACTGTACCACCAGGGAAGTCCCAGAACCCCTATTTTATTGGAAGTAACAATGCATCCAGCTTAAAGACTATACTTCCTTGCAGCCTCGGAGTGCCAGCCTTGTGACTAAGTTTCAGCTAATGAGATGTAAGTAAAAGAGGTTTTTTTTTTTTTTGGAGTATACTTGCTTTACAATGTTGTGTTAGTTTCTGCTGTATAGCAAAGTGAGTCCGTTATACATATACATATATCCACTGTTTTATAGATTTCCTTCCCATTTAGGTCACTACAGAGTATTGAGTAGAGTTCCATGTGCAGTACACACAGTATTCTATACAGTAGGTTCTCATTAGTTATCTATGTTATAATTAGCACTGTGTATATGTCAGTCTCAGTCTCCCAGTTCATCCCACCCCTCCTTCCCCCCTTGGTAACCATAAGTTTGTTTTCTACATCTGTGACTCTATTTCTGCTTTGCAAATAAGTTCATCTGTACCATTTTTCTAGATTCCACATATAAGTAATATTATACGATACTTGTCTTCCTCTTTCTGACTTACTTTAGAGATGTAAGTGAAAGAGCTGATAGGACTTCTGGAAATGTTACTTCAAGACAGTTGACTCAGCTAAGTGAGCCTCTTCTGCATGTCCCTCCTTTCTCTTCTCACCTGGAATTTGGTGCTCCAACAGCCATCTTTGGCCTTGAAGTGACCTTGAAAATGGAAGCTCTTTGCCATGATGGTAGAAGAGAATGTTACAAGGAGCCTGGGCCCGTGATATTGGTGGCGTACCATTCCTGCCCTCTATTACCTACCTCTGGGCCACTTCTATTTGAGAGAGAAATAAAATTCTCTCTTGTTTAAGTCTCTGCTGTTTTGGATTTCCTGTTACATGCAGCTAAATCTAACCTATATGAATATTTCTGGATGGAGCTGTAGGAGACTAGAGGGGAGAGGAAGCACCTCTGGGAGCACTTGCCCTGGGCTCAAATGGTTTACACGTTTATGAGGTTTCAGTGTTTCCACTTCTCAGAAGCATTGGACTCTGTTAACCATTCCTTTCTTCTTAAAACTCTCATCGTCTGGCTTCTGTGACCTCACATTTCCTGGTGTTTATGGGGTCTCTTTTTTTGTTTGTTTTTTGTTTAGTTTAAATGCATTTCATTTTTTAGACCACCTACATGACATGTTTTGTGTTTTTTTTCCTCAAAAACAATGCCTCTACTCCAAATAAAACAATGTCAAAATAAATGAAGAGTTCAAGATGACATCAGTCCCATTTATCTACGTCCTGGTGTTGTGTGGATGAAAAGCAGCAGCCAGCCAGTTATGACGATAGGTGATAGATCCAAAGTAACAGCCAAATCTGTTCACATTTTTCCATCCCTAAACCTTCCTTAAAGAAAATCATACATGGGGTCACACCATCCTCATGGTAGTCCAGCAGAGCAGCCATGCCATCTGGATTTATGTTTTCACCAGTAAAGAACTGATCGTTTTTGAAATTAGCAAGGATGTGTTTGATTTGTTCTGCAGCCCCTGTCATAAAGGTTTTACTCTTTCTGATCTCTGTTCTTCAAGTTTCCCTTTGATTGACTTCATATAATCTTTGATGTACTTTTTTAAAAAAAAATAAATTTATTTATTTATTTTTGGCTGCATTGGGTCTTTGTTGCTGTGGGCGGGCTTTCTCTAGTTGAGGCGAGCGGGGGCGACTCTTCGTTGTGGTGTGCGGGCTTCTCATTGCGATGGTTTCTCTTGTTGTGGAGCACAGACTCTAGGTGCGTGGGCTTCAGTAGTTGTGGCTTGTGGGGTCTAGAGTGCAGGCTCAGTAGTTGTGGCTCGCCAGCTTAGTTGCACAGTGGCATGTGGGATCTTCCCGGTCCAGTGCTCGAACCCCTGTCCCCAGCATCGGCAGGCGGATTCTTAACCAATGAACCACCAGGGAAGTCCCTGATGTACTTCGTGTAGGCTTCTCTTGTGAAGCTGGTTTCCTGCAAGTGATGGTTCATGACAATACCCACACCAGTGATTACTGTGCTTTCAGTACCTTCGCCCTCCCAGCCTTCAGCGGAGGTATTTCCACCAATCAGCAAGTTATCAGTGTTACCCTCTGTCCTACTATCTTCCCCTCCACCTCCAGACACAGCCCCTCACCCCACCCCCGTGACCTCCCGGATCTTGTAGATGTTGGAGATCAACTCATCATGGTGGATGAGGTCCCAGTAGATGATCATGATGGGAAGGAGACGGCGGCGCTAGCTTAGTGGGAGCCCGGAGCTCAGGGCAGCAGCGCAGGGCAGGGAGTGGAGAGCGGTTGGAAAAGTGCGGTGTCTCTTTGGATTATCAAGTGACAGAAACCTTGACTTCTACTGGTTTCAACAACAACATCAAAAGAACATATTGGGGCTTCCCTGGTGGCGCAGTGGTTGAGAGTCCGCCTGCTGATGCAGGGGACACAAGTTCGTGCCCCGCTCCGGGAAGATCCCACATGCCACGGAGCGTCTGGGCCCGTGAGCCATGGCCGCTGAGCCTGCGAATCGGGAGCCTGTGCTCCGCAACGGGAGAGGCCACAGCAGTGAGAAGCCCGCGTACCGCAAAAAAAACCCCAAAAACAAACCATATTGTCTCAGTAACTCCAGTAGAGTCCAGGAGTAGATGTTTGGACCCAGTTGAATAGAGGGGTTCAAACCATAGTATGAGTACTGGAATGACATTCAAAATATTTAACAACTGGCTTTGCTTTCTCATTGACCCTCAGAACAGTAAGAGGGAGTGTCCTGGAAGTCCCCTGATGGTTCTGACATTAACTCTTTAGCTACTGGGTCATGGGGAAGTTCAGGGATTGCAGAAGGGTGGCTAGGAGGAAGTGGCAAAATCACTGTTATTCCCAGGGGGTTCTGGGCAGCATTTACTTACCAACAGAAATACTTGAACAATAATCAGCCATTCCAGTGCGTACCAGGTGAACAGCAGCCCTGTGTTAGGATCCGGTTACTCTTTTTTTCCCCTCTCTCAGCTGTACTATTCCATATGGACTCGGTTCTCAGACAGTCTCTCTTCCCTGGTTGTGAGATGGCTGCCAGTGGCTCCCAGGGCTGCATGCTTCCTCCTTCACATTCAGCAAAAAGGAGTGAGGCCCTTTCCCCCAGCAGCCCTAGCGTAAATCCCGAGATTTGCTCTGATGAGGCTGGCTGAGATCATATGCCCTATCCTGATTGATCAATGTGGCTGGCGGGGGAGGGGGTGGAATGGGAGACTGGCTTAGGCTATGTCACCTACCCCACCACTGGAGCCCCGCTTAGAGTTAGCTTCTTTGGAGTATATAGGCTTAGAATTGAGCTGCTTTCCCCAAAGCAAAACTGGGGTACTGTTGTCAAAATAAGAAGGGTCATGTATTGATTTCCTGCTGTATGTAACAAGTTACCACAAACACAGTGGCTTCACACAACACAATTTATTCTCTTATAGTTCTGGAGGTCAGAAGTCTGAAATGGGTCTCATGGGGCTAAAATCAAGGTGTTGGCAGGTTGTGTTCCTAGGGGAGAATCCCTCCCCTTCCTTTTTCTAGCTCCTTGGCTTATGGCCACATCACTCCATCTCCTGGTTCTGTTGTTACGTTTCTTTCTCTGACTCTGACCCTCCTTCCTCCCTTATATAAGGACCCTTGTGCTTTCATTGGGTCCACCAGGATAATCCAGGGTAATCTCCCCATTCAAAAATCCTTAATTTAAGCATATCTGTGCAGCTCCTTTTACCATGTAGGGTAACATATTCACAGAGTCCAGGAATTAGAACCTAGACATCTTTGGGCCAGGGAAATGGGGTAAGGGGGAGGCCTTATTCTGCCTACCACAGAGTGCATGCTGGAAGGCAAAGGCAATAAATATCTATTCTCTCTGCTTTGTCCACCATCTCTCTGGCTACTCTTTTGTATCTTTTGCAGATTCAGCCTTCTTTACCTGACTTTATTTATTTTTCTTGGCTTTTCTTTTCTTTTTTCTTTTTTCTTTTTTGGCTATGCAAGCAGAATGTAGGTTCCTAGTTCCCTGACCAGGGATCGAACCCGCACCCCTGCAGTGGAAGCATGAAGTCTTAACCACTGGACCTCCTGGAAAGTCCCATGGCTTTTCTTTCTTTCTCTTTCTTTCTTTCTTTCTTTCTTTCATTTTATTGAAGCATAGTTGGTTTACAATGTTGTGTTAATTTCTGCTGTACAGAAAACTGATTCAGTTACACAAATACATATTCTTTTCCATTATGGTTTATTATAAGATATCAAATATAGTTCCCTGTGCTATACAGTAGGACCTCGTTGTTTATCCATCCTATATACACTAGCTTGCATTTGCTAATCCCAAACTCCCAATCCTTCCCTCCCCCACCCCTCTCTGCTTTACTTGACTTTAATATTGTTTCTCAAGTTTCAGCTCTAGACTTCTTCTATCCTCACTCTATATTCTCTCCCCAGGCAAGCTCACTGAGTCCAAGGCATAATTACCAACTATGGTTACATTCCACATCTCTAGCCCAAACACCTCTGAGTCCAGACCAATTTATCTAAATGCCCACCTGACATCTCCACTTGGCTATCTTGATGGCCCTCCAAATTCAAGATGTCTCAAAGCTTCTCTCCAAACCACGCCCCAAGTCAGTAAATGGCACCACCATTCCTCCAGTTATGGCAGCCAGAAACCTGGACAATCATTCTTTTTTTTTTTTTTTTTTTCTTTTTGCGGTATGCGGGCCTCTCACTGTTGTGGCCTCTCCCGTTGCGGAGCACAGGCTCCGGATGCGCAGGCCCAGCGGCCATGGCTCACGGGCCCAGCCGCTCCGCGGCATATGGGATCCTCCCAGACCGGGGCACGAACCCGTATCCCCTGCATCGGCAGGCGGACTCTTAACCACTGCGCCACCAGGGAGGCCCTGGACAATCATTCTTAATGTCCATCCTCTCCCTCCTCCCAATCCAATCTTTGACTGAGTCTTTTCTTTTTTTCTTTTTATTTGATGGAATTTTATTTGTAGCAACAACAATCATTAAAACCAAGCAAAAAACAAAAACAAAAATACCCTCCACTGAATGGGAATGGTATCTATTATTTGTCAAAACCCTTTCAGTGGAGTTTGACTGAGTTTTTTCAATTTTACCTTCTTGATCTTAAATTCATCAATTTCTCTCAGTCTTCTCACCTTCCACTCCAAGCCACCACCCCTGTCTAAACTGTTAACTCTTCTTGCCTGGATTTATGCATTGGCCACCTAGACTAGTCTCTTGGGTCCATTATGATCTATCTCCAGTTTGTTCTCCATACCATTGCCAGGGTTATTTTTCCAAAATGCAAATCTGATCATTTAACTCCCCCACTCAGAACACTTCACTGGCTTTCCATTGCTCTTAGGAGAGAAACCAAAACCCTTCCTATGATAGCTAAGGCTTTGTGGGGTCTGCTCCCTGTCTATTTCTCTAGTCCTGCCTCCCTTCAAGAATCTATTGGTCTTTTACTTCTTTTTGTTCCTCAAACTTGCCATGTTCTTTCTCATCATTTAACCGGGGCATACTCTGTGCAGTCTGCCAGATATCTAACTCATCTTTTATATTTCCCATGGACCCTTTTCAACCTTCTGGACTAGATCAAATTCTCCCATTATAAACTGTCAGTGAATTCCATTATAGACTCTGCATTTCACCTAGGTAGTGCTAACACAATTCCAATTTTCCGTTTACTTGTCTACTCATTTGATTAATACTTGTTCTCCCCAACACAACCACTACTAGTCTGTAAGCTCCAGGGGAGCAAGGGCTTTGTCTGTGTCTGTTCGCCATTAAATCCCTGCACCTTGTTCTGTAGGCACTTCATGTCTCTTAAAACCACAGGTGCACGTGCTCATTTTTGAATCAGAACACTGAAGTTTGTTCCGAGGTCATATAACCAGCAGGGGGATAAATTCCAAATCTGACTCCAAAACCTGCCTTTTCTTCCTTTCACTCTGCTGGCCTCTGAGGTGGGGGAAGTGTTGGGATTGTGCCATTTCTGGGTGTGCAGTTCTAGAAACCTCAACTGCTTCCTTTGGAAACCTTTGGAAATGGATCTGAAAAGGCTGACAGTTTGCCTGAACTTATAGGGGTGGGGGGGAAGTTTTCTTTTTCCTTTTCTTCCTTTTACATCTGTCTTTCTTTCTTTCCTCCCTCTCTCTGTTTTTCTCCTTCCTTTCCTTTCTTCCTTCCTCTTTTGCAAAAAATGCACAAAGTTCCTGCTCATTGCCAGACTCTGTTCTGGGAGTTGGTGACATAAAGATGAATCAAAAAGAGTCTCTGTCCTCAAAGAGCTCAAAATCTAGTCTGTTAGAAGTCTAGGACAAGTAAATAAATTCCAAGCCAGTATCATTTCCTCCTCTGTAAAATGGGCATCACCCTTACTACACTAGAGTTTTTGGATGCAAGTAACTGAAACTGATTTAGGAATGAAATTTATTGGAAGGGCATTGGATGGGTCCCAGAACTGAAAGAAAAGCAGGAGAGCCAGACCCAGGAAACAGGAGGGTGGGCAGCTCATGGAGCCAAGTCCATGCTCTAGGAACTAGCTTGTAAGGAGAAAGTCACTGGCACTGTCCCCACTGTGACTATTCCAGTTGTTCCCTTGTCTTTGAGACTGTCCCCCAAGATTCAAAGAGCCAGGTGGGAGCATCCCATGAAGCAAGCATGGGTCAGTCACCTAGCCAGACTCCAGCTGCTTATATGTCGGGAGAGGAGATAATTGCTCCTTTCCATTGCAGAATGGGGGTTGGCACCCAGAGCCCCTGACACTGCTGCTCTCATTTCCCTGTGGTTCTTGGGTGACACCAGGGCTAAATAATCTCTTGAGAGGTCATCTATTCATCGAGTCCCTGAACAATGATCTGTTGCTAAGTAGTAGGACTGGGGCTTGAATTTGGGTCTAGCTGGCAGAGTAGCAGTTAGAGTTCTTGGCTACAAGCAACAGACACCACCTCTGCCAATTTTCAGCAAAAGAGAATTTATTGGAGGGATGTGGGCGAGGCTCAAAGAATTTATGGGGAGCTGTGGAAGCAAGTTTAGGGACAGACAGGAACCAAAGGAGAGATGGAGGGTCTAGGATCATGTTGGAGACACACTTACACTTGCCACCACCAGCACAATGAATGACCTCCAACAAGATCTCCTATTTTGGCTGTACTGCCTCCAAATTCAAATTCTCAGGACATAAGGTGTTTGATGGGGTTAGTTTCCATCATGGCCCTGTCCTCCAGGGTGAGGTTAGGAAAATGGCTTTTTTAGTGGGATGGGTCATTTGGAGTTACCTTTCCATCAGGGCCACAGAGGAAATTAATACAGTATTAGGGGGTGTTTATCAGTTATCTATCGCCAAAATAATAGTACATAGCAAACAATCACATGCTTCCAAAGCATGCAACAATCAGCTCATACATCTGGTGGTCAGATGGTTGGATTTGGTTGGACTTGCTCACATGTCTGGAGATTGGCTGGCTATTGGCTGATCTAGTCTAACCTTGGCTGGGAGGACTAGGCCCTCTGGTTCTGCTCCTCCATTGGGTTACTTTTGGCATGTTCTCCTGGGTAATGGCAGAGGCAGAAGAGGGGGTAAACCCTATCACACAAGTGCTTTTTAAGGCCCAGCTTGCATCACATCTGCTGGTATCCTATTGGCCAAAGCAAGTCACATGACCAAGGCCAGCATCAGAGTGAGAGAGCACTGTGAAATACCATGGCAAAGGGTGTGGGTACAGTTGGCCCTCCCTCCATATCTGCAGGTTCCACATCCACCGATTCAACTGACCGTGGATCAAAAATATTAAAAAAAAAACAATTCCAGGAGGCTCCAAAAAGAAAAACTGGTTACATAGTTACATTGTATTTACAATTATTTAAATAGCATTTACAGTGTATTAGATATTATAAGTAACCTAGAGATGAGTTAAAGTATACCGGAGGGGGCCTCCCTGGTGGTGCAGTGGTTGAGAGTCCGCCTGCCGATGCAGGGGACACAGGTTCGTGCCCCGGTCTGGGAAGATCCCACATACCGTGGAGCGGCTGGGCCCGTGAGCCATGGCTGCTGGGCCTGCGCATCCGGAGCCTGGGCTCCACGACGGGAGAGGCCACAACAGTGAGAGGCCCACGTACTAAATAAATAAATAAATAGATAGATAGATAGATAGATAGATAAATAGATAAATAAATAAATAAAGTATACCGGAGGATGAGCATAGGTTACATGCAAATACTTTGCAGATTTTGGTATTTGAGTTGCAGGGGTGGGGTGGTGGTTGTCCTAGAACCAAATCCCCAGCAGATAACAAGGGAAGACTGTACAGGGAAAGGTGAAGAATTGGTGCCATGTTTGCAGTCCATGGGGAAATGTCTAAAAGGAGTCAATGTCTGTGCAGATGTCAAAGTCCAAGTTCTTTCCATGTTCCACACCACCTGGGGCAGCAACCAAAGGAGCTTTGCTCCAAGACAGGCCTCTGTTGTTATTCAGTTGTATCACTTTGAATGTCAGGTTCATGAGAACAGGGACTTTTGTCTGTTTTACTCACCATGTAACCCCACTGTCTAGAACAGTGCCGGATAGATAACAGGTGCTTAACAAATAGTGACTGAGTGAAAATTCCCTTGTGAACTTACCTTATGCATCTAACCAAGATTTTTCACTTTTGTGGGAAGGTTGTATGCTATGGAGGAAAGGACTTAAATTTGGACACAAATCAACCTGGGCTCAAATCTGGGCTTCATCCTTTACTACCAGTGACCTTGGGCAAATTATCCAGTCTTCCCGAGCCTCATTTTCCTGTAGTGGAAAACTTTTGGGTGACCTCTCAGTGCAACCTGCCCATTTTCTGGTAATTGTCCCTCCCATCTCCACATATTTCCTATAATGGGGCTTCTGTATTACGTGACCCTGTCCGCATCCCCCAACCCTGTCTCAACTGATTGGACCAGGGGTATGGATCTGAACCATAATGGGCCAATCAGAGTCTCTTCTACAGGAATTTGGAATTCCAGTCTTAGTCTGATTGGCCTCTTAAATGGAGGAGATAGGAAATCAGGAGCTGGCTATGGTCATTTTCCACCAGAGAGAGCTGGTCTACAGCAGGAGAGAAGAATAAAGCCCTCATTCCAGATTATTTCTTAGGTCCAGTCAGCTATCAGACAGCTAGCTAGGCAGCTAGGTAACTACTGGTGTAATGGTTAAGGGCATAGTCTCTAGTTCCAGATTACATTGGTTCAGATTCTGGCTCTATCATTTACTAGCTGAGTTATTTAGCTTCTCTGTGCCCTCATTCTCATCTGTAAAGTGGGAATGACATTAATACCTACTTCATGGGGTTGCCATAATGATTAAATAAAAGTGCATAGAACTATATCTAATGCATGGTGAGTACTAATCCATGTGCATGATTTCCAGGTCATAGTCTCCGATCCTTAAAATTAATACCCCCTTTTCACCCCACCCACTCCCTTTCAGGAAACACTCACTTCAGTGGATTGTTGATTCCAGTGCAAAGAATCTGAACTAATACCATTTTCATCTGTGAAATGGGGAAAGTTAAGAATCTTGAGTTCTTGGAGTAGCAGTGAGGATGAAATGAGATGAGTACAGCTCGTGGCACACTGTAGGTACTCAATATTTACATGCTTCTCATGCTTCCTACCCTGCCTTCCTCAGACTCCAACTGGGGCCAAGCATGGCAGATGGTGCTTCGGGTGTGGACGGTCTTGGCCACAGCTTGGTTTGGCTCCTTTCTAAGGTGAGTCTGATCTGTTCTTACAAGGTTCTTAGAACCACACGTCTCAATACTTCATTCTGCACTCAGAGGAGTGAATCATTAATCCTGAGGTGCCTTCCCCCCGAGAAGACTTCATCTCCGATACACTCTAGATTTTCTCATTGCTGGGGAAGTAACCCAGGGCGCAGCAGCTCTTGGTGGGGGCAGGGGTGGTGTGGGCAACAGGGGTAAGAGAGCTGAACCTTACCCCTTCCTTATTTGTCCCCTGCTGGTACAGTCCTTTTCCTGGTCCTTGAGAGCTATATAGGAAAGGAGAAAACTGTGTTACTGGCTTAAGAGAACAGGGGCAAGAGGCTTGGAGACGTGGACAGAGCTTCTTGATTCATGTGATAATATTCGGGGGTGAATAAGTCCATGACAGGGAGGTTTTCTTCCTCTTGACCGGCTTCCTCAGCCCTCCTAACTCCTCCCTTTGAGGCCCCTACTCTATGACCGCCCAGCTCAGCCCCCAGGCCAAGCCCAGCAAGGGCAGGGCGTGTGGGTAAGTGGGATGGGAGGTTCTAGGAACATTTTTTTTTTAATTGAAGCATAGTTGATGTACAATATTATGTTAGTTTTGGGTCAACAAAATAGTAATCCAACAATTAAATCCACTACAAAATGATCACCACAAGTCCAGTAACCATCTGTTACCATGCAAAATTATGACAATATTATTAACTATGTTCCTTATGCTGTATATTACATCCCCATGGCTTATTTATTTTATAACTGGAGGTTTGTATCTCTTAATCCCCTTCACCTATTTTGCCCAACCCCCCACTCCTTCCTGGCAACCACCAGTTTGCTCTCTGTATCTACAACTCTGTTTCTGTTTTGTTGTGTTTGTTACCATATAAGTGAGATCATACAGTACTTGTTTTTCTCTGTCTGACTTATTTCACTTAGCATAGTACCCTCTAGGTCCACCGATGTTATTGTTAATGGTACAATTTCATTCTTTTTTGTGGCTGAGTAATATTCCATTGCATATATATACCACGTCTTTTATTATCCATTCTTCTATTGATGGACATTTAGGTTGCTTCCATATCTTGGCTATTGTAAATAATGTTGCAATGAACCTAGGGGTGCATACATCTTTTCGGATTACTGTTTTTGTTTTCTTTGGGTAAACACCCAGAAGTAGAATCACTGGACCATATGGTAGATCCACTTTTAATTTTTTGAGGCAACTCCATACTGTTTTCCATAGTGGCTGCACCAATTTACATTCCCACCAACAGTGCCTAAAGTTGTCTTCTGTATTCGTTTGCCTCTGGGTTGGGGGGGCAGGCAGGAGGGTGATTTCCATGAGATGAGTCAGCTGTTGTCATTGTCCCTTTCCCCTTCTCTCTTGTGGGGAAAAAAGTTGTGAACATGGAAAAGGACATAAAATTGGCAGATGCTTCGGGGGACCCATAGATCCATGGGGCTGCAGGCTTCTCCTTCTGCCGTGTTGGCCCCAGTCCTTGACTGGGATTCTGCCTCTGTTTCCCTATGTAGTTCTCCACTTGCACAAGAACGTAGCTTCAGACTTTGCATATTACCTTCTTCTTAGTTGCACTAGTCAAGCATCTGCCAAGGTCTGGGATCCGAGGAGGGACCCATTGGATCCCAGACCTGGGACTGCCTAACTTCCTGTCCTGGATCTGCTACTGGAGCTGGGTCAGTGTCCCCTAGACCTATCTACCAAACATCCTCCCTGCTTGCACCAGCCCAACATTCCCCACGCTCAAGTCCACTACAGTAATTATATTTTGAGTCTCTGTCAAAGAGACAGCCGGGAGAAGGAGGGTGGGTTCTACAATCAGACACCCTGGGCTAGGATTCTGGATCCATTATCACTTTCTTGCTGTGTGACCTTGAGCTGGCCACCCTTCTCTGAGCCTCAATTTCCACGCCTGTCAAAGAGCCTAATGATCCCCTACAATGGAGCTGGGAGGTTCTAATGAGATTACCTATCTACAGACCCCAGCGCATTTTGGAGGCTCCAGAAATGGCTGTTCACTGCCCCTTCTCCACAGAGCTCTGAAGAAGGGAAAGGAACTCTGTATCATTATTACTCCTCAACTACCTGTCACCCCTTGTGGAAGCTTTTCATAAGCCTCTTATCAGATCAAGATATCAGCATTGTGCTGAAGGCTGGGTCTGGGAACAGGAAACTGCAGTGAAGCAAAGGGTCACTAAAGACAGAGACCTGGCAGAGGCAGCAAAATGCAGTGGTGAAGCATGTGACTCTGGAGGCAGATGGCTTGGGTTCCAACCCCAGCTTTAACTTTGTTGAGCTCTGGGCAAACCACAGTATTTCCTGTAACTTCAGTTTCCCCATTTGGTATATGAGGGGTAAAATAGCATATGCTGCCTAGAACTGTTTTGAGAACTATATGAGATCATTTGCGTCTTGTGTATAACACGAGTTTGCCCCAAAGTGAGCACTCAAAACACCTTTGATACGTAAGTTGTTTTCAAGTTTTTGCTACTTTATTTTTTGTCTCTTTAGATGATTTTATTAGGATAAAGTTCCAGGGGAGGAATTACCGCCTCCTAAAATAGATTGCCAAATTGCTTTTAAAAGGGCCTGGCTCTCTTAAAAGGGCAGCTGCGCCCTATTTGGTGATCCTGGGGGTCGGGGGAGGTGAGGGGAAATAGGAGGTCGGGGGAGCGGGGGAGTTGGGGCGTACTGGGAGGGAGGGAGGGAGGGAACAGGCGGTGAGAGGAAACGCTCAGCGGGGCTCAGCTGAGCAAAGCTGCTGCTCTCACCAGCGCAATGGCCTCCTCGGTTGGGGACACGTGGGGCACCGTGTCCTTCTCTCAGAACAGCAGGACTGGTGCGAGGTGTCTGGGCGATGATGCAACTTGGGGCCCTGCAGGTTGGCGCTGCCGCTGCCGCAGGCCGCCATGGATCGCACAGACCCAGAACGTCGCCAAGCACAAAGAGTGCTGTCTCTAGAAAACTCCAATGCTAACTCAACAGGGAAGACCCCACGGGTGGCTTTCAGCCATGCAAGTGAATCTTCCAACCGCGTATGAAACCATCAACGACTCCAGTTTCCTCAGTCTCAAAGAATGGGACAGTCACCACCGTGAAACCCATAGTAACATCTAAAATGACAACGCCAGGGTCTCAACAGATATAACTTCCACCACCTTCGAGCCTACACCCAAAATAACAAGTGTTTCAAAAAACATCCCGGATGTCAATCAACATCCACAATGACTACAACCCACAGTAGTTAGGCGACATTTGTTTCTTCATCAGTAACAATTACAGCAACTATTAACTCTAAAGAAAATAAAAGATCAAAATTTGATACTGGCAGCTTTGTTGGTAGTATTATATTAAATTATGGAACTTAGTCTATGCTTTACATTGGATGCAAAATGTACTATTCAAGAAGAGGCATTTGTTATAGACCCATCTGTGAACATGATGCCATCATTTAAGGAAATCCAAGAACCAATGGAAAGAAGAAAGATTGATGCAGCCCAGTCAATTAACTTTGTTTTATTGTTAGTTTAAAACAATATTCTCTTCTTGAAAATAGTATTAACAAGCCAGTGCATATAATGTACAATGTATTATATGAATATGTAAAGCTTCCTCATGATTACTAGAGGCAAAAAGGATTTGGATTTTTTTTTTTTTTTTTTTTTTTTTTTTGCTTTTTGGGTTTTTTTGGCCACGCAGCATGCAGGATCCCAGTTCCCCGACCAGGGATGGAACTCGTGCCCCCTTCAGTGGAAGCGCAGAGTCTTAACCACTGGACTGACAAGAAAGTCCCTGGTTTGACTATTTTTTTGGCTGTGTTGGGCCTTCGTTGCTGTAAGCGGGCTTTCTCTAGTTGCGGTGAGTGGGGGCTACTCTTCGTTGCGGTGCGTAGGCTTCTCATTGTGGTGGCTTCTCTTGTTGCGGAGCACGGGCTCTAGGTGTGCAGGCTTCAGTACTTGTGTCACGTGGGCTCAGTAGTTGTGGCGCACGGGCTTAGTTGCTTTGCGGCATGTGGGATCTTCCCGGACCAGGGCTCGAACCCGTGTCCCCTGCATTGGCAGGTGGATTCTTAACCACTGCGCCACCAGGGAAGCCCCAAACCAGGTTTTAAGCATAATTTTAGTTTCAATGTCTCTTCAGAATGCATCAGTATTTTATAAATTTTAAAGCTTAGTACTTGTTTGTGTGTGTGTGTGTGTGTGTGTGTGTGTGTGTGTGTTTGCCACGAGGCTTGTGGGATCTTAGTTCCCTGACCAGGGATGGAACCCGTGTCCCTTGCAGTGGAAGTGCAGAGTCCTAACAACCACTGGACCACCAGGTAATTCCCAAAACTTAGTACTTGGTTTAGAAACAAAACGCATACCAAAAACAAAAACAAAAAACCCAGAAAAAACCCAGATAAACCCAGAAAAAATACCTGGGCTTAACTCTGTTAGAGAGCTGTTGGAGAGGCTGTATTTTTATTAATAACTTCTTTTGAGCATTCCATGACAGTTGATATAATTTCAGTGAATTGCAATGTTTAACATGCTAATGTTTTAAAGACTTAGTTGTCAGTATTAAATAATAATTTGGATGATTTGGTACCGTGAGAATATTGTCACCACTGCATACTGCTTCATTTCATACTTAGCTGTTAATTTCATATTTGGTGAATATTTTTAAGAGCTGTAGAGCTGCTTTCTATATCTGGAAATGTTTGGTGTAATGGAAACACACTTAAATTAAAAGAAAAATAAACCTATCATATGATTTCCAAAACAACACTTAGAATTCTGAGCTACTGATGAATACTGTGTTTATGAAGCCAGGGATTGTGGGGCTGCTAAACCTACAGAATGAAAATGCTGCATTTTCATTCACTGTCCATTTTACTCAAAGATTTAGGGAGACAGCATTTTTTTTTTTTTTTTTTTTTTTTTTTTTTTTTGCGGTACGCGGGCCTCTCACCGTTGCGGCCTCTCCCGCTGTGGAGCACAGGCTTCGGACCCGCAGGCCCAGCGGCCATGGCTCCTGGGCCCAGCGGCTCCGCGGCATGTGGGATCCTCCCAGACCAGGGTACAAACCAGCGTCCCCCGCATCGGCAGGCAGACTCTCAACCACTGCGCCACCAGGGAAGCCCGAGACAGCATTTCTGTACTAAAACACCAGTGTATTTTGGAATCGATTCTTATGAAGTTTTAAAGCAGGAATTTTTAAGACAGGAAGCATCCTACTTCCTTATGTGGGTCTCCTTCAGACGGCTCCTCTCCCTCCCTTGCTGAAGAGGAGGCACTTCCAGATGTATTATGTTCATGGGGAGAAAAAGCACAGTATTGTAGGGACACCGATATTAGCCAATGTATTTTGCAATGTTTTCAGTTTTATAGTTTATATTGGAGCATTCAAAACTCAGGGTCAAATTTTGACAAAAGAGGTATTTAGTCACAGTGAATACTAAGCTAGTATTTCTTCTATCTTAGATGGTTAACGCAAATCGCACCAATTTCTGATAGTCCAAAAAGGAGCTGAGAATCATAATGAACATGCATTTACACTTAATAGGAATTAAAGGTGACTCTTGTGATCGGCTTTTAATTTTCAGAGAATGAAAATTCTCTGAATTTTCAAGAGAATTTTGAAAATATTATATCAAGAATTTTGATATAAAAGGATCATTTCTACTCACTGTGCATTATGGCTGATTGATATGATGAATATAGGTGATAAAAATTATCCAAAATATGGGTTTCCCTGGTGGCGCAGTGGTTGCGAGTCTGCCTGCTGATGCAGGGGACACGGGTTTGTGCCCCGGTCCGGGAAGATCCCACATGCCACGGAGCGGCTGGGCCCGTGAGCCATGGCCGCTGAGCCTGCACGTCCAGAGCCTGTGCTCCACAACAGGAGAGGCCACAGCAGTGAGAGGCCCGTGTACCACACACACAAAAAGTTATCCAAAATATGGATATGATAGGATGTATGTAGTGTGGAGAAAACATTATGAAATACATGTGGTTACATTGGTTTGAAAAGAGATGTGACTGATAAGTAAGTTGCCCCAACTGATCTTTCAACCGCTGCTTTCGCTTCTTTGGAAAATATACTTAAGATATATTTCGTAGTAATGGGGCCCTTTTAAATTGAACTTGTTTTTCTCCTTCATTCTTGATATTTCAGTACTTCAAGTCAGTCAGAACATTGTGGACAGGCCTGAAATTTTCTTGAATACTTGTTTCTTTAGCATTTTGAAGATATAAAACCACTTTTTAAGTACTAAATGTAATTATTTGCCTATAAAGTTTCCTGTGCTTTGGGTTTGAAATAATTTAGTTATCTCTTTCCTCTGCATATAAGTTGTATAATTTGTCACTTTCAAATACCAGTACTTCAATGCAGGCTTTTTTTTTTTTTTTTTTTTTTTTTTGGTTATCTGCAAAAATTGAGGAAAACAGTGCTGCAAACCAGAATTTCACTTTGGAGAACATTTCCTCAACATCACTTAATTTTCCTAATTATGTTTATTTAAGCAAATGTTCAATTTTGTTTGCATTCTTTGAGAATGTGTTTACTTGAAGATAAAATCAATCTAGGTATATGTCTAAATATTAGGCAGAATGCAATCTATGATTTTTAAATGTCCTTGGATAATCTATAAAATGAATAAGTCAAATACAGATAAATGAGAGTTGGCAGTATATTATAGTGATAATTTTGTATTTTTCAGGAAAAAATTAAAGCAAATTCCTGTTACCTTTTTTTATTATAATGACTAGCTTTTGGTATTTCATTGTTACTGAGATCTATTTTTAGAATAAAATTGTACTCTCCATCTTAAAAAAAATGCTTTTAAAAGGGCTATGTCAGTTACAATGTCACCAGCAAATTGTGTAAATACTGGTTTTGTCACATCTTTGCCAGCACTGACCATTATAATTATTCGAAGTGTCTCGTAGTTGACTTAGTTTTTGTTGCTTTCACAGCATAGGTGAACAGGGTGTGCCAATAAGTAAAAGTTCATCAGGACTGAGGAGGGATCGTTTCTTTGAAGAGGGAACTTAGAAAGAAAAACACATACACACACTTTGTAAATATCCTGAAAATTGAGGATGTTGCTCTTCTTGTCCACTGCAGCTACTTCTCTTTTCTGAGACATCAATTTCTATATAGCTTGTTCAGTGCCCTTGGCTTTTTTTTTTTTTTTTTGCGGTATGTGGGCCTCTCACTGTTGTGGCCTTTCCCGTTGTGGAGCACAGGCTCCAGATGTGCAGGCTCAGCGGCCATGGCGCACGGGCCCAGCCGCTCCACGGCATGTGGGATCTTCCCGGACCGGGGCACGAACCCGAGTGCCCTGCATTGGCAGGCGGACTCTCAACCACTGCGCCACCAGGGAAGCCCCAGTTCCCTTGGCTTTGACACTTGTAGATCTGGAATGTGGAAGTACTCTGAATGATGGTGATGATTTAACAGCTTGAGATAAACTTTTGATGAAATTTCAAATCAATTTCTATGTCTCTTTGAATATGTATTTTCTCATGAAAATTTTCCAAATCAGAGGAGAAGCTGAAATTTCTCTAGAAGATTATTGAAGATGATGAGACTCAGTTTCTCCATCTGTAAAATGGGAGAGGGAGGTTGGGATGAGGTAATGTCCAAAGAGAAGCTTCATGGGTTTGCAAAGACCTGCAAGGACTTGGTTGGCAAAACATGTCTTGAGACGAGGAGGATTTAATCCAAGAACAAACAGCATCGTGATTCTTGATGTCCTGCTTGTTCACCCCAGGAAATTATCAAATGACAAGGAGTTAAGTAACCAAGAGAAGGGAAGTGGAGCTAGAGTAGACCAGAAGCCACAGATCCACTGTCCTCCATGCCCAATCACGTTGTTAGAGATATTGAGAGGGACTCTTGAGTCGCCCACTCTCCAGGATCTGGGAGTTCAAGCCAGTTTTACTTAACTTCCCAAGAATTACTGTTTGCTCCATCTCAGCAGCCCCTTGCTTTTTTCCCTTCATTGAATCTATCATTTACATGATTTTGCATTCTTCTTTGGCATTTTTACTTGCTACTACCTGTCTCCCTTATTAGAGTATAAACTCTCTGAAGGTAGGGAATACATCTGTCTCATTCATTGTTGTATCTCTAGTTTCTGGAAGATGCTAGATGTTCAAGAAATATTAATGCAGTGACAGGTGACCCTAGTGGGCTGGAGATGTGGGGGGACATCCAGGCTACCAAGTCACGGGTTACATACGTTCATTTCCTTTCTAAAAATGGTCCTCTACCATATGTAACTGGTAGAGATGGGATTTGAAAATAGGCAGGCTGACTCCAGAATCCATGTGCTTAGCCATGAGGGCTTGCAGCTGTGCAGAGGAAGACCATGTGGCCATTAAATCCATGTGGCAGAAGAATATTTATTGACATGGGAAAATATTCACAATATGTTGGTGAGTGAGAGCATCACGTTTCAAAATACAGCACTAACCATCCAGGGTTGTTGGGAGGATTAAATGAGTTAATACAAGGAAAGCACAGAAAACAGTGCCTAGCACATGGAATGTTCTTGATAAGTGTTTCCCAGGTAGTTGGTGAGCCATCTCTCATCTTCAGGTTTTCTTAGGGAGAAGTCAGGCCCCAGGCCACAGTGTGGAGAGGCAGCCTGCTGTTGAAGAACTGCCTCCCTAGGTTTGAAATAATGTATGCTGTTCCTCTCCACCTCTCTCCCTTCCACCCTGGGCTGGTAAGATGGTGGGAACAACAGTACAGACAACAGCTCTCTCCAAAGATATCACTTCATCAAATCTCCCCTTTCTGCATTCTGACCACCTTTTAATATCTTTCATCTGGCTGAGAGGTCTGAAAATGGTAAAGCTGATTCTATACTTTTCCTCTGTAACTTCTATGTAGGAGGTAGCCTCACATTCACTTTGGGATATGATATCCATGTACTGGCATCTCTGTAGAAACAGAGGTGGGGAAAGGCCCCATTTCAACATCCTATTACATGACTGCAATTATGACCTTGGGTTCTGTGAGACCCCTGGGCTCTCATAATACATTCTTCCTTTTTAGTCTGAGTGGGTTTCTTCTACTTGCAAACAAGTGATTGCTCACCAAGGCATAGGTCCTAAAGATCTGAGCTTGGATGGGGCATTCCTCCTGAAGCGGGCAGGAATAAGAGGAACCAGAGCAGAGAGTCTGAGTTAAAATCCCCCACAAGTTCAAAGGGCAGAAAATGGAAGTCAGAGTTAAGGGTCAGGGCCAGGCCCCAGAGCTGAACTTCAATTAAAGAGAAGGTTGAATTCAAAGTGAGGCGATGTCCTGGGCAATGGACAGTGGGTGTCCTGGGTGGTGTCCTGCTTTTCACAATTTTGCTTTTCAGACTCTGTAGGCTGTGATGTGCAGTTGGCTTAAAGGTCCAAGGACAGAGATGGCAGCCACCAATATCTCCAGGCCCCTGGCTTCTGGTTTTTGTCAAGTTATTTTTGGAGTGGGATTATAGAGCCAGAAGATTTGATTCTTGGTATCAGCCACCAGTGGCTTTATCCAAAATGGTACTAATTAGCCCTGCCATGAGCCATGTGTGAGCATATCTGGGAGTCTGAAGGTACAGAGTTACAGGCAAAGGAGTGCCCAGGATGTCCCTGGCAACTTTATACCTTTACGGGAAGGACCAACTGCAGGTGGAGGAGCTGAAGAAAAAATAAGTGGGGGAAGACAAGGCACTCACCCAGCAGTCCAGCATTTCTGACATTCCTTTGGCCTCACTCTGCTGTGGATTCCTGATTCCGATTCCTTAATTATCCCCAGTTCCCAGGCTGTGTCCATTACAGGTTAGACTTTTTCTAATCACACCGCTTTCCCCCTTACCTGCTGGCCAGTCCTGCATGAGGAAAGGGTCACTGGTTCCTGCCAGTCTTTGCCTTTCCAGCCTGGAGTGGCTCCTTTGAGCTGCCAAGCCCACTCTGAAAGGCCTGCTGGATTCTACTTAAAGGTCCTATCTGGCCAGGGCACCCCATACCTAATCTAGTCTGTTAACTCTTAGTGAGGCAGGATAGCAGGATGGTTAAAAGCACAGGACCTGGAGTCAGACTGCTTGGGTTCAAATGCTGGCTTCCCCTGTTATGAGCTGAGTAACTCAGGGAAAGCTACGAACCTCCCTGAGTTTCAGTTTTCTGTAGAATATGGCTGAGAATAACAATACCTAACTCAAAGGGTCATCAAGAGGATTAAACTGAGTTCATCTATACAAAGCCAGGGACACTAAACTAACCACAAGAGTGAGATGCACAGTTCTGTACAGCAAAGAACCATCCCACCTAAAATGCCATCAGTGCTCCTAGTTGAGAAACAGTGACTAAGAGCATGGAACTCGAATGCCTAGGTTGAATCACAGATCTACCACTTACTAGTTTTGTGATCTTAGACACTTACTGAACCTTCTGTGCCTCAGTTTTCCCATCTGTACAATGGGAGCAATGATAGATTTGTAAAATAAGAACAATGGCAGCCTACCTTATACAGGGTTGCTCTGAGGCTTAAATGAGTTAATATGTACAAAGCTTTTTTTTTTAAATAATAATTATTTTTTAAAACATTTATTTATTTATTTATTTATTTTTGACTGCATTGGGTCTTCGCTGTTGTGTGCGGGCTTTTCTCTAGTTGCGTTGAGCAGGAGCTACCCTTCATTGCGGTACTCAGGTTTCTCATTACAGTGGCTTCTCTTGTCGCGGAGCACAGGTTCTAGGCATGCTGGCTTCAGTAGTTGTGGCATGCAGGCTCAGTAGTTGTGGCTCACGGGCTTAGTTGCTCCACGGCATGTGGGATCTTCCTTGACCAGGGCTCGAACCCGTGTCCTGTGCATTGGCAGGCGTATTCTTAACCACTGCACCACCAGGGAAGTCCAATACGTATAAAGCTTTTAGGACAAGGCCTGGAGTATAATCAGCTCCATATTTTAGCAACTGTTACTATTATACTGTCCCCTTATCTGATGTTGTGGGCATAACTGGAGGCGGCATATGATACAAGCATTTTTCTCACATCATAAAATAAATCTTTGCTTCCTTTGAAAGTTCTCTGGAAGAAAAGTTTCCTTCAGGAGGTTGTTAATTCCTATGTGGATTCCTTATAAGAGAAAACACTTTCCTTAACACAGGGAAAATGAAACTGGTCATGTTCTAGACAGTGGTGAATTAGACCAGCCTGAAGAGCCAAGGTGTCTTAGTCAGGAATGGTTCAGTTGCAAATAACAGAATCCTTGTTATGCACTAGCCAAAGCAAGAAGAACATTATGGGGGAGGAAGGAAGGGGCAAGTCTAGATGAACACTTGGGGGCAGGAAGTAGACAGGTCTCATGAGGAACTAGAACCAGGAACTGGAAACTTCTAAATAGAACCAGACTCCCACTCTTGCTCACCACTCCCTCCACACCACCCTAGCCTAGCCATCTTCAGCTCTCGCCTGGATGGTTGCGACATTCTCTCTGCTTCTTCCTTTGTCCCTCTAAGACCCATTCCTCACACAACAGCCAGAGCGATCTTTTAAAAATGTAATAAGATTGTGTTGTTTCCCTGTACAAAACCTTTCAGCGGTGTCCCATTGTACCTGAAGGCAGGAATTTGTCCTCTTGTTCACTGCTATATCCCTGGGCATGGCACATAGTAGGTGCTCAAGAAATTTGTTGATTGACTGAATGGAAATGCACCAGGATTCCTGGCAGAACCGTTCTCTCCTTCTCCCTCTGAGGTTTCTTGTCACTCTTTGTGAGTCTTCCATGGTTCTCTCTCTGAGTTCTTGCCATTCCCATTCACATGGTGCAAAATGGCTGTCCAGCCAATGTCGCCTCTCAGTTTCAGCATCACCTGCTAACACATCCCAGAGTCCAAATATCTGGAAGAGAGAAGTTGACTGGTTCAGCTTGGATGAGGGGATCCACCCCTATTCATTCAGTTATGGCTGGGGACTGCTGAAGCCCACTTCTATGGGAGAGGCATTTTTAGAAAAGAGGAACATGGGCTGGCAGACCACCCTCAGAATTGTGTACTACCTTTAGGGCAAGGCTCAGGTATGGGGAATCCCCAGTCCTCAGGGAGTCCAGTACTAGGTTTGGGTGGGCAATTACACCTTGTCTAGAAGATCCCAAATAGAATCCACGATATGAAATAGAGATAATAAACTAGCTACAATTTTTATGAACTATTGAACCACATTCCAGACATAGGTCTAAGAACTTTATAGGTATCAACTCTAGGCATCAAAGTGTACAATCTTCCCAACAATGCAATAAATAAGGTACTATTATCCCCATTAAATAGATGAGGATGTGGAGGCACAGAGAGATTGTCAGTGATGGAGCCAGAATTCTAAGCATTCCAGCCCCCGACTGCATCTGTTCCTTCACCACTTAAACAAGATAAAGACATAAATCCCCTCTTACAATGAGGAAAATGAGGTTCCGAGAGATAAAGTAAAAAGAAAAATGTACATAAAGCCACCTGGCTATAAAGTAACAAAGCCTTGATTGCAACAGCTCTGCAGCCCTTAGGCCAAACTTCCCCCATCAGTGTGCCCACTACAATTAAAAAAAAAACACCCAGTTTTATTGAGATAGAATTCACATTCACCTATTTAAAGTGTATAATTCAATGGTTTCTAGTATAGTCACAGATATGTACAACCATCACCACAGTCAATTTGCCCGCTACAACTCTATGGATAAGATAATTCTATCCCAAAGAGGGGAAGTGACTAGTCAATCGTCACACAGGATGTAGATGGCAGAACCCAGGCCACTGTCCCAACCACTATGAGAATATTTCTGGAAATCCCCACTTGAATAACTATGTTTGTCAGAACAAGGATGGCTTGTTGTGGTGTGATGGCATGGGGGCAGAGCTGGGAGGAGACAGGATAAGAAAGCCCCTATCCCATGGAGACAGTGTCCAAAGCCAAAACTCTGGCCTCTGTGACCTCCCCTGCCTAGCCAGACAACCTCTTTTCTTGCTTCTCTCCTTTATTCCTTTGACAAACACCTACTGTCCTTTAAGCCTCGGTTCAAATATCTCCTCCTCCACAAAGACTTCCCTGATTCATATCAAGGCTGGGCTAAGTGCTCCTCCATGGTGTCTGCTGGACAGATTTCTCTGTCTCAACAGCACAGCTCTTCTCTGTCGTGGTCCCTCTGCCTTTGCTCAGTCCCCCCAGGGCTAAGTGCATGGATTTTGGAACTAAAAAGGCATGGATTTAAATCCAGGCTCCACCATGTCCTAGATCTGCGACTTTGGGAAAGCACATGGTAGGCCCCCCAAAGTTTCCAGTTCCTTTCACCCTTCCCTTCTGGTTTCTTGGAGGGTGCCTATTAAGCCTTAGTTCGCATTGGAATCCCACGTCCTCATGTCTGACAGCCTTCTGGCAAATGGCAGACACATTTTCATTGCTCAGACTGTCTTCCAATGGAGAAGCATTCTTCCTCCCCCAAATGCAGCTCAGTCCTTCTGGCTTGGGTGGTTCTGACTCTAAGTCCCAGGGGTGGGCAGAAGACCCAAGGTTGGCCAATCCAAGGTTTCTGTCCTGTGTCTCTAGTGATTGATCCAGAGATAGGGATGGGCTGGTGACTTAATCAGAATCCCTTCAAGAAATCTGTCAAATGGACATTAGAAAAAAGGTCTCTCTGCCTCTGTCTCTCACGCTCAGCATGAGATACATGGCATTGAAGGTTTGGCATGCCAGCAGCCATCTCCTGTCTGAGAATGACGCCAAGCAGAGTCAAATAAGCCTGAAAGATGGAAAGAGCGAAAGTTCTGATGCCCTCCTGGATTCAGATGGTAGTACTTCAAGACAGTGATGGTCTGCTAGGGGGAAGGAAACTGACATTACCCTTGCCTACTCTGTGCCAGGCACATGGGCTTTCCTGTTGTTATCTCGTGCATTCCTCACTACATCCCTACAGGTTAAGAGCCAGACTCTCCACGTTATAGCTAAGGAAATTAAGGTTCAGACTTGAGAAGTAGTGTGCACGCCTCACAGCCAGCAACAGCAGGGTCAGGCCCAGCTGACTTGAGGCCCAGGCTCCAGACCCGCCTCGTGACCTCTCCATCCTTTATTGGTGCTCCCAGGGGCATAATCACCTACATTCAAGTTCTAGATGAAAACTGGTACTACCATCAGCAACCTAAAGTTTGTTTGAGAAAACAAACCGCACTATACTAATGGTTGTCGTTAATAGTTGAAAAGGGGGTTGGAGCTAAGTTGAAAAAAGAGAGGAGTCAAATAAGTGCTGGAATAGGAGACGATGTTTTTGTAAAGAAGTCTTGGAAAATACAAAGGCCTTCATTACCGGAGGAGGCACCTGAACTATTAACAGGCAGGACATTGATAGAGCTTGGTCAGAAGCCCTGCTGGGCTCTGCTTTGACCTAGAATGGAATTAATATGGTTGGGGCTGAATCTAAATACAAAGACCAGGGTGAACCTGAACAGTGCAGCCTGAATGGCACATCGTTCAAGAAGGGTCTGTACAGCTATGAATTAGATGAGAGGGCCTTCAGTCAGGGTCTTTAGGTTGGAAGTAACAGAAGGCAACTGTGACTCAAATAAAACAAAACCAAAAAGGAATCTATTAGAAGGACACGGAGGAGATCAAAGAATCTACAGAAGATCTTGAGAGCCAAGTTCCAGGAAAGAACAAGATGAAATTAGAAGTTTCTGCTAGTGGGATTCCCAGAGCTTACCTGGATCTTGTTCTTAATATGAAAACTGGTGGGCATTGCAGCAAAACTTTACCTGGAAATAAGTTTTATAAATGAAAACGTCAGGCAAGCTAAATTCTTGTTTCTGGAAGATCTGTCTAAATGAAGAAGACCCGCCAGTGACCTGGGAACCCTCCCAGGGTTTGGATTCACTTCTAGAGAGAGAGAAAAAAAAATTGACAAGAGAAGGCAGGAGATCTAGATCCCAAAGTACAAAATCGGGGTTGAAAGGCTGGACAGACTACAGTGTGGGGATAACAATGAAAGTAAGAAAATAAGAACTGTTGTTTATCAAGTGCTTACAAAGTGCCATGCACTGTGCTAGATGCTTTCTATAGGTTAGTGCATCTTATCCTCAAAACAAGCCTGCTATAAAGATAGGGTTATCACTCCTAATTTTAGGTTGGGAGCCTGAAGATGAAGAAACTTACACACGGGCAGGCAGTGGTGATGCAGGGACTTGAACCTAGGTGTATCTGGCTCCAAAAACCATGCTTATATCCTTTAGGCTTTACTAGGTCAAGGCGAATGGGAGCGGGAGAAATCTACTTTCTGTCGATGAAGTTAACACGGGGGTTAGCAGGTGCCATAACTTGGGAGTGTGTGGCACAGAGGTGGCTAGGGCTCCCCCGGACCCAGTTCTTGCGGGTAGCAGAGGTGACTCAGGAGACCCTTGAGAGCCAGGAACTGGGTGCTGTGGAAGGTGTCTGCAAAGGAGGCTCTTGGGTCCAGAGTGGGTGGAGAGAAGCAGTCTCTCAGCATCTATTGACCGCTCTCTGGATTGGCTCAGGAACTTGAAGGGGAGGGGCTTAGGCCGCTGGGATGCTGATCTGAGGCTGGACCAGGAAGCTGGAGCTCGCTCGCCCTCCTGGTGCTATGGCCCAAGTGCTGTAGACACACGTCTGAGTTTGGATCCTGCCCCTCCTCCTTCTAGGTCTACGACTTAGAGATTTAACAATCTTGAGCCCCAGGTTTCTGTAAAGTGCAGATAATCGGAGTATTATCAGAGTGTATATAGCCAAATAATAGATAATAAATTTGCCGTTGGGAGAATTCAGTGAGGCGACGGATATGAAGGACTAACTCAGCGCCTAGGGCCGTGGGCGCTTGGTAAACGGCAGCCATATTATCACGAGATTCCATCCTCTGCTGAGGCGGTGAAGCTTTTTCTGCTTTCAGCTTGCTTTCACTCCCATTGCCTACTTTGGTAGTAAGGTGAGACTGCATTCCAGGGAGGGAGTAAATTTAATATGTCTCTCACCTTTCACTTGTTCAAACTCTGAATTTTTAAATTGTTTTTATGGTTCACAGCTCACTTCACAATTGTAATTTGTCTCCGGCCTGGAAGATTTTAACCCTCATATAAAAGCAATAGATATTTCATGCTCGGAATTTTCTCTGTAGGTGTTCTTTCTTCTGTTGGTGTTTTTTTGTTTTTGTTTGCTGTCTGTTTGTTTTTGTAAACAAAACACTGGATTGGTGTTAAAATATTTCACTGGTCAAAATCAGTGACCAATTCTGGTCTTTTTTTTTTTTTTTTTTTTTGGCGGTACACGGGCCTCTCACTGTTGTGGCCTCTCCCGTTGCGGAGCACAGGCTCCAGACGCGCAGGCTCAACGGCCATGGCTCACGGGCCCAGCCACTCCGCGGCATGTGGGATCTTCCCGGACCGGGACACGAACCCGTGTCCCCTGCATCGGCAGGCGGACTCTCAACCACTGCGCCACCAGGGAAGCCCCATTTGCTTTATTTTTTTTTTAATTTTTATTTATTTATTTTTGGCTGCATTGGGTCTTCGTTGCTGCGCAGGCTTTCTCTAGCTGTGGAGAGTGGGGGCTACTCTTCATTGTGGTGCGCGGGCTTCTCATTGTGGTGCCTTCTCTTGTTGCGGAGCACGGGCTCTAAGCACACTGGCTTCAGTAGTTGTGGCTCGCGGGCTCTAGAGCGCAGGCTCAGTAGTTGTGGCTCGCAGGCTCAATAGTTGTGGCTCACAGGCTCTAGAGCACAGGCTCAGTAGTTGTGGTGCACAGGCTTAGTTGCTCTGTGGCATGTGGGATCTTCCTGGACCAGGGATCGAACCCGTGTGTCCTGCGTTGGCAGGCGGATTCTTAACCACTGTGTTACCAGGAAAGTCCTGCTATATTTGCTTTAATTTCTCTCTGCATTTTAAAAATGTTGTGAACTATTTGAAAGCCAAAGACATCATTGCCCTTTAGCTTTTAAATAGTGAATACTTCATGTATCTCCGGAGGATAACAACACTCGTCTACATAAATGCAATACTATTACCACACCTAAGAAAGTTAATACATATTCTATAATATCTTCTAATTGCAAGTTCATGTTCAAATTTCCTCAATTGATACAAGAATATATTTTATAGATTTTTTTCCAGATCAGGATTGAATTAAAGTTCACCCATTGCACTTGGTTTTAGGGTCTCTCTATTCTCTTTTATATATTTATTTTTTGGCTGCACCACGTGGCTTGTGGAATCTTAATTCCCCGACCAGGGATTTAACCTGGGCCCACGGCAGTGAAAGGGCCAAATCTTAACCACTGGACCTCCAGGGAATTCCCTCTATTTTCGTTAAATCTAGAGCAATTCCTCTACATTTTTGGATTTTTCATGTCATTGATGTTTTAATCCAGGTTAGTTGTCTTTTAGAAAATATTACATTGTTTCCTTTGAATTGCTTTTTTTGTACAGTATTTTTTTATTGTGGTAAAATATGCATAACATAAAAGTTGCCATCTTAACTGTTTTGAAGAATTCAGTGGCATTAAGTATATTGTCAAGGTTGTACACCATCACCACTATCTATTTCCAGAACTTTTTCATCATCCCAAACAGAAACCCTGTACCAATAAACAATAAGTCCCCATTCTCCCTTCCCCCAGCTCCTGGTAACCTTGGTAACCTCTATTCTACTTTCTGTCTCTATGAATTTGCCTATTCTAGGTGCCTCATCAGGTGGAATCATACAGTATTTGTCCTTTGTGTTTGACTTATTTCAGTTGACATAATGTTTTCAAAGCTCATCCGTGTTCTAGCATGTATCAGAATTTCATTCTTTGTATTGCTTTTTAAAGTTAATCTGTTAGAGTTTTATATTTAATCTTTTATAAGATAACTTTTTCACCTGAAGGAAAGTATTTACATGCATTACCAAATTTAAGAGACTCTGCCTAGACTTTTATACTTGTCAAGTTAATTAGATCTAGATCAGTGAGGTCATAGGGAGTTAATTTATCACCAAACTGGAATAAAATTAACCTTCTATAACAAAAATAGTGTACAGCTTTAAATGAATAACCACTGTTTTCTACAACAAACATTCTTTTTAAAAAGTAGCTTTCTAAAAAAAATGTAGTTTTCTATAATAAGAATTATTAGCCTCAGGGTTACAAGTAAATACTTCCTGGAATTATTAAAACAAACATTCCAATATTATAGAAAAGCTCTTTGTCTTTTTAATTAAAAGACTTAGACAGTCTTTTTATAATGACATGATTTGGAAGTCATTTGGATCTGTCTTAAATTTTACGGTAACTCCTATGTAAAAATTCACTAGCCTTCTTCTTTATGTTTCTAAACAAAGGAGGATGGATAATCCGGTGTTGGCATTCTCTAAAGCACTTAGATTAATAGCTTCTCATCTTCTCAAGTTTCCTGATAAAGATCAGACCTTTATGGTTTATTATAATGTTTTTCTGTATCTCTAAACTCATGAAAGCTTCATAATGTACCTTCTATTTCTCCATTCTATTTTGATATTTAATCACTTATATAGATAGATATCTGACATAATTCTAAGCACTTTACATATATTTAATGCTCATACAACCCTATAAGGGCTTTCCTCTCCTTCTCTCCTTCCCTCTCCCCCTCCTCCTCCTTCTTCTTCCATAAGTGGTTTTTAAAATCTCCATTTTAGGGCTTCCCTGGTGGCGCAGTGGTTGGGAGTCCGCCTGCCAATGCAGGGGACACGGTTTCGTGCCCTGGTCTGAGAGGATCCCGCGTGCCTTGGAGCGGCTGGGCCCGTGGGCCATGGCCGCTGGGCCTGCGCGTCCGGAGCCTGTGCTCCAGAACAGGAGAGGCCGCAGCGGGGAGAGGCCCACGTACCGAAAAAAAAAAAAAAATCTCCATTTTAAAGGTGAGAAAAATGAGGCACTGAGAAAGTACTTGACCTGCCCAGTGTCACACAACGGTGGGATAGCCAGGGAGTTCTGGGAGATCAGGCACAATCTCTTTCCAGAGCCCTTGTTCTTAACCTCTATATATTCTCACTATAGTAAAAAAAAAAAAAAAGCAAACTTTACAGATACATACAACATAGAAATTAAGTCTCTTTAATCCTACCCACAAGAAATATTCAGTGCTAACAGTTTATGTTTTAATTTTAAATCTAATTATAGAGTACAAATACACAGATAACCACATTTTTGGTGGAAGGTATAGCCATAATTAAAAGCAAATATTAATCCGTTATGTGGTTGGCAGGAAACTTCCAAGAGGCTTCAGTCTGACCCAGCTCAAGCTATCCAACTGGACAGGGCTAAGGGGTGGGGATGGCTCAGTTTAGCTGTGGGCAGCTGGCAATGATCCCCACAGCAGGTGGCCACTTGAACAGGAGGGGAACAACAAGTAGGAACAGGGGGCCAAAGTGGGTGAGATTAATATTAAATAGGGTGAAAGCAGGGGCAGAAACCAGGTATCCCAGATGAGTCCAGCCAGAAAGGATGACCCAGCACCAGTAAAGCAAGGGGCTGGGCTGTGGGTCTAGTGTTGCCCATGAAGACAGGTCACAGTTATATGGCGTCCCAAGGCTGTGCCAAGACAAAAGCTACTAGACATCTGTGTGAAAAGATACTGTCTCAAGTATGTTAATCAAAATAGAAAGGCACCCTAGTAGAAGAGTGCTGGACATGGCAGGGTTATGACCATGAGTGGGAATCAGGCAACCAGAAATGGTTAGAGTGGGGGCCATTACAGATAGTACGAGAATGGGTATACACAAGGGCCTAAGTCAGCAGTCCTCAAATGTTTTTATTTCAGGATCCCTTAACACTCCTATAAACTTTTGTTTATATGGGTTACAGCTATTAATATTTTCTCTTTTAGAAATTAAAACAGAAATTTAAAAAATAAAGAATACACCAGCACGTATTCCAGTTAGCCATCAGAGCAATGATGGCATCACAGAGTCTCTGGAAAACACCACACTTCTTGAGAGAATAAGGGTAAAAAAAAATGCTGCATTAATATTATTTTTAATTTCACTTACTGCCTGATAGTGGCTCAGAGACCTCCATACTTTAAGAACAACCAGTTCAGATACTATGTAGCCTCTTATATTTGTGTAGTACTGTATAGTTTACAAAACCCTGTGAATTAGGACTAGCATTCTTATTCCCATTTCAGAGCTTTAAAGCACACTGCCATGGAGTAGGGGAGGAACTAGGCTGTCCTGTCTCTCAAGAGTTAATGCTGAGATGGTCCCTTGGGTCCCTTGGCTGCTGCGATTGCACTTTCCAAGCTTCACATGATTCCCGGACTTGCTCTCTGGTCTAACACTTGGCTTTCTCTCTACCAGGGACCTGGTCAGGTTCACCCTGTGCCTGGAAAGCTGCAGAGCTGTCTCGGAGGAGCTAAAGGCAAGAACATCAGATGCTCAGATTTCCATGTGAGGGATTCTAATGTAATCATCAGATAAATATAGAGGGTCTACCTAGAAGGCAGAGATAGTAGGAACTGAGTATTTTAATTTTAATATCATACCTTCTCAGTCAGTTTTCAGCCCAGGCAACAGAAATCTTTCTAGGTGTTTAAAGCAGAAAGCAATTAATTTCAGGAAATTGAATGCTTACAAAATCATTGTAAATCATTGAAAATCTGGAGGAGAGAGAATCAGAGGTCAACTCAAGAATGACTAATTTCAAGAACATAGTCATACTTCTCTACAATTAAGATTCAGGGGTCAGAAAGCTAGGATTGGGTAGCTCTCCTTTGGTGGCCACTGTTGCTATAGCTGCCTTCCCAACTCATGGAGCTGGAGACTGGAAATGGAAAGACTGCTGCAGGAAAACCCCATGTCTCCAGTGATGACCCTATTGTCCAGTAGAAATGGCCAAAGTGCAGGAAAATGGTTTCTTCCTCATTTCCATCTTGTAAATCTTACCCAAGTGCATCTAACTGGCAATACCTAGCTTTCATCCAGAATCCTAGCTGCAAGGGAGCCTGAGAAATGCCATCCTAAACCTTCCCACTTCTGCAATATAAGAAGGCTCGCTAGAAGGAAGTGGGAATAGATGTTTAACCCCAACTGAAGCTAGTCAACTCACTAGATTTCTGACTATGGGTTGACTGGAATGTGAGCTCCATGCAGGCAGAGGTTTTTGTCTGATTTGTCTTCTGCTGTGTCCTCAGAGCCTAAAATATTACAAAGTAGTTGCTAAATAAACGGGTAGATACACACCAAAATGAATGTTTCCTCAGGAGCTCTTTGGGTGAACATCAGAAAGATAACAATAGTGGCAAGAGGTCCAAGTTACTCTGACAATGTCTGGGGTCTACTTTGCCTTCCTTGAATCTAGATGAGCTTTATGATTGTTTTGACTAGTGGATGGAAGTGATGCTGTGTCAGTTTCCAGGCTGGCCTTAAAAGAATGGCAGCTTCCAGGGCCTGTCTCTGCCATGTAAAAAGTTCAACTACCCTGATGGACAGACCACGTGGAGAGGCTCTGAGACTACACATCTAAACCCAGCCTTTCGGGCATTCCCATCAAGTGCCAGGCATATGAATAAGGCTGTGTTGAACCCTCCAGATCAGCCTAGCTGTCAGTTAGAACATTACCAACGAACTCTGATTCATTCCAGATGGAAGAAAAGAATCACCCAAATCAGGCCTGTCCAAATTCCCGACTCATAACTTGTGAGATATTATACAGTGGTTGTTTTAAACCACTGAGTTTTGTTATATAGCAATAGATAACCAGAATACACTTCAAGTGTGATATTAATGAATACAAAGCTGCCTGTGGTAAGGATGCAGAAAGTGTTCCATTTATATCTCATGTAGATTTCCGGGGTCATAATTTTAATCCTGTCTGGTGAGATGTACTAGAACACCCTAGTTTTGTTCAAGAATTATTCTCTACAGAGCAACAGATCTTGGGTATTTCCAAATGATACTGATATGTTGGAGAAAAATATGAATAATAGTAACTGTATGGAAAAGATGTCTGTGGTTAAAGCGAAGATAACATACTCAGGAGACTGGAAATACTTTGCTCTAAAGACGGCAAAGTGGGGCTTCCCTGGTGGCACAGTGGTTAAGAATCTGCCTGCCAGTGCAGGGGACACAGGTTCGAGCCCTGGTCCGGGAAGATTCCCACATGCCACGGAGCAACTGAGCTGGTGTACCACAACTACTGAGCCTGCGCCCTAGAGCCCGCAAGCCACAACTACTGAGCCCACGTGCCACACTACTGAAGCCTGTGTGCCTAGAGCCTGTGCTCTACAACAAGAGAAGCCACGACAATGAGAAGCCCGCACACCACAAGAAAGAGTAGCCCCCGCTTACCGCAGCTAGAGAAAGCCCGTGCACAGCAATGAAGAACCAACACAGCCATAAACAAACAAACAAACAAACAGAAAGACAGCAATGGGATTTGGTTCAAGATTGCAGAGTAGAAGGACATGCTGTCACTACCTCTTGTGAGAGCGCCAGAATTACAACTAACTGCTCAACAATCATCAACAGGAAGACACTGGAGCTCACCAAAAAAGATATGCCACATTCAAAGACAAAGGAGAAGCCACAATGAGACAGTAGGAGGGAAGCAATCTCAATAGAATCAAATCCCATAACTGCTGGGTGGGTGACCCACAACTGGAGAACACTTATACCACAGAAGTCTACCTACTGGAGTGAAGGTTCTGAGCCCCACGTCAGGCTTCCCAAACTGGGGCGCTGGCAACGGGAGGAGGAATTCCTAGAGAATCAGACTTTGAAAGCTAGCAGGATTTGATTGCAGAACTTCGACAGGACTGGGGGAAACAGAGACTCCACTCTTGGAGGGCATTCACAAAATAGTGTGCACATCAGGACCCAGAGGAAGGAGCAGTGACCCCATAGGAGACTGAACCAGACGTATCTGCTAGTGTTGGGGAGTTTCCTGCAGAGGCGGGAGGTGGCCTTGAGGACAAGGACACTGGCAGCAGAAGTTCTGGGAAGTACTTCTTGGCATGAGCCCTCCCAGGGTATGCCATTAGCCCCATGAAAGAGCATGGGTAGGATCCAGTGTTGGGTAGCCTCAGGCCAAAAAACCAACAGGGAGGGAACACAGCCCCACCCCTCAACAGCAGACAAGCGGATTAAGTTTTACTGAGCTCTGCCCACCAGAGCAACAGCCAGCTCTACCCACCACCAGTCCCTCCCATCAGGAAACTTGCAGAAACCTCTTAGATAGCGTCATCCACTGGAGGGAAGACAGCAGAAACAAGAACTACAATCCTGCAGCCTGTGGAACTAAAACCACATTCACAGAAAGATAGACAAGATGAAAAGGCAGAGGGCTATGTACAAGATGAAGGAACAAGATAAAACCCCAGAAAAACAACTAAATGAAGTGGAGATAGGCTACCATCCAGAAAAAGAATTCAGAATAATGATAGTGAAGATGATCCAGGACCTTGGGAAAAGAATGGAGGCAAAGATCCAGAAGATGTAAGAAATGTTTAACAAAGACCTAGAACAATTAAAGAACAAACAAACAGAGATGAACAATACAATAATTGAAGTGAAAAATACACTGGAAGGAATCAATAACAGAATAATTGAGACAGAAGAACGGATAAGTGACCTGGAAGACAGAATGGTGGAATTCACTGCTGCAGAACAGAATAAAGAAAAATGAATGAAAAGAAATGAAGACAGCGCAAGAGACCTCTGGGACAATATTAAACGCAACAATACTTGCATTATAGGGCTCCCAGAAGGAGAAGAGAGAAAGAAAGTACCCGAGAAAATATTTGAAGAGATTATAGTCAAAAACTTCTCTAACATGGGAAAGGAAATAGCCACCCAAGTCCAGGAAGCACAGAGAGTCCCAGGCAGGATAAACCCAAAGAGAAACACGCAGAGACACATAGTAATCAAATGGGCAAAAATTAAACACACAAAAAAATTATTGAAAGCAATAAGGGAAAGATGACAAATAACATGCAAGGGAACTCCCACAAGGTTAACAGCTGATTTCTCAGCAGAAACTTTACAAGCCAGAAGGGGCATGCTATACTTAAAGTGATGAAAGGGAAGAACCTACAACCAGGATTACTCTACCCAGCAAGGATCTCATTCAGATTTGATGGAGAAATCAAAAGCTTTACAGACAAGCAAAAGCTAAGAGAATTCAGCACCACCAAACCAGCTCTACAACAAATGCTAAAGGAACTTCTCTAAGTGGAAAACACAAGAGAAGAAAAGGACCTACAAAAAACAAACCCAAAACAGTTAAGAAAATGGACATAGGAACATACATATTGATAATTACCTTAAACGGGAATAGATTAAATGCTCCAACCAAAAGACACAGGCTCACTGAATGGATACAAAAACAAGACCCATATATACGCTGTCTACAAGAGACCCACTTCAGACCTAGGGACACATACAGACTGAAAGTGAGGGGATGGAAAAAGATATTCCATGCAAATGGAAATCAAAAGAAAGCTGGAGTAGCAATACTCATATCAGATAAAACAGACTTTAAAATAAAGAATGTTACAAGAGACAAGGAAGGACACTACATAATGATCAAGGGATCAATCCAAGAAGAAGATATAACAATTATAAATATATATGCACCCAACATTGGAGCACCTCAATACATAAGGCAACTGCTAACAGCTATAAAAGAGGAAATCAACAGTAACACAATAATAGTGGGGAACGTTAACACCTCACTTACACCAATGGACAGATCATCCAAAATGAAAATAAATAAGGAAACAGAAGCTTTAAAAGACACAATAGATCAGAGAGATTTAATTGATATTTATAGGACATTCCATCCAAAAACAGCAGATTACATTTTCTTCTCAAGTTCGCACGGAACATTCTCCAGGATAGGTCACATCTTGGGTCATAAATCAAGCCACAGTAAATTAAGGAAAATTGAAATCATATCAAGCATCTTTTCTGACCATAACACTATGAGATTAGAAATCAATTACAGGAAAAAAATGTAAAAAACACAAACACATGGAGGCTAAGTGATATGTTACTAAATAACCAAGAGATCACTGAAGATATCAAAGAGGAAATAAAAAATATCTAGGGACAAATGACAATGAAAACACAATGATCCAAAACCAATGGGTTGCAGCAAAAGCAGTTTTAAGAGGGACGTTTATAGCAATACAATCCTTCCTCAAGAAACAACAAACATCTCAAATAAACAATCTAACCTTACACCTAGAGAAAGAAGAACTAAGAAAACCCAAAGTTAGTAGAAGGAAAGAAATTATAAAGGTCAGAGCAGGAATAAATGAAATAGAAACAAAGAAAACAATTGCAAAGATCAATAAAACTAAAGCCTGGTTCTTTGAGAAGATAAACACAATTGATAAACCATTAGTCAGACTCATCAAGAAAAAGAGGGAGAGGACTCAAATCAATAAAATTGGAAATGAAAAAGGAGAAGTTACAACAGATACTGCAGAAATCCAAAGCATTCTAAGAGACTACTACAGACAACTCTATGCCAATAAAATGGACAACCTGAAAGAAATGGACAAATTCTTAGAAACGTATAACCTTCCAAGACTGAACTAGGAAGAAATAGAAAATATGAACAGGCCAATCGCAAGTAATGAAATTGAAACTGTGATTAAAATCCTCCAACAAACTAAAGTCCAGGACCAGATGGCTTCACAGGTGAGTTTTATCAAACATTTAGAGAAGAGCTAACACCCATCCTTCTCAA
Source organism: Mesoplodon densirostris (assembly GCF_025265405.1). Classification (NCBI taxonomy): domain Eukaryota; kingdom Metazoa; phylum Chordata; class Mammalia; order Artiodactyla; family Ziphiidae; genus Mesoplodon; species Mesoplodon densirostris. Next base: position 23,015,083 of record NC_082662.1, on the reverse strand, counting down.
ACTCTTCCAAAAAATTTCAGAGGAAGGAATACTCCCAAACTCATTCTATGAGGCGACCATCACCCCGATACCAAAACCAAAGATACTACAAAAAAATTAAAGTTGATACAAACAGATGGAGAAATATACCATGTTCTTGGGTTGGAAGAATCAATATTGTGAAAATGACTATACTACCCAAAGCAATCTACAGATTCAATGCAATCCCTATCAACTTACCAATGGCATTTTTTACAGAACTAGAACAAAAAATCTTAAAATTTGTATGGAGACACAAAAGACCCCGAACAGCCAAAGCAGTCTTGAGGGAAAAAAACGGAGCTGGAGGAATCAGACTTCCTGACTTCAGACTATACTACAAAGCTACGGTAATCAAGACAATGTTGTACTGGCACAAAAACAGAAACATAGATCAATGGAACAGGATAGAAAGCCCAGAGATAAACCCACACACCTATGGTCAACTAATCTATGACAAAGAGGAAAGGATATACAATGGAGACAAGACAGTCTCTTCAATAAGTGGTGCTGGGAAAACTGGACAGCTACATGTAAAAGAATGAAATTAGAGCACTTCCTAACACCATACACAAAAATAAACTCAAAATGGATTAGAGACCTAAATATAAGACTGGACACTATAAAACTCTTAGAGGAAAACACAGGAAGAACACTCTTTGACATAAATCACAGCAAGATCTTTTTTGATCCACCTCCTAGAGTAATGGAAATAAAAACAAAAATAAACAAATGGGACCTAATGAAACTTAAAAGCTTTTGCACAGCAAAGGAAACTACTAACAAGCTGAAAAGACAACCCTCAGAATGGGAGAAAATATTTGCAAATGAATCAACAGACAAAGGTTTTATCTCCAGAATATATAAACAGCTCATGCAGCTCAATATTAAAAAAACAAACAACCCAATCCAAAATGGGCAGAAGACTTAAATAGACATTTTTCCAAAGAAGACATACAGATGGCCAAGAAGCACATGAAAAGCTGGTCAACATCACTAATTATTAGAGAAATGCAAATCAAAACTGCAATGAGGTATCACCTCATACCAGTCAGAATGGGCATCATCAGAAAATCTACAAACGACAAATGTTGGAGAGGGTGTGGAGAAAAGGGAACCCTCTTGCACTATTGGTGGGAATGTAAATTGATACAGCCACTATGGAGAACAGTATGGAGGTTCCTTAAAAAAACAAAAATAGAATTACCATATGACCCAGCAATCCTACTACTGGGCATATACCCAGAGAAAACCATAATTCAAAAAGACACATACAGGGCTTCCCTGGTGGCACAGTGGTTGAGAGTCTGCCTGCCGCTGCAGGGGACACAGGTTCGTGTCCCAGTCCGGGAAGATCCCACATGCCACGGAGCGGCTAGGCCTGTGAGCCATGGCTGCTGAGCCTGCGCGTCTGGAGCCTGTACTCCGCAACAGGAGAGACCACAGCAGTGAGAGGCCCACGTACCACACACACACACACAAAAACCCACATACACCCCAATGTTTATTGCAGCATTATTTACAATAGCCAGGTCATGGAAGCAAACTAAATGCCCATCTACAGACTAATGCATACAGAAGATGTGGTACATATATACAATGTAATATTACTCAGCCATAAAAAGGAAAGAAATTGGGTCATTTGTAGAGACGTTGATGGACCTAGAGACTGTCATACAGAGTGTAGTCAGTCAGAAAGAGAAAAACAAATATCGTATGTTAACACATATATGTGGAATCTGAAAAAATGGTACAGATGAACCAGTTTGCAGGGCAGAAATTGAGACACAGATGTAGAGAACAAACGTATGGACACCAAGGGGAAAAAGTGGCGGTGGGGGAGGTGGTGATGTGATGAACTGGGAGATTGGGATTGACATGTATACACTGATATGTATAAAATGGATGACTAATAAGAACCTGCTGTATAAAAAAATAAATAAAAGGAAATTCAAAAAAGAAAAAAAGACAGCAATGGTTACTGCACATCTTGAAAATGTGAATTTATTCCACTCCAAAGCCTTCTTACTGGTGTAAATTTCGACAAAACTGTGAAAAAAAACTATGATAATGTCCATGCAGGGCCGAGTAGGCATAAAGTGACCCACATCTTTATTATATCAATGACTAGATTGCTATAGATTTCTTTTTAAAAGCTAAGTAATTATTGTGGTAAAAACATATCATAAGGGCCTCCCTGGTGGCGCAAGTGGTTGAGAGTCCGCCTGCCGATGCAGGGGATACGGGTTCGTGCCCCGGTCTGGGAGGATCCCATATGCCGCGGAGCGGCTGGGCCCGTGAGCCATGGCCACTGAGCCTGCGCGTCCGGAGCCTGTGCTCCGCAACGGGGAAGGCCACAACAGTGAGAGGCCCGCATACCGCAAAAAAAAAAAAAAAAAAAAAAAAAACATATCATAAAATTTACCACCTTTACCATTTTTTTTTTTTTTTTTTTTGCGGTATGCGGGCCTCTCACTGTTGTGGCCTCCCCCGTTGCGGAGCACAGGCTCCGGACGTGCAGGCTCCGGACGCGCAGGCCCAGCGGCCATGGCTCACGGGCCCAGCCGCTCCGCGGCATATGGGATCCTCCCAGACCGGGGCACGAACCCGTATCCCCTGCATCGGCAGGCGGACTCCCAACCACTTGCGCCACCAGGGAGGCCCCACCTTTACCATTTTTAAGTGTACAGTTCAGTGTACACTTAACAGTAGTGTTAAGTATATTGACATTTTTGTGAAACAGTTCTCCTAAGTCTATTTATCTTACAGAATTGAAACTCTCTACCCATTACACAATTCCCCTTTGTTCTCTCCCTCCAGCCACTGGTATATTTATTTTTTTTAATGTTTATTTTTATTTATTTATTTATTTATTTTGGCTGCACTGGGTCTTAGTTGCAGCATGCGGACTCTTTAGTTTCAGCATGCGTGCAGGATCTATTTCCCCAACTAGCGATTGAACCTGGCCCCCCTGCATTGGGAGCCTGGAGTCTTACCCATTGGACCACCAGGGAATTCCCCAGCCACTGGTGTGTGTGTGTGTGTGTGTGTGTGTATATATATATATATATATATATATATATATATGAATTACTACTTTAAAGACCTCAGATAAGTAGAATCATACAGTATTTGTCCTTTTGTTACTAGCTTATTTTACTTAGCATAATGGCCTCAAGGTTCATCCATATTGTATCTTGTGACAGTATTTCCTTCATTTTTAAGGCTGCATTGTATTCTAAAGTATATTAAAAAAATAAAGTATGGGGCTTCCCTGGTGGTGCAGTGGTTGGGAGTCCGCCTGCCGATGCAGGGGACACGGGTTCGTGCCCCGGTCCAGGGGGATACCACATGCCACGGAGCGGCTGGGCCTGTGAGCAATGGCCGCTGGGCCTGCGCGTCCGGAGCCTGTGCTCCATGGCGGGAGAGGCCACAGCAGTGAGAGGCCCACATACCGCAAAAAAAAAAAAAAAAAAAAAAGTATGCATATACCTTATTTTATTTATCCATTTATCTGTCAATGGATATTTGGGTTGCTTCTACCTTTTGGTTATCATGAATAGTGCTGCTATAAACATGGGTGTGCAAATATCATTTTGAGACTGTGCTTTCAATTCTTTTGGCTATATATTCAGAAGTGGGATTGTTGGTCACATGGTAGTTTGATTTTGAATTTTTTGAGGAACTGCCATACTGTTTTCCATAGCAGTTGCACCATTTTACAATCTCATCAACTATCGATTGCTTTTAGAGGCTCAACTACCATGTACATAATAAGATATTGCCTTAAGTACCATAGAGAAGTCAACAGAAACAAAAGCTAGACCATTAGCCTCTCAGATCAATCAGGAGGGTTTAAGTTAATAGCTATTACAAAACACTGATTCATTATGTGTTTTTAATGGAAATATACAATTTAGAGAACTTATTTTTAGATAGCTTTAGTGTAATTAGGCTTGTGTTTTGATTTACATTTTGGCTTTTGTTTAGAAAGACATGGCCATAATACTTTTGGACTAGTTGAATAGCCTTTCTTTTGTGTTAAAATTTGAATGAAATATTTCAAATCTACAGAAATAATATAGCAAATATCTAAGTAGTTATAATTCGGCTTGAGCAAAACCATATTTTTATCATATTTCTTTTTTTAAAAAAATAAATAAATTTATTTATTTTTTGTCTGCCTTGGGTCTTCATCGCTGGGCGCGGGCTTTCTCTAGTTGTGGTGAGCGGTGGCTACTCTTCATTGCAGTGCACGGGCTTCTCATTGTGGTGGCTTCTCTTGTCGCAGAGCATGGGATCTAGGCGCACAGGCTTCAGTAGCTGTGGCACACGGGCTCAGTAGTTGTGTCACACTGGCTCTAGAGCGCAGGCTCAGTAGTTGTGGTGCATGGGCTTAGTTGCTCCGTGGGATGTTCCCGGACCAGGGCTCAAACCCGTGTCCCCTGCATTGGCAGGTGGATCCTTAACCACTGCACCACCAGGTAAGTCCCTAGCATATTTCTTGATACCTGTCCCCAGGAGTAGTGCAGTAGGGCAGGAAAAAAAACCCAACAAACATTTCCACTCTTGCTGACCATGACAGCAAGCACAATTGTCCGAAGTCAGAGAAAAGAAACTAGTAAATAAATTAATCCATACTTGCTCTTCCTGTAGTTTGAGAGGAATCATGGGCTCTGTAGTCTTGCAGACCTGGATTCAAGTCATGGGTTTGCTTCTTGCCAGTTGTGTGGCCTTGAGCAAGTTGCTTAACTTATCCCTGCCTCCGTTTCCTCATCTCTAAAATGGAGATAATCATAATACTTCCCAAGAATGTTGGGAGGATTAAAAGAGAAATATGAGCATTTATATATTTACTGTGTATGGTAAGTAACACAGAGTAAAGCTTCAGTAAATATTAGTAATTACTTGTTTTGTTTATTGAACACCTACTATGTGCCAGTCATTCTTCTAGTGCTGAGAATTCAGCAGTGAACAAGAGAGATATAGACCCCCATGGAGCTTACTTTCTAGTGACAGACGATAAATAAACAAGGTAATTTCAGATAGTGATAGGGACCATGGAGAAAATATAAGGTATGAGAAGGGGATGGAAGAGCTACTTTAGACGGGAGATGGGGGTCATGGGGGGCCTGTGTGAAGCCTTCAGAGCTGAAAGTAGCAGAAGGAATAATTCATTGGAAGGTTTGGAGAAGAGTGTTCAAGAGAGCAGAAAGGGTATTTGCTTAGACCCTGAGGCAAGAAAGCTTGGTTTGTACAAGAAGCACAAAGAAGAACAGGATGGCTGTACGTGAGGGTAAGGGAGGCTGGAAATTACATCAGAGAGTTAGGAAGGGCAGGCCAAGAAGGGTCCTGTAGACCATAGTAAAGAGCTTGGGTTTTATTCTTAAGGGACTGTGAAGACATTGGAGGGTTTTTATTGATAGTAGGGCCAGCATTCTTTGCTCTGGGGAGGTATTTGTGTGCTTTCTTGTAGGTGTGTTTTAGAATTATGTGTATGTATATGCTTTAGGAAAAACTTTTCTGGGGATATCACATTGGTTACTCATGTACTCCCCCTGGTGGAGTTGGTGGCTCAGCTTGCATGGTTTTGGATGAGCAGAAGCAAAGTAAATGAGCAATTGATCCTTTTAGTCAACAAACATTTATTGGGTGCCCTCCACATGCAAGGTTCTGTTCTGGTACTGAAATACATCTGTGAACAAAACAGACAAACATGCGTGCCCTCATGGAGCTCACATTCTGGTGGGGGGAGGAAGGGGAGGGCGATGGGGGTGGGGGCAAGATGTTAAACCAAATTCACTAGCAAATTGTTGGACGGGAAAAATGTTATTATAAAAAAATTAAGTGAGGGAACTGGGCTAGGAAGTGCAGGGAGGATGGTAATACTTTAATTTTTTTTAAACATCTTTATTGGAGTATAATTGCTTTACAATGGTGTGTTAGTTTCTGCTGTATAACAAAGTGAATCAGTTATACATATACATACGTCCCCATATCTCCTCCCTCTTGCGTCTCCCTCCCACCCTCCTTATCCCACCCTTCCAGGTGGTCACAAAGCACTGAGCTGATCTCCCTGTGCTATGCGGCTGCTTCCCACTAGCTATCTATTTTTTTTTTTTTTTTTTTTTTTTTTTTTTTTTTTTTGCGGTATGCGGGCCTCTCACTGTTGGGGCCTCTCCCGTTGCGGAACACAGGCTCCGGACGCGCAGGCTCAGCGGCCATGACTCACGGGCCCAGCCGCTCCGCGGCATGTGGGATCTTCCCGGACCGGGGCACGAACCCCTGCCCCCTGCATCGGCAGGCGGACGTTCAACCACTGCGCCATCAGGGAAGCCCTAGCTATCTATTTTATATTTGGTAGTGTATATATGTCCATGCCATTCTCTCACTTCATCCCAGCTTACGCTTCCCCCTCCCTGTGTCCTCAAGTCCATTCTCTACGTCTGCATCTTTATTCCTGTCCTGCCCCTAGGTTCTTCAGAACCACTTTTTTTTTTTAAGATTCCATATATATGTGTTAGCATACGGTATTTGTTTTTCTCTTTCTGACTTACTTCACTCTGTAGGACAGACTCTAGGTCCATCCACCTCACTACAAATAACTCAATTTTGTTTCTTTTTATGGCTGAGTAATATTCCATTGTATATATGTGCCACATCTTCTTTATCTATTCTTCTGTTGATGGACACTTAGGTTGCTTCCATGTCCTGGCTATTGGAAATAGTGCTGCAGTGAACATTGTGGTGCATGACTCTTTTTGAATTATGGTTTTCTCAGGGTATATGTCCAGTAGTGGGATTGCTGGGTCATATGGTAGTTCTATTTCTAGTTTTTTAAGGAACCTCCATACTGTTCTCCATAGTGGCTGTATCAATTTACATTCCCACCAACAGTTCAAGAGTGTTCCCTTTTCTCCACACCCTCTCCAGCATTTATTGTTTGTAGATTTTTTGGTGATAGCCATTCTGACCGGTGTGAGGTGATACCTCATTGTAGTTTTGATTTGCATTTCTCTAATGATCAGTGATGTTGAGCATCCTTTCATGTGTTTGTTGGAAATCTGTATATCTTCTTTGGAGAAATGCCTATTTAGGTTTTCTGCCCACTTTTGGATTGAGTTGTTTGTTTTTTTGATATTGAGCTGCATGAGCTGCTTGCAAATTTTGGAGATTAATCCTTTGTCAGTTGCTTCATTTGCAAATATTTTCTCCCATTCTGAGGGCTGTCTTTTCATCTTGTTTATGGTTTCCTTTGCTGTGCAAAAGCTTTTAAGTTTCATTAGGTACCATTTGTTTATTTTTGTTTTTATTTCCAAGTCTCTAGGAGGTGGGTCAAAAAGGATCTTGCTGTGATTTATGTCATAGAGTGTTCTGCCTATGATTTCCTCTAAGAGTTTTATAGTGTCTGGCCTTACATTTAGGTCTTTAATCCATTTTGAGTTTATTTTTGTGGGTAATACTTTAATTTTAAATATAGTGTTAGGAAAGTTCTCATTGAGAGGGTGACTTTTGAACCAAGATGTAAAGGAAGTGATAGGGTGAAAGATGCAGTTATCTGGAGGAAGAACATTCTGGGCAGAGGGATCAGCAAGCACAAATACCCTGAGTCTATGTGCAGGTTAGAAGAATAGCAAAGAGGCCAATGTGCCTTGAAAAGAGGGATAATGGAAAGAGTAGGAGATGAGGTTATTTGTACTGCCAAGTCTTGAGGGTCCTCTAGGCTTATGCAGGATTCTGGTTTTCACTTTGAAATAGGAATCCACTGGAGGAGGGACCTGATCTGATTAAGGTTTTAACAGGAGCCCACTGCTGCTGTGTTAATAGACCCTGGAAGGGCAAGTGTATAAAAACAGCAAACGGGGCTTCCCTGGTGGCGCAGTGGTTGAGAGTCCGCCTGCCGATTCAGGGGACACGGGTTCGTGCCCCGGCCCGGGAAGATCCCACGTGCCGCGGAGCGGCTGGGCCTGTGAGCCATGGCCGCTGAGCCTGCGCGTCCGGAGCCTGTGCTCCGCAACGGGAGAGGCCACAACAGTGAGAGGCCCGCGTACTGCAAAAAAAAAACAACAAAAAAACAGCAATCGGCCACACATTAACTGTGGCTTATACCAACAGAGGCAGTAAATTGTCGTAATCTGGACAGATTTTAAAGGTAGATCCTGCAGAATTTGCAGATGATTTAGATGTATGGTGTCAGAGACAGGAGTCAAGGATCTCGGTAAATGATATTGCTTGGTAAATTGTCATAGGAAAAGGTGATCAAAGAAGATACAGCCAAAAAATGTAGGAAAAAAACGTACTTTAGAGGTGTATCAACTAATAGTGTTTACTTTTTCTGGATTTTGTGTTATTTATGAAATTTTAAAAACTTGTGATTTGTGATTTCTTTGGTAACACTAAAGATTCATTTTTAGACCTAATATTGTATTTGTAATTGTGGGTTTCCTTAAAGAGAGCCCCCGAATTGAATAAACTTCAGGCCCCCACAAAACCTTAATTCAACCCTGCTCCTTTTCCATACTGGGGTAATTTAACGTTAACGAAGCATTTAAAAACCTTGTTTCTGATTAAATTATTACATAAAATATTGTGCACGAAATAGAAGTTAACTGGTAGCTCAATACAATATTAGGAATAAACTAATACCGGAATAAAACCATGATCTTGGGCTAGCCTCCCCTCCAAATGCCTTCCAGAATTTCCTAGCGATTCTTCCTCCCACAGTTTTTCTAAATCTACCAAATACGTCCAACATTTCACTTTCGCTTTAGAGAGAAAGGAATTACACGCAACTTGAAACACCTTCTTGAAACATGAGTGCTGAGTATTTTTTTTTTTTAACCGGGGCTGCTTAGGCCCCAGTGGTAACCAGGAGCCGTATGAACCAACCTGCCCCTCCCAAGCACCACCGAGGGGCCGGGAGGGCCGTAACCAGGGGCGGGGCTCCCGGGACGGCCGAGTGGGCGGGGTCTAGGCGCTTCCCCGCCCCTCCCCATGAGGCCTGACACATGCGCCCAAAGGCTTCTGTTGGAACGAGGTGTGGATTGTGTGATGACCCTGGCCGCCAACTTCCGGTTTCTAGGGATGCGCATCCGGGTCACACTAACGCTGCCGTTTCCTGCAGCCGCTTGGTTCTCCTGTGTGTTTGGACCTGTCCCCATGTCCTGCTGTGGGGCCTCTGCAGCCTTTGGGTGAGTCTCCGCTGCCGACAGGGTCTGAGTGCGGCCGGTCGAATACAGCCTGTAGAGGGACGGGTCAAGAGTTGTGTCCCGGCCCCTGTGGGTGGGGGTTCTCTTTGCCTGTCCCTTGTCCCTGCAATGCTTCCTGAGCTCATTTCATTCCTTCCCCCCGACGCCGGCCTCGCCTCTTTCCCCTCAGCTGAGCCTGTTTTGTCGCCGCTCACCTCTCGCCTTGCTATTTTTCCTCCGCCTCATCCGCCTTTTAAAAGCCCTGGTTTCTTGCCTTTTCGCCTCAGCGCTTCCCTAAGCCACTGCCCCTCGGTTTTTCCCCCTACTCTAACTTTAGCACCTCTCTTCCCCGACCGTTGATCCTGGGATCTTGCTGTTTTTTCACCCAGCAGGACGGCCCACCTCCTCGTTGTGCTCACCCTGCTCCACTGCGAAACTGAGCCTGTCTCTCTCTGGGGTCCTAGGTCCTGGTTCTCCAACTTTCTTCATCCTTGACCCCTACCCCTCCCGGGACGAGTAGGTGACATTTGTGCTTCGCCTAGGGTTCTCCCTCCTTTTCTTCGCTAAAGGAGGCCTTTGCCCAATCCCGGATCTGGGCAGATTTACCCGGCCTGGGGGAAGTTTTCCTTAAGGCGCTGGGTTAGACTGAACTCTGGTAGTTTCCATGATCAGGGAACAAGAAAGGCGTTCCCAGTTCTTCGCTGGAGCACAGTTTTGGGGGCTTTCGCTAGAGCAGGCTAACAGGTGGCAGGCACTCGGAATTGCTGGTAGATTGGGCTTGAGTCATCTTGTTAATCGACAGGTCATGAGGACGTCATTTTCTTGTTCTCTATACCATGAGAATGGATATGCACAGCTGAGGCAAAAATGCGGATGTTCTGGGATGATCAGCTCTGTTTTCTGCACGGGCTTTACTTATAGGACAGCTGCTATGATGGAGGACAGAGTTTCTTGGGAGATTATTAGCCCCAGATTTTTAAGCTTATTGCCAAAAATTTTAGTGTACTGTTACTGAAAAAATTTCTGCTAAATAGTTCATTATAGTAATTTCGAAGTACATTTTCTTTAGTTGAACTCAGTGTGCATGTGTATCTTTGCTTCTTATACATTGTTTCTTCATTGTTACTGTATTGACAAGTTTTCTGTTTTTCTTCTTGTTTCTTCATAGACCAGACATCACATTACTTTATTACTTAGCATATTCTTCTGACTCTTTTTTTCTTTACTGTTTTCACCGTCTTAAAACCATCTTTTTCTCATTTTGAGACTTCAGTTTCTCGTAAATTTCTTAAATGTCTCTGTAGGCTTTTAGTCATCTCTAAAATGAAGGGATTAGTTTTAATAACGGTTAGTGTCCTGTTTTCCAAAATTTGTTATCTGAGGTATATTTTGAGACACAGAGTTGGATAATTTTTATTTTTGTCTTTCCAATATTTATGGTGTATGTCTAGCATTTGATTACAAATGTTTTTGTGTGATCAGTTTCTGTTCTCATGTAAAGTGTGCTCTAAAATTTAGTACTTCAGTGAACAGAATAAATACAGCTTTTAGCATATGCTTTTCTTTTGACTAATAAGTTATAGAAAAGTCTCCCTCATTATATGAGACATATACATATGCAAGCATAGCATAGACCTTGGCGTATTCCAAAATTGGGCTGATCCCTTCAGCTGTTTTTAGCAAAGGACTTTGGAGCTTGGCCGTATTAGTCCTAGAAGCCACAGAGAAGGACCCTTCTGGTTGGCTTTCAGGACTTATTTCACTGCTGAGGGAAGCCCTTTTGAAAGCTCCTTACTAGTACTTCCTCCCCAGCACCTACATTGGAAACTCTAGCTTCTGTTCATCCTGGCCTCATCATTTCCCAATCTTTAAAAACTAACCCCAATGAATATGGGCTGACACTCTATGTTTTCTTACCTCCAGGCTGGTGGACCCTTTTTTTATTTGTACATACATACCCATATTTGGATTGCTGCAAGGCCCTCTTTCAACCTTTTTCATTTCTGAACTTTTTACTTCTTCAGCATGTCTGTTTAAATCTAGATTGATTTCTATAGTTCACAGCTGGAGGGAACCATAACAGTTCAAACTTATCCCTTTGTTTTATAAAATACGGAAATCACGGTTTAAATTGGTGGTGTTTTCCCCAATTTGTCATTTTTCACAAATAAGTCCTATTCATGTGTTTAGAGAAATGGGTTTTAGTTCTTTCAAAGCTGTAGGCTGGAGAGCACAATATTGTATTTAGTGGTTCATTTCAAAAAATTTATGTCATAGGAATAAACATTTTAGGTTAAGAAATCTATGATGCAGAATTTAAAATTCAAGGCCGAAGTCATTTTGCCTTCAAAGAGGGACTCCAGAAAGAAACTGTGTTGTACAGAAGTAGAAGTTGAAAAGTCTTAGGGAGTCTCTTTCTCGCTCTCTTTTCTTCTAAAATCTCTTTGGCCTATTATGATACAAATTCTGCATAAAAGCTCTTACGTGAAACGAACATCCTGTGGTCTCATTGGAACAGTTGTATTCATGGTCCTATTGTTTGTACAGAACAGTGATGGACTTTCTAATTACTGAAAAGCCTACACCTCTTGCTTAGCTGCCAAAGGAAAAAATATCACTAGAGACAACATAGTGTATTTGTTTTTAAAGCTCAGGAGTGGAATGACTGTCGGTTTTCTATAAAAATTTCTGCTTTAGTTTGGCAGTCTTAGTTTGTAACCCTGATGGCTCAATTTAAAATACATTTATGCATATTAGTTTTATGCCTGCAGGGTTTTTTTGTTTGATTATTTTTGATTGTTATATTTTGTCATTTTACTTGCTACTGTACTTTGTTTTACATATTTTAATTTTTATCCTTGAACCCTAGGACATGTTTTAAGGAAAATGCAGTTTTAAAAATTTTAAATTTTTACAGTGTCCTGGTCATTTGTACCTTGCAGTATGATGGTTTCTGTGATTTGCCTAAGCCACTCCATGACTTCTTTCTTTTTGTTTTGTTTACAGACAAAAGGCTCATAGAACTTCTTTTTTGGTAGTTGTCTAAAAGATTTTTGTGTTCTGCATATAATAGCAGGATATTTTAACTTCTTTGTGATTTAAATGGAGGAAGAATAGTTCAGAATTGTTCAACATAGAATATAGTTCAACATAGAAATAGGTTCCAAATGTATTTAAGGATATTAAGAATAGTTTTTATTTTTTCCAACACATTCTTTTTTTTTTTACAACTTTATTGGAGTATAATTGCTTTACAATGGTGTATTAGTTTCTGCTTTATAACAAAGTGAATCAGTTATACATATACATCTGTTCCCACATCCCTTCCCTCTTGCGTCTCCAATACATTCATTTAATTGGTTTATACCAAGGGGCCGAATTGTAATATTTATAGTAAAGTGGAAAAATATGTGGACTTTCTATCTGCACATTAACTTAAAAATACAGGTGCATGTTCTTGTACAGAATATATGGCTTAAGCAAAAACTGCCTTATTGATATGTTTTATTGGCAGAGAACACAGCAAACAGCAGTGACATGGTCATCTTGATATTTTTATTTGATCCCATTAACCTAAGTCCTAGGGTATCTAATTATTAAATGTAGAAATAATTAGGGTATTTTCTCTATTATTTATAGTATATTTAAAAGGATATTTGAAATATGGGCTTCATAAAATTTATCTTTGCTATTTTCCCCTTTTAAATATGTAGTAGTATTTTAAACCAGAAGAGGAACTGCGGATAGTGCTGACTTATTGTAAGTTAATTAACAGATTAGCCCAAGGCTGTCAGTGTTTAATATCTTAAAGATCTTGCTACAGATTGTGTTGGATGCACTTTAACTTATTAGCTTGGTTAATATCTGTACTAGTTAGATTTGTTTTTATTTCCTAGGGAATAAAAACAAATAGTTTTATAGTAGTTAGGAAATAGTAATAATCTTTGTAATACATTCCTTTCAGCAAATTTTTTATGAATACCTACTATGTACAGTTATATTACATATATAGACAGTTCATATGAACTAGATGACATTATACAAGGCTGGCATTTACACTTAGATTCTGGATTTGACTTTATTTGGATATATCTGAATTAAACTATAAGAGTAAACATAACCTGCATCACCAGGGTGTAGGGAAAAAAAAAGACTTAACATATTAGAATGAAAATAAGCTTTAATCCTAAGAAGGTGTCAATTCTTATCAGTACAACGGCATATGATTTTTTTAACTAGATTTTATGATTTTCTATTTTCAAAACACTCAGTGATTTCATTATTTGAGTTTAAGGTTCTTGCATTAATCTGTATCACAGCTTAATTAATATAAATAAAGTCATGTCTTTATACATACAATTAAATAATTTTCATTTGGGAAACTTTTTCACAACTGAACTGTAAAAATCTGTAGTGGTAAAGCAGTAATTTTTTTTAAAAAGTACATTTTGTGTAGCACTTACTCTGTGCCAGGAGTTACCAAGTGGCTTACATATAGTATTAACGCTTTAATCCTTACAACACTATGAATTAAGTACTATATTTATCTCCATTTACAAATGAGAAAACCAAGGCACAGAAGTTACACAATTTGCCCAAAGTAACACAGCTAGTTGGCAGGAGAGGTGGATTTGAACTTAGTTTTTCTAGCTCCAGAGTTCATGACCTTTTTGTACAAAGTTCTACTAGTTTAATGATTTCTTCCTTCATAGGTTAAAACAGTTTAAGAATCCCATTTCTCTGAAACACAGAAGAATACTGCATTTGGTTGGGAACGTTAGAGAGGGGTTTTACCTGGTCCTTTTATAAATGCTGGCTTAAGGCAAATTGCAAACCCTTTACTACCTAGGTTTCTTAGATGGCAAAAACCACATATTAAGAAAGCAAGTAATATCCATATCCTTCCCTCTTAAAAAAATTATCATATGGAAGTTAATTACTTTTGAGTTATTTGGAGAAAAGGCAGTTTATTTAATAAAATGCATTCTATGTTACTAAAATGTTTACCCCTTGACATTAATTTTTTCCCTTTCTCTGATTTGCCGAATATTAAATAAATTTATGTAATAGTCTTGAACTCTGAAATCTTACTGTCCCCAATATGAATTTAACAACTTTGAAATATAAAACAGAAGACTAAAGCTGAAATTTCTGACTTACCTCTAGTCTCATTTTGAGATTTGGAAATTTGTACAAAATTAAGTGCATCCATTTCTTTAGGACTACCATGTTTAGAGTAATACATTTAAATTAGTCTTTTTATTTTTACTTTAGAAAAGAGGAGGTGTACTTTCATAAAACAATTCCTTTTTAAATAAAAATGCAAATAATCATTTAGAATATTGTTAATCATATTACTGTTACTTTTTTGTACTTTATTATTTCCAGATTTAAAAATTTTGTTGCATCTCTAAGAGAAGGAGATGATTTTATATCAGTTGAGCGCAGCTTAATGGAAGAGCCTGGGACTTACGTGTTCTGAGTATTTTTGAATACAATTGAGAATCATGGAATCTGGTTAACAAAAAAACAACTGTTGTTTCTGGTCAGAAGTGACACTTGGTTAGGGATACTACTTATTTTCATTCTTATATACTATTAAACCCCCTTTATTAATTCAGACATGTTAATTAAGTGCACTGATTTTTAATAGTAGCTTTTGTCTTGATTTTTTTTTTTCCTCTGTCAGAAAAGTATTGTTATTGAGCTGAAAAGTGTAAACTTTGCTATGATGATTTACTTACTGGTATTTAGAATGTTCTTTACTTTGATTTAAACATTTGATTTTTGTTTCAAAAGCAACTCTCTTTTATATGTGGGTTTGATAATCAGTTTATTTTCTAAAATTTCAATAGTTTCCTTTCACCTGAAATTTAATAATGTAGCAATTACTGAATTTAGGAAAATTGGTAGTTTGTTGTTATCAGCACTGTTACTATGGGAATAAATTAGAATGATTAGCTCTTAGGTAGAATTGAACTTATTCTTTAGTTTCCGTAGTAGTTGAAAAAGATTTAGGTCAGATTCACCTGTTGTTCCTCCTTTTTTCAAAATAAGAGGGCATTTTAATTTAGCACAACGATGTTAATTTTTTCCTACTAGATTGATTATATTAATATGATAATCTCACTCTCTTTACTGACAGCATAATCCAAAATGCATGTGTATGATTTTTTCTTGAAATATTTCAGAATTTAGAGAACATTTTAGGATACAAAAGAGTACATACATATCTTATTAGAAAACATACCCTAGTAATCAGTGTGTTATTACTTCACTGAGTTTTTCAAATCTGTTTTTCCTTTTCATCAGTTCTTAACTTTGCTATAGGTTAGGAAGCAGTGATTAGATAACATTAAAAAATAAGTGTTCAGGGGCTTCCCTGGTGGCGCAGTGGTTGAGAGTCTGCCTGCCGATGCAGGGGACACGGGTTTGTGCCCCGGTCCGGGAGGATCCCACATGCCGCGGAGCGGCTGGGCCAATGAGCCACAGCCGCTGAGCCTGCGCGTCTGGAGCCTGTGCTCCACAATGGGAGAGGCCACAACAGTGAGAGGCCCGCGTACCACAAAAAAAAAAAAAAAAAAGTGTTCTTGAGAGTGAGTACTAGAGCTTTTGCTTATGCACCATCTGTCATGTTGGTGTGGTATTTAATAGCTAGATGAACTGAAAATCTTTGCTTTATCTCATTTCTGTTTATCTCCTGTTAGTAATATTTATTTAGTGTTGGTACGTCTCATTCGATGAAATTGGTGCTTATTTGGAATAACTATGGTAAACTATTGATTCTTGCCCAGATGGTTCCTTTTTCCTTTTTTGTTCATTTTCAGAGGCTTGCCTTTAAAAAACTGTAATTTAGAGAACCACTAAAACTTTTGAGTGTTCTTTCACATGTAGCTTGAAGTGGATATTTCCCTCCTTTTTGACTGGTCAGTTTTTTAATTTTTAATTTTTTAAAAACATTTATCTTGGCTGCACGGGGTCTTAGTTGCAGTGTGCGAGATCTTTAGTTGTGGCATGCGGAATCTAGCTCCCTGACCAGGGGTCAAACCCGGCCCCCATGCATTGGGAGCACGGAGTCTTAACCACTGGACCACCAGGGAAGTCCCTGGTCAGTTTCTTAAAATCTTTGGGTAAAATGGCATTCAAAGTTTTTTGATCACAACCCACTATAAGATGCATTTTTCATTGTCATCCAGTACTTATACACATATATGTACATATTAATATTTAAAATTGAAACAGACATTTCATGAAACAATATTTATTTTTACTATTGGTGATGCATTGTAATATTTTCTATTTATTTTGTTTAATTACATTTCATTCAAAACAAACTGTTGGTATCCACTAAATGGATATGATAACCCAGTAATGTGTTGAACCTGCAGTTTGAAAAATTCTAGTGGCTGCTAGATTTGTTCCAATATTGTTTTTTGGGAATTGGAGATGTTTGGGTTTGTTAGGTTTTTTTTCACTGAAATATATCTTGATTTTCTTAATCTTTTAACCTAAATAATAGTGCAGAACAGTTGAGAGAGGGAGACCCTGTTGCCCCAATTATTGTTACTGTCACCTCTGTCCTTTACTCTGTGTCTAGGCACATCATTTAAAAAACTGCAGTGATACAGAATCATGAGGTTGCCAACGCTTGGTCATGTGTAGAGCTTTTATCATTAGAATCCTTTTCTAGTTTCCATCTGACAGTCAAAGTTTAGTTTGATTAAGTTCCTTTTACAAACCTTGCTTCTGCTCTTGGCAACTAATCAAAAGGTTACAAAGCTGCTTTATTCTGCTTTTTTCTGGCCCCATTCCAGTCTTTGTAAACCAAGAAAAGAGAGCCAAGGAGTGTGTATATAGTCAGGTCAAAATAACACAATTGAAGAGTCATTAGGATTTGTTACAGTGGACCGTATTTATTTATTATCCTGGTTCATTTCCTCTAATCATAAAGGGGGAAAGATGGTAGAGATATCAGAAGTTCCTAGCATATCACAGCTATTAGAGTGAGGCAGGATCAGCAGGCATACACTACTGTTTTTACCACTGCCTCCTCTTAACACGTAATGAGCACTTACTATGTGCCAGGCACTATTTAAAGCATTTCTCTTGTATTAACTCATATTTATTTGGGAGGCCTGGGAGAAGAATGAATAAAGAAGAAAACTGGCTTTCTTAGTATCTTCTCATTACCTGGCTTGTGAGTTCTGGCTATTGGCGACTGTAGCATGACATAGCATACATTTTTTAAAATAAATTAATTATTTTTGGCTGCATTAGGTCTTCGTTGCTGTGCGCAGGCTTTCTCTAGTTGCAGTGAGCTGGGGCTACTCTTCGTTGCGGTGCACGGGCTTCTCATTGCGGTGGCTTCTCTTGTTGCGGAGCACGGGCTCTAGGCACGCAGGCTCAGTAGTTGCGGCTCGCAGGCTCTAGAACACAGGCTCAGTAGTTGTGGCGCACGGGCTTAGTTGGTCCGCAGCATGTGGGATCTTCCCAGACCAGGGATCAAACCGGTGTCCCCTGCATTGGCAGGAGGATTCTTAACTACTGTGCCACCAGGGAAGTCCCAGCATATATTTTTAACTTGGTCAGCTTTTAAAAATCATTAGTCCTGTCTGTGATGTTCTGTACTGAGGCACGAAGCTATGTTTTAAAACCTCAGGCTTTGAAGCTAGGCTGCCTGGGCTTGAATTCCAGGTTGGTGAGTTATTAGGTATATGACCTTGGTTGAGTTACTCTCTATGCTTCAGTTTTCTCATCTGTAAAATGGTGATAATAGTAAATAGTACATATCTTACAGACTTATTGAGAGGATTAAAAGAGTTAATATATGTAAAGTACTTAGAACAGTGCCTGACCCATAAACAACATTACATAAATGTTAGTTATTAGTAACTCACAACTCACAGTTGGATCTCCTGAAAGTATTTGTGACCATGATGAGTTCATATTTGCTAAGTAACAGGACGTGATTGATATTCAATGTTTTATTGCCCAGGAGCTTGAAAACAGCTTTCCTTGAGGACTTGGAAGGAAGTTCTTGTGCAGAGTGTTGGAATCAAAGCCAGGGACAAAGAGTATCAGCTATAGGCCCAACTTGTTTAATCTCTCACAGCAATCTCTTGTTATTTGGACCTTACCTTTTTTGTTGCTGTTGTTGGGTTTTGTTTTGTTTTGTTTTTAAGATTTTATTTTTGATGTGGATCATTTTAAAAGTCTTTACTGAATTTGTTACAGTATTGCATCTGTTTTGGTTTTTTGGCCTTCGGCCACAAGGCATATGGGATCTTAGCTCCCCCACCAGGGATTGAACCTGCACCCCCTGCATTGGAAGGTGAAGTCTTAACCACTGGACCTCCAAGGAAGTCTCTGGACCTTACCTTTAATAATTTCAATATTTTGCCCTTTGAAAAACTAGGAGGAACTAATGAATTGACTTTCACTGAAGACCACATTTCTGTCCTGAGTCTGTTTAGCTTATGTCTAAGATATTTCTTTATTTTATTTTTCTTTAACAGTTATATCATCGTAACTATGTGCCAGACACTATTCTAAGAGCTTTATAGATATTAACTCATTTAAACCTATGACAAGTTTATGAGAAAAACACTAATTATTATTTTTCCCATTTTACAGATGAAGTAAATGAGGCTCAGAAAAGTTAAATAACTTGTCTAAGCTCCCACACCACTCATCAGTGCCAGAACTGGGATTTGAACCTAAGAGTCAGACTCCAGAGTTCATGCTTCAAGCTTGCCAAGCCTGCCTCTAACAGAGATGAATTATGTTGAAAAGGGTAAAATAGCAAGTGTTAAAACTTACTTCACTGTTCTTTACTCTGTGTACTGAATGACAGCCCTGAAATTATGTGTGATGGTGTTTTGGCTGATGGATTTTTGAAGGAATAAATAAATTCGAAGTAAAATATTAATAAAAGATCTGTACCTAGATTTTATAGTTCTGAGAGCTAAAGACATGCATTTCAAAAGACTCACTTCTGTTAATATAGCGTGTAGTAAGTTTTGTTCAAATACTGGAGAGTGGATTGATAGATACATGTGATGGAAGGATATATAGAATGCTATATAGAATTTTGACTTTAGAAAATGGGTAGTATAGACACATTTATAGAACATTCATGTTGGAGTATACCATGTGTCAGGCCACAGCACCTATAGAAAAAAATGTGATTCTCTTAGAAATGTTAACTTTAGATTAAAGGAGGGTGGAGATAAAGTTTTGGAGGCTGAGAGTTCTATGGAGTCTGGATCTCCATGCATTAGAGAAACTCTTATGCTTTGTGACTGACACGTTACTAAAAACTGAAGAGAGGTCCAAAGAGGGTTGGAAGGAATGTAGTAGAACTGTTGGATTATTATTAAGGTCATTATGACACTCTAATTCAGATGAACTCGTTCCTTCTCAATACTTTATACTGTGGTTTTGGAATTTTTCCTGTGGAACGCTATCTCCCAATTTTATTGGAAGCTTGTGGGGAAAAGTTTTTTTTAAAATTTATTTTATTATTTACTTTTGGCTGCGTTGGGACTTCGTTGCTGTGCGTGGGCTTTCTCTATTTGCAGCGAGCGGGGGCTACTCTTTGTTGCGGCGCGCGGGCTTCTCATTGTGGTGGCTTTTCTTGTTGTGGACCACAGGCTCTAGGCACGTGGGCTTCAGTAGTTGTGGCACATGGTCTCAGTAGTTGTGGCTTGCGGACTCTAGAGTGCAGGCTCAGTGGTTGTGGCACACAGGCTTAGTTGCTCCATGGCATGTGGGATCTTCCCGGACCAGGGCTTGAACCCGTGTCCCCTGCATTGGCAGGCAGATTCTTAACCACTGCGCCACCAGGGAAGCCCTGTGTTAATTTTTATTAAGGATTATTTTACAGACAACTTCAAAGGATGATTTTCCAAGAAATAAGGTTAGAAATTGTAAAAACAGTTCTTTTCGGAGAATCTATTCCTGATAAAATATTTTTTCCTGTTAAGAATTTGGTATAGCCTAAATGTATTTTTTAAAATATTCTTTCTCAGTAAGTTCTGATAGTATTCTGTTTAGTGTAAAGTTGCTATAAATATTCCTACAGCTGACAGTACCATGATGTGTTAGTCATGTCTCCCAAATAAAGTAGCCAGAAGAATTCACCAACTTTACCACAGTCAGTTGGCTGGGCTGTTTATTTATGGAGGGAGTTAACCAACGTGGTGATGGCTTTTGTCTGTCCACAGGAAGTCCAGCAGAGAAGGTGTGGTTGTTTGCAGTTTTTTTGGCCACAGAAATGTGATTTGTGCTGATGCCTGAATTGTGAGAGCTAAAAGGCTCTCTTAGGGTTACTTTAAGGGGAGCCTTAAAGGAGGTCAGTTGCGTGCAGGTCTGCTGGATATTTGTGTCTACTTAGCAGGACTCTTGAGTACAGAGGACTCTGAGTGAATGTGTTAGTAGATAAGTTAGGTAAGTTTTTTTAAAGGTAGTACTTGAGAAAGATTGCCATCAGCTGATAGACTTCAGTGAATTTCTGAAAGATAGGAAACAGTGAGATTGGATTGATAGAGAAACTAGGAGAAGAAATCACATTGGAAAGTATATGTAGAAGTTTCAGAAATATACCAGACTCCAAGTAAATGAATATGAAGAATGAAGGAGTGCCTGGAGTATTCATCAGTTTCCTGGCCCTTGCTCTATTTTGAGCTTCTGGTGTTTGTCCCCTGGATAAAGCCCAGAGAAATGCTTTCCAAACATATGGAACAATCTGCCTGGAGAGGGCTTTCGTTATAGTCTCTTCTCCCTGTGGCATTTAGTATATATAAATCAAATCATGTCATTATCTTGCTTGAAGCACCCATTACCTCCCCAAACTGCTTATCATGTGTTACAAGGCTGTGTGTGACCTGGCCCTTGTCTGCTTCTCAGGACTCATTTCCTACCGCGTATTCACTTAATAACATCAGCCTTTTTGCTATTTCTCAAACATATCAGGATGTTTTCCTTTTAGTTTCTTGACGCTTGTTTCCTTCTGAAGGCCCTCTTTTACATCTTTTAGTTTTCTACTTTTGATTTTTCACATCTTTGCTGAAATGTTGTTACCACCTCAGAGAAACGATCACCAAATCTGACACAGCTCCCCTGTAGTCTTGCTCTACTCCTTCCTTTGTTTTATTTATTTATTGTATTTTTGGTAACAGCTTTATTGAGATATAATTCACATACCATACAATTTACCTATTTAAAGTATATAATTCATTGGTTTTGACTACATTCACAGAGTTGTGAAACCATCACCACAACCAATTTTATTTTATTTGTTTTTTTGAATTTTATTTTATTTATTTTTTTATACAGCAGATTCTTATTAGCTATCTATTTTATACATATTAGTGTATATTTGTCGATCCCAATCTCCCAATTCATCCCGCCACCACCACACCACCACTTTCCCCCGTTGCGGTCCATATGTTTATTCTCTACATCTGTGTCTCTATTTCTGCCCTGCAAAGTGGTTCATCTGTACCATTTTTCTAGGTTCCACGTATATGCGTTAATATACGATATTTGTTTTTTCTTTCTGACTTACTTGACTCTGTATGACAGTCTGTAGATCCATCCATGTCTCTACAAATGACCGAATTTCGTTCCTTTTTATGGTTGAATAATATTCCATTGTATATATGTACCACATCTTCTTTATCCATTCGTCTGTTGATGGGCATTTAGGTTGCTTCCATGACCTAGCTATTGTAAATAGTGCTGCAGTGAACATTGGGGTGCATGTGTCTTTTTGAATTATGGTTTTCTCTGGGTATATGCCCACTAGTAGGATTGCTGGGTCCTATGGTAATTCTATTTTTAGTTTTTTAAGGAAACTCCATACTGTTCTCCATAGTGGCTGTATCAATTTACATTCCCACCAACAGTGCAAGAGGGTTCCCTTTTCTCCACACCCTCTCCAGCATTTATTGTTTGTAGATTTGCCCATTTTAGCGGGTGTGAGGTGATACCTCATTGTAGTTTTTTTGTTTGTTTGTTTGTTTGTTTTGCGGTACGCGGGCCTCTCACTGTTGTGGCTTCTCCCCTTGCGGAGTACAGGCTCTGGACGCGCAGGCTCAGTGGCCATGGCTCATGGGCCCAGCCGCTCCGCGGCATGTGGGATCTTCCCAGACTGGGGCATGAACCCGTGTCCCCTGCATCAGCAGGTGGACTCAACCACTGCGCCACCAGGGAAGCCCCTCATTGTAGTTTTGATTTGCATTTCTCTAATGATTAGTGATGTTGAGCAGCTTTTCATGTGCTTATTGCCCATCTGTATGTCTTCTTTGGAGAAATGTCTCTTTAGGTCGCCTGCCCATTTTTGGATTGGGTGGAGTTTTTTTTTTTTTTTTTTTTTTGATACTGAGCTGCATGAGCTGCTTGTAAATTTTGGAGATTAAACTTTTGTCACTTGCTTAATTTGCAAATATTTTCTGCCATTCTGAGAGTTGTCTTTTCATCTTGTTTATGTTTTCCTTTGCTGTGCAAAAACTTTTAAGTTTCATTAGGTCCCATTTGTTTATTTTTGCTTTTATTTCCATTTCTCTAGGAGGTGGGTCAAAAAGGATCTTTCTGTGATTTATGTCATAGAGTGTTCTGCCTATGTTTTCCTCTAAGAGTTTTATAGTGTCTGGCCTTACATTGAGGTCTTTAATCCATTTTGAGTTTATTTTTGTGTATGGTGTTAGGGAGTGTTCTAATTTCATTCTTTTACATGTAGCTGTCCAGTTTTCCCAGCACCACTTATTGAACAGACTGTCTTTTCTCCATTGTGTATCTTTGCCTCCTTTGTCATAGATTAGTTGACCATTGGTGCGTGGGTTTATCTCTAGACTATCTATCCTGTTCCATTTATCTGTATTTCTGTTTTTGTGCCAGTACCACATTGTCTTGATTACTGTAGCTTTGTAGTATAGTCTGAAGTCAGGGAGTCTGATTCCTCCAGCTCTGTTTTTTTTCGCTCAGGACTGCTTTGGCTGTTTGGGGTCTTTTGTGTCTCCATACAAATTTTAAGATTTTTTGTTCTAGTTCTGTAAAAAATGCCATGCCATTGGTAATTTGATAGGGATTGCATTGAATCTGTAGATTGCTTTGGGTAGTATAGTCATTTTCACAATATTGATTCTTCCAATCCAAGAACATGGTATACTTCTCCATCTGTGTGTATCATCTTTAATTTCTTTCATCAGTGTCTTGTATTTTTCTGCATATAGGTCTTTTGTCTCCCTAGGTAGGTTTATTCTTAGGTATTTTATTCTTTTGGCTGCAGTGGTAAATGGAAGTGTTTCCTTAATTTCTCTTTCAGATTTTTCATCATTAGTGTATAGGAATGCAAGAGATTTCTGTGCATTAATTTTGTATCCTGGAACTTTACCAAATTCATTGATAAGCTCTAGTAGTTTTCTGGTGGCATCTTTAGGATTCTCTATGTATAGTATCATGTCATCTGCAAACAGTGACAAGTTTACTTCTTCTTTTCCAATTTGTATTCCTTTTATTTCTTTTTCTCTGATTGCCATGGCTAGGACTTCCGAAACTATGTTGAATAATAGTGGTGAGAGTGGATGTCCTTGTCTTGTTCCTGATCTTAGAGGAAATACTTTCAGTGTTGCACCATTGAGAATGTTGTGTGCTGTGTTTGTTGTATATAGCCTTTATTATGTTGAGGTAGTTCCCCTCTAGGCCCACTTTCTGGAGAGTTTTTTATCATAAATGGGTGTTGAATTTTGTCAAAAACTTTTCCTGCATCTGTTGAGATGATCGTATGGTTTTTGTTCTTCAATTTGTTAATGTGGTGTATCACATTGATTAATTCGCGTATATTGAAGAATGCTTGTGTCCCTGGGATAAATCCCACTTGATCACGGTGTATGATCCTTTTAATGTGTTGTTGGACTCTGCTAGTATGTTGTTGCGGATTTTTGCATCTATATTCATAAGTGATATTGGTCTGTAATTTTCTTTTTTTGTAGTATCTTTGTCTGGTTTTGGTATCAGGGTGATGGTGGCCTCATAGAATGAGTTTGGGAGTGTTCCTTCCTCTGCAATTTTTTGGAAGAGTTTGAGAAGGATGGGTGTTAAGTCTTCTCTAAATGTTCGATAGAATTCACCTGTGAAGGCATCTGGTCCTGGACTTTTGTTTGTTGGAAAATTTTAAATCACAGTTTCAATTTCATTACTTGTGATTGGTCTGATCACATTTTCTGATTCTTCCTGGTTCAGTCTTGCAAGGTTATACCTTTCTAAGAACTTGTGCATTTCTTCCAGGTTATCCATTTTATTGGCACAGAGTTGCTTGTAGTAGTCTCTTATGATGCTTTGTATTTCTGTGGTGTCCATTATAACTTCTCCTTTTTCATTTCTAATTTTATTGATTTGAGTCCTCTCCCTCTTTTTCTTGATGAGTCTGGCAAAAGGTTTATCAGTTTTGTTTATCTTCTCTAAAACCCAGCTTTTAGTTTTATTGATCTTTGCTATTGTTTTCTTTGTTTCTATTTCATTTATTTCTGCTCTGACCTTTTTGATTTCTTTCCTTCTACTAACTTTGGGTTTTGATTGTTCTTCTTTCTCTAGTTCCTTTAGGTGTAAAGTTAGATTGTTTATTTGAGATTTTTCTTGTTTCTTGAGGTAGGCTTCTATTGCTATAAACTTCCCCCCTTTGAACTGCTTTTGCTGCATCCCATAGGTTATGGATTGTTGTATTTTCATCGTAATTTGTCCCTAGGTATTTTTTGATTTCCTCTTTGATTTCTTCCGTGATCTCTTGGTTATTTAATAACGTATGGTTTAGCCTCCATGTGTTTACGTTTTTTACGGGTTTTTTTTTTGCTATAATTGATTTCTAATCTCATAGCATTGTGGTCAGAAAAGATGCTTGATATGATTTCAATTTTGTTAAATTTACCGAGGCTTGATTTGTGATGCAAGATATGATCTATCCTGGAGAATGTTCCGTGCGCACTTGAGAAGAAAGTGTAATCTGCTGTTTTCGGATGGAAGGTCCTATAGATATCAGTTATACCTATCACGTCTCTTGTGTCATTTAAAGCTTGTGTTTCCTTATTAATTTTCTGTCTGGATAATCTGTCTATTGGTGTAAGTGAGGTGTTAAAGTCCCCTATTATTATTGTGTTACTGTCGATTTCCTCTTTTATAGCTGTTAGCAGTTGCCTTATGAATTGAGGTGCTCCTGTGTTGGGTGCATATATATTTATAATTGTTGTATCTTATTCTTGGATTGATCTGTTGATCATTATGTAGTGTCGTTCCTTGTCTCTTGTAACATTCTTTATTTTAAAGTCTATTTTATCTGATATGAGTATTGCTACTCCAGCTTTCTTTTGATTTCCATTTGTATGGAGTGTCTTTTTCCATCCCCTCACTTTCAGTCTGTATGTGTCCCTAGGTCTGAAGTGGGTCTCTCATAGACAGCCTATATATGGGCCTTGTTTTTGTATCCATTCAGCAAGCCTGTGTCTTTTGGTTGGAGCATTTAATCCATTCACTTTTAAGGTAATTATCGATATGTATGTTCCTAGTACCATTTTCTTAATTATTTTGGGTTTGTTTTTGTAGGTCCTTTTCTTCTCTTGTGTTTCCCACTTAGAGAAGTTCCTTTAGCATTTGTTGTAGAGCTGGTTTGGTGGTGCTGAATTCTCTTAGCTTTTGCTTGTCTGTAAAGCTTTTGATTTCTCTTTCGAATCTGAATGAGATCCTTGCCAGGTAGAGTAATCTTGGTTGTAGGTTCCTTCCTTTCATCACTTTAAATATATCCTGCCACTCCCTTTTGGCTTGTAGAGTTTCTGCTGAGAAATCAGCTGTTAACTTATGGGAGTTCCCTTGTATGTTATTTGTCATTTTTCCCTTGCTGCTTTCAGTAATTTTTTTTGTCTTTAATTTTTGTCCATTTGATTACTGTGTGCATCGGCGTGTTTCTCCTTGGATTTATCCTGCCTGGGACTCTCTGTGCTTCCTGGACTTGGGTGGCTATTTCCTTTCCCATGTTAGGGAAAGTTTTTTGAATGTAATCTCTTCAAATATTTTCTTGGGTCTTTTCTCTCCTCCTTCTGGGACCCCTATAGTGCGAATGTTGTTGCGTTTAATGTTGTGCCAGAGGTCTGTTAGGCTGTCTTCATTTCTTTTCATTCTTTTTTCTTTATTCTGTTCTGCTGCAGTGAGTTCCACCATTCTGTCTTCCAGGTCACTTATCCGTTCTTCTGCCTCAGTTATTCTGCTATGGATTCCTTCTAGTGTATTTTTCATTCCAGTTATTGTATTGTTCATCTCTGTTTGTTCTTTAATTCTTCCCCGTGTTTGTTCTTTAATTCTTCTAGGTCTTTGTTAAATGTTTCTTCCATCTTCTCGATCTTTGCCTCCATTCTTTTTCCGAGGTGTCCTGGATCATCTTGAATGTCATTATTCTGAATTCTTATTCTGGAAGGTTGCCTATCTCCACTTTATTTAGTTGTTTTTTTGAGGTTTTATCTTGTTCCTTCATCTGGTACATGGTCCTCTGCCTTTTCATTTTGTCTGTCTTTCTGTGAATGTGGTTTTCCTTCCACAGGCTGCAGAATTGTAGTTCTTCTTGCTCCTGCTCTCTGCCCCCTTGTGGATGAGGCTATCTGAGAGTGTTGTGCAAGCTTCCTGATGGGAGGGAGTCCTTCCTTTGTTTTATTTTCCAAAGTATTATTACTTTGGGGACTTCCCTGGTGGTTCAGTGGTTAAGACTTCGCCTTCCAATTCAGGGGGTGTAGGTTCGGTCCCTGGTCAGGGAGTTAAGATCCCATGTGCCTTGCAGCCAAAAAACCAAAACATAAAACAGAAACAATATTGCAACAAACTCAATAAAAGACTTTAAAAGTGGTCCACATCAAGAAAAAAGATCTAAAAAGAAAAGTATTATTACTTTGTTAAATTGTATTACCTTATGTATTTGTTTATCTTCCTTTTGGAATATAAGTTCCTTGAGGCTGGGAACTTTGTGTTCATCACTGAATTCCCAGTATCTAAACTAGTGCCTGGCATGTAGTAGACACTCAATAAATATTCTGTAAGTGAATGAATGAATTTGGAGATTAGAGAAAGAAGCAAGCACAGCCTGAAGCAACTATAGACTTGCACCCAAAAGCAGCGGAAGCAAAAAGCAAAGTGAGTAGCTAACTAACTAACAAAGTGTTTCTTCCCCAGATAAAGCTATGATAGCTACTCTCTAAAGTTAGAGTCCTGGCATGGGAGACTAGAGATATCCCTGGTAATTTATGTTATGTTCAGAAGAGGAAGGAATTCATATCCAGAAAGCAGGTGACCTGCAGACACTGCCCAACTGCATATTTCACCCCTCTTCCATAGTTATTAGAAGTGGATATATATAACTAGAACCTGCATATAATAATATACAAACAAAGATTCTCACCCACTCTGAGGATACACTGTTTAGTTGAAATTCCTGGGGCTTCCCTGGTGGCGCAGTGGTTAAGAATCTGCTTGCCAATGCAGGGGACATGGGTTCAAGCCCTGGTCCAGGAAGATCCCAGATGCCGTAGAGCAACTAAGCCTGTGCACCACAACTACTGAGCCTGCACTCTAGAGCCCATGAGCCACAACTACTGAAGCCCACATGCCACAGCTACTGAAGGCTGCACGCCTTGAGCCCATGCTCTGCAACAAGAGAAGCCACCGCAATGAGAACCCTGCACACTGCAACGAAGAGTAGCCCCCACTCGCCGCCACTAGAGAGAGCCTGCATGCAGCAATGAAGAACCAACGCAGCCAAAAAGAAATAAATAAATTTATTTTAAAAAAAAAGAAAAGAAATTCCTGACTACAGATATGAACTACTAACCTAGACTTATCAGCCATTTAAGAAGAATTAATTCTATGCAAGAGAGGTACGAAATGCTTCCAACACTAAAGAAAATAGTGAATAGTATAAACTGAAGGAGATTTTAAAGATAAGCATCATTAGTAATTTCATAGGAAATGAAAAAGGAAATGTAAATATTGAAATTTTAAGAATCAGAAAGTATGAATAGCAAATTAATAAGTATAAAGATTGAGCTGAATTGAAATGCAAAGGATGTCAACAATAATAGCAGAGTAAGAACCTCTGAAAATTCTCCTTCATAAAAGCAGTGAGAATACTGGCAAAAATAGTCAGAATCAACTCTTTCAGGACTCTGAAAATTAACTACAGGCTTGCAGCAATCTGAACATTTATTCAAGAAAAATGGCTGAATCTCAGCAAAAACAGTGAACTTTGTATGGCATTTTAGCTTGCATTGTTCCCATTCTCCTCTCTCCAGCTCCATAGTAGCCTTTGGAAACCAGCAGCCCCCAGTCATGGTGAAAACTAGCAACCTGGAAGCCACCGGAAGGGGCAGAACAAGATTGGAGCTCCTTCACAGCCCTGTTCCCAGAAAATTGTCATTATTTGACCTGTCTGGAGGTTCCTTGAAAGACCTCATTCTCAAGACTATATTTGAACTGACTGGAGCTCACCCTGTACAAATAGCCTTTCCCCTCTCAGGGTGTTCATTTAAAACAATTAGAGGCAGTTACTGAACATCGTAAATTCAGTACTAGAAAACGGATTCAACAGTACATTAAAATAATATTCTACAATGCCAGAGTTTCATTTCTGAACCAAATGCATAGGTGGTTCAATATTAGGAAATCTAGTAATATGCTATATTAATAGTCGAGAGAAAAACCAGATGGTCATTTTTTTGGATGCCAAAAAAGCACTTGACCAATGTCATGCTTAGTAGTGGTATGCTAGATGTATTTTTATTATTGTGAGGAACAGGAAAAGGATGCCCAACAATTAGCACTGTTACTTAATATTATAGTGGAGGTGTAAGCCAATATCATTAGGTAAGAAGAAGAAATAAAGAAGTTAATATTGGGGAAAGAGGAGCTATTTTTATGCAGCTGGGGAAAATATATACGTGAAACTCAAGGATCAACCATCGTACTATTCTCATTGTTAGAAACAATAAGAGACTTTGGTAACTTGGGAGTTTACAAAATTAATGTACCAATATCAACAACTATCCTATATATAAAAAATAATTTCTTTAGAAATGAAAAATATAACAAACGAAAAGATAAAATGCCAACATAAACGTAGAGGATCTGCTAAGAGACATTTAAAAAAAAAGGTTAAGTAACTGGAAATACATATTGTGTTATTAGATAGGAGAACACATATTGTCAACTCATCATTTCCCCCTAAATTAATTTATGTGTTTAATGCAATTTAAATTAAAATATCATTTTTTAAAAAAACTTTGATAACATTACCCTGAAGTTTGTTTGGAAAGCGTATACTTTTCTTTTAGTGATTAAGTTTAATTTGTGTATAGTCCTTTTTGAGTTGCATTCAGAGGAGATTCCAGAGTTTGAGATTGCTGGCCTCTGTAGATTTGATCCCTTCATTTTAGACCAACCAGAAAATAATAGCCTCTGGGAAAATTGTTTCAATTAAGAGTCTTTATCAAGAAAAAGAGTAAGTTCCTAAAATTTACTCTTCTTGTTTACTTTGTTGCTTGAAGTTAGCATTAACAGCTTTTATTGGTTAAATTAATGAAGCCTTTATATTTTTACTCTGTCTGATATATACATTTTAGTGTTTAGTTAAATGGCATTTTCAACACTGACATAAATTTTTGAAAGCAGCCAAAACACACTAATTATGATTTATTTCAGAACATGTCTTAAAACACCTGACATATTCTACCCTCTATTTTATTTTAGTGTTTTCTGGTTTCAGATATTCTATGAATATTTTATGTTGAGAAAGAAATCTAGGGCTCTATTCAAGAAAAAGAAAAAAGGAAGCTCCAAAGAAAGAAGTATATGCCCCTTCCAAAAAGAGGTATTTGCTTAGTTAGAAAAGTCATGTTTTTCTAATGACAAAAATTTCTGATTATCCAGTATCATTCTATAATCTGTTTATTAATGTTCTTAATACAGTGCTTAGCACAGTGTTACAAAATTTTAAGTTAAATGTTTAGTAAATGCTTTTATGAGGAAGCATACTACTCTATAGATATCATGAAATGACTTCATGAAAGAAATACAAAATAGGAACTTCAGTCAATCAAAATAGAAAAATATGAGCTTCAATCTTGAGGCATAGTGTGCCTAAGAAAGTTATTCAAGACCAACTGGAAAGGAGGACTTGTATATCTTTCAGGTTTAGCTCTAGCAGTATTTTCTTTGCCCCAAGCAGAACACATCAAATAGTCCAGTACAGTGATTGTATGCTGATTTTAAATGCTATCTTACAGATACTAATACTTGTTTGTTCTCAAGGCATTAGATGGATCACTAAGGCGTCTCAAGATCCATGAAACACCTGGGACCACCAGTTTTACTATGTTACCTGGAAATTTCTTCAACTATAAATTTGGGATTTGACCCAGAGTGAAAGCAGGAAAATGCTAATTTTGTAGTATGACATTTCTGTTAGGCAAACTGTCCAATTATTTGGAAAGCTTTTTATTCTTCTTAATGTTTGGAAGCATTTTTGCAACTGTATGTATAATCATGTTCTGTTGTCTTATTTACATACTTTTCTTCATTTCCTACCTTTGTTTTCAGCTTATGTGTTTCATTCAGTGGCCAAATGGCCAAGAAACCCAAGCTGAGAGGTAATAGCAAAAACGAATGAAAAACAAAATAAACTTCTTTACAAATAGTATTAGTTTCCTGTGGGTGCCATAATAAATTGCCACAAATTTGGAGGCTTAAAACAACAGAAATTTATCCTCTCACAGTTCTTGAGGCCAGAGGTCTAAAATCATGGTGTTGGCAGGGTTGCACTCCCTCCATAGGCTCTAGGGGTAGAATCTGTTTCTTGCCTATTCCAGTTTCTAGTGACTGCTCGCATTCTTTGGCCATATCACTCCAGTCTCTGCCTCCGTATTTATATCACCTTCTCCTCAGTGTATGTGTGTGGATGTTAAATTTCTCTCTGCCTTTCTCTTAAGATGGCATTTATGGCCTACCCAGATAATCTGGGATAATCTCCTCATCTCAGAATCCTTAAATACATCTGCAAAGACTCTTTATTCCAAATAAGGTAACATTTATGGGTTCTGGGGATTAGGATGTGGACCCATCTTTGGCCAGAAATGTTTCATGATAGCTGTGTATATTTGTGTCTGGGGAAGGTGATTTCATACTTGATCTGTCTCTCTCCCCACCCTCCCTCCTTCACTCCCTCCCTCCTTTCCTTCCTTCCTTCCCTCCTTCCTTTCTCAGCCTATTAAGGGACAGAAACTTAAGGTCTCCTAACTCCTCACCTCTAAGTAAATAGTGCATGTGTTGTGATCCCTTGTTATGTATGTGATACTAAGATTTGATTTAAAGCATATCAGTCCTTTCTTTTATTTGAAGGGAACTTTTCACTTAACACAGACTTCAAAATCATGTTCTTCAAATCAGTTAATAAAACCTTGTAAAGAATTAAAGACTTAGGCATTCCTGGTGAGAAATAAGAAGAGTGAAGATTTGAATTTTTTGTGCCTCTAAATATATTGAAGGTTTTTAATGAACTGGTTTTAAGTAGATATTTAGAGGAATCAAGAGCCTAGAAATTGTACTTGGTTGAACAAATATTTATTGATTGCCTGCTATGTGAGCTCAGATACTAAAAAGAAGGCGGTCTCTGCCATTGTGGAATTTAGGATCAAGATTCCACAGGAATCTTAGGACCAAAGAAAAATTAGTAGTTTTGACAGAATTGTTAACTGCCAGATTTACAGAACACAGTAGGGGTCAGAGAAGTAGTTTTGAAGAATTCTTAATTATTAATTAATAATGAAGCAGGGAACTCTTTCACTAATAACTTTGAGGTTTTGGTAGGTTAGGAGATATTTTGTTTTTCCAAAACCATGATACTCATCTCTGACTAGAAATGGTAAAATAATTTATTTTTATATCCCGTATAATTAAAATTACCTGTTTCATTAACAATAGATCGAAGTTTGTGTCTTGTAAATTAAAGACTTATGACTATAAAGAGAAATCAAATTGTTATTTTTGCTAGATTGTACAAGAAATTTAAAAGTAGCTTAAAAAAAGAATCTTTTTAGGATTTTTAGACAGTCCTTAAAGTACCAGTTAACAGTAGTGAAAAAGAAGTTTTGAGTTTATAAATTTAAAACATTTAAAAACTTTTAAGAGTATGACCGTGAGGTCAAACTAATGTAACAGAATAGTTTGAGATTTAATGAAAGAAAAGGGATAAATAGCTTAAGTTAATATTAGGAATGTAATTTTAAAAGGGAGGGTCGTGTGCTCAATTCTATCTATCTATCTATCTATCTATCTATCTATCTATCTATATTTTTGGCTGCGTTGGGTCTTCGTTGCTGCGCGTGGGCTTTCTCTAGTTGTGGCAAGTGGGGCCTACTCTGTTGTGGTGTGTGGGCTTCTCATTGTGATGGCTTCTCTTGTTGTGGAGCACGGGCTCTAGGCATGCGGGCTTCAGTAGTTGTGGCACGTTGGTTCAGTAGTTGTGGCTTGTGGGCTCTACAGCTCAGGATCAGTAGTTGTAGCACACGAGCCTAGCTGCTCTGCGGTATGTGGGATCTTCCTGGACCAGGGCTCGAAACCGTGTCCCCTGCATTGGCAGGTGGATTCTTAACCGCTGCACCAATAGGGAAGCCCTGCTTTTGATTTTTGTTAAACTATTTAAGGTATTATTATTATGCTGTAATTAATGTAAAATCTTATTTTTTTTTCCTCTTTTAAATGAGCTTGTGTTGAAATAGGTTGCAGTTTCATTTAATATAGAATATAGAATTACAGCTTAGATAAATCATTCACATGTAGGTTGTTTCTAATTTTTCATTACTGTGAACAAGAAACTTACTCAATTTTTAAAATAGAGTTAGCTTTTTACTCCTCTATTTAATTTTGGGGGGAAAATCCAAGAAAAATTATTCAGGCCATGGGCAATTTTATGACCTCTTTTATACTCTAACCAGAGAACAGTCTGAATATACATACAATTTTACAGCAGTGCCTGAATATTTATTTTCTTCTTATGGCCCACATAACTTTAGGTTTTATTGTTTAGATTTATTTTTGGTAATTTAATAAGTGTGAAGTGATATCTTTAAAATATTAAAATTTATTCAGTTAGTAGTGAGAATCTTTTTTCCAAAGTGCTGATTTGATCTTGGTTGTTACTTAAACTGTTTGTATCCTTTCATGGGTGTGTATGTTAGTCATCATTTCCCACGTAACAGATGAGCAGTAAATGTTGAACTGGTTGGGTTTATTTTATTTTTTATTTTTAAAATTTATTTTTATTTTATTTATTTACTTTTGGCTGTGTTGGGTCTTTGTTGTTGCATGCAGGTTTTCTCTAGTTGCGGCGAGCGGGGGCTACTCTTCGTTGTGGTGTGTGGGCTTTTTCATTGCAGTGGCTTCTCTTGTTGCAGAGCACGGGCTCTAGGCTCATGGGCTTCGGTAGTTGCAGCACACGGGCTCAGTAGTTGTGGCTCATGGGCTTAGTTGCTCCGTGGCATGTGGGATCTTCCTGGACCAGGGCTCGAACCTGTGTCCCCTGCATTGGCAGACAGATTCTTTTTTTTTTTAAATTAATTGATTTTTATTTTCAGCCGCGTTGGGTCTTCGTTGCCGTGTGTGGGCTTTCTCTAGTTGCAGCAAGTGGGGGCTACTCTTTGTTGCGGTGTGTGGGCTTCTCATTGAAGTGGCTTCTCTTGTTGCAGAGGATAGGCTCTGGGCACACAGGCTTCAGTAGTTGTGGTTTGCGGGCTCTAGAGCGCAGGCTCAGTAGTTGTGGCACACGGGATTAGTTGCTCCATGGCATGTGGGATCTTCCCGGAGCAGGGCTCGAATCCGTGTCCCCTGCATTGGCAGGCAGATTCTTAACCACTGTGCCACCAGGGAAGTCCAGCAGACGGATTCTTAACCACTGCGCCACCAAGGAAGCCCTGGTTGGGTTTACATTGTAGACATTACGCTTTATCTGTCATAATTATTGCAGGCATTGCTTCCATTTGTCATACCCTTTTAATCTTAGATTTGTTATTTTTTCACTGCATGAAAGTATGTTTAACATAACTAGATCTGTCAATTTGTTGCTTATGCTTTCCTTCATTGCCCCAAATTTTATCTCTTTCCCACAGATGCAACAAATATGCTCTTCTGTTTTCTCCAAAATTATTTGAAAGCTTATTGTTTTTTCATATATTTAGAATTACTCATAGTG
The DNA here is from genome assembly GCF_025265405.1 of Mesoplodon densirostris. Lineage (NCBI taxonomy): Eukaryota > Metazoa > Chordata > Mammalia > Artiodactyla > Ziphiidae > Mesoplodon > Mesoplodon densirostris. Next base: position 22,980,607 of record NC_082662.1, on the reverse strand, counting down.
TATGGTGTGGATATGTTTTTCTCCACATTGATATTCGGTATTTCTGACTTTTTTGTGTGTGTGTGGTACGCGGGCCTCTCACTGTTGTGGCCTCTCCCGTTGCGGAGCACAGGGTCCGGACGCGCAGGCTCAGTGGCCATGGCTCATGGGCCCAGCCGCTCTGCGGCATGTGGGATCTTCCCAGACTGGGGCATGAGCCCGTGTCCCCTGCATCGGCAGGCAGACTCTCAACCACTGCGCCATCAGGGAAGCCCAATAGATTCTCTTTAGAAAAGATCAGTTATTGTTGAATAATAATACTTGAAGTAGTTTTCTTCAAGCCACCTAGAAGAGGGTATTTTGCTCTTTATTTTTATTCTTCAAGGCATACATATAATTATATTTGAGGACACCATGGTCAACATTTGCTAATTACCTACTTCTTTTATATCCTAAAGTAATCCACATATTAATAAAAATCATAAGTGATGATATACCACTTTTTTGATGTAGCACTTCTTCAGGCTACTGTTGTTTATAATTATTGTTGAGATATATTTAATTTTGGGAAACATGCTGTTCATTTTCCCCAGGGAAACTTCTGTAGCCTTTTCTGTGGTGTGCTCTAAAAATACATATAAGGCTTTGGAAGGGGTAGTAAATAGACTTCTAAAATACAGTGTAGTCAGTGGTCAAATTTATGAGCTACCTGTTTTCTACTTACAGCTGTATAAAAGATATTCAGTTAACCCCTGAATATCTCTGTACACACTTTGCCATATGCAAATTCCCCTTCTAGGACCTATAATGAGACTGTTCTGCTCTATTTTGACACTTCTCGTGATGTTGTAATTAAGAGTGATGTATACTTTGTTTTCATTGAAAACAATTTGACCTTTATTCTGTGTTTTAAAATATAAATATGTATATACACAGTATATATATATATTTCCCCTTCCTGTACTTAAGAGCTATAATAACATATTGAAGTAATCTAAATTCTTGCTTGTGGCCATTTATAATTACAGGGTAAATAGTATGTTGAAGTTGGTACAAAACAGAAATTTTGAGGTAGGAATCTAATGAGAATTTTGAAATAAAATATTTGTTACTAGTAATTTCCCTTCTAATTTTTAAGTATTAAAAATAAAAATTATTGGGCTTCCCTGGTGGCACAGTGGTTGAGAGTCCGCCTGCCGATGCAGGGGACACGGGTTCGTGCCCCGGTCCGGGAAGATCCCACATGTCGTGGAGCTGCTGGGTCCATGAGCCATGGCCGCTGAGCCTGCGCATCCGGAGACTGTGCTCCGCAAGGGGAGAGGCCACAACAGTGAGAGGCCTGCATACCGCAAAAAAAAATAAAAATAAAAATAAAAATAAAAATAAATAAATAAAAATTATGGGGCTTCCCTGGTGGCGCAGTGGTTGAGAGTCTGCCTGCCAATGCAGGGGACACGGGTTTGTGCCCTGGTCCGGGAAGATCCCACATGCCGTGGAGCAGCCAGGCCCGTGAGCCATGGCTGCTGAGCCTGCACATCCAGAGCCTGTGCTCCGCAACGGGAGAGGCCACAACAGTGAGAGGCCTGCGTACCGCAAAAAAAATAAAAATAAAAAAATAAAAATTATGACTGTCATATTACAAAAGAATCCTGCTTTATGAGCATGTGTAATCACAATGTTTAAAATTATGTGATCTTTTCAAACAAACCAAAATTCCTATTTTTTCGTTGTTAGTGTTTGCAGGTAGGGAAATGCGCAGTTTTAGGAAATACTATTTCTGTTCTCAGGTACAGGTTTTCCCAGATTTCTGCCCGTGAAGGCATGTGGATACTGATAAATTCTCTCCAAAAAAGGTGGTAAAACCACTGTATTTAGAAGCCAACAGTAAGAATTGAAACTAGAAAATGATGAAAAGACGTTACTATCCAAATGCCTTGAAGGTACTTAAAACAAAAAAGTTAACTCAGAGTATGTTATGTTATTTCATTTGCTGTTTGACTAAGTTAAAATTATATTCATTTATGGGCTTCCCTGGTGGCGCAGTGGTTGAGAGTCCGCCTGCCGATGCAGGGGACATGGGTTCGTGCCCCGGTCCGGGAGGTTCCCGCATGCCGCGGAGTGGCTGGGCCCATGAGCCGTGGCCGCTGAGCCTGTGCGTCCGGAGTCTGTGCTCCACAACGGGAGAGGCCACAACGGTGAGAGGCCTGCGTACTGCAAAAAAAAAAAAAAGAAAAAAAAATTATATTCATTTACACTACATTAAGTATCCACTTTCCACTTCTGTGTCAAGCCATTATATTATTGGATATTTCAAAAGATGAATCTCATTGAATGTAGAATAATGTCAGGTTATATATATATTTTTTTTGAATTTTATTTTATTTTAATTTTTTATACAGCAGGTTCTTCTTATTAGTTATCTATTTGATACATATTAGTGTATATATGTCAATCCCAATCTCCTAATTCATCCCACCACCACTGCCCCCCTCACCCCACCCTGCTTTCCCCCTTGGTGTCCATACGTTTGTTCTCTACATCTGTGTGTCTATTTCTGCCTTGCAAACCAGTTCATCTGTACCATTTTTCTAGATTCTACGTATGTGCATTAAGATATGATATTTGTTTTTCTCTTACTGACTTACTTCACTCTGTATGACAGTCTCTAGATCCATCCACGTCTTTACAAATGACCCAATTTCGTTCTTTTTTATGTGTGAGTAATGTTCCATTGTATATATGTACCACATCTTCTTAATCTATTTATCTGTCATTGGGCATTTAGGTTGCTTCCATGTCCTGGCAATTGTAAATAGTGCTGCAGTGAACATTGTGGTGCATAACTCTTTTTGAATTATGGTTTTCTCTGGGTGTATGCCCAGTAGTGGGATTGCTGAGTCATATGGTAACCCTATTTTTAATTTTTTAAGAAACCTCCATACTGTTCTCCATAGTGGCTGTATCAATTTACATTCCCACCAACAGTGCAAGAGGGTTCCCTTTTCTCCACAGCCTCTCCAGCATTTATTATTTGAGATTTTTTGATGATGGCCATTCTGACCGGTGTGAGGTGATATACCTCATTGTAGTTTTGATTTGCATTTCTCTAATGATTAGTGACGTTGAGCAGCTTTTCATGTGCCTCTTGGCCATCTGTATGTCTTCTTTGGAGAAATGTCTATTTAGGTCTTCTGCCCATTTTTGGATTGGGTTGTTTTTTTTAATATTGAGCTGCAGGAGCTGTTTATATATTTTGGAGATTAATCCTTTGTCCGTTGATTCATTTGCAAATATTTTCTCCCATTCTGTGGGTTGTCTTTTCATCCTGTTTATAGTTTCTGTTGCTGTGCAAAAGCTTTTAAATTTCATTAGGTCCCATTTGTTTATTTTTGTTTTTATTTCTGTTACTCTAGGAGGTGGATCAAAAAAGATCTTGCTGTGATTTATGTCAAAGAGTGTTCTTCCTATGTTTTCCTCTAAGAGTTTTGTAGTGTCCGGTCTTGCATTTAGGTCTCTAATCCATTTTGAGTTTATTTTTGTGTATGGTGTTAGGGAGTGTTCTAATTTCATTCTTTTACATGTAGCTGTCCCAGTGGTTTTCCCAGCACCACTTATTGAAGAGACTGTCTTTTCGCCATTGTATGTCCTTGCCTCCTTTGTCATAGATTAGTTGACCATAGGTGCGTGGGTTTATCTCTGGGCTTTCTATCCGGTTCCATTGGTCTATATTTCTGTTTTTGTGCAAGTACCATATTGTCTTGATTACTATAGCTTTGTAGTGTAGTCTGAATTCAGGGAGTCTGATTCCTCCAGCTCCATTTTTTTCCCTCTAGATTGCTTTGGCTATTTGGGGTCTTTTGTGTCTCCATACAAATTTTAAGATTTCTTTGTTCTAGTTCTGTAAAAAATGCCATTGGTAATTTGATAGGGATTGCATTGAATCTGTAGATTGCTTTGGGTAATACAGTCATTTTCACAATATTGATTCTTCCAATCCAAGAACATGGTATATCTCTCCATCTTGTTTCTGTCATCCTTGATTTCTTTCATCAGTCTCTTATAGTTTTCTGAGTACAGGTCTTTTACCTCCTTAGGTAGGTTTATTCCTAGGTATTTTATTCTTTTTGTTGCAGTGGTGAATGGGATTGTTACCTTGATTTCTCTTTCTGATCTTTCATTGTTAGTGTATAGGAATGCAAGAGATTTCTGTGCATTAGTTTTGTGTCCTGCTACTTTACCACATTCATTGATGAGCTCTAGTAGTTTTCTGGTGGCATCTTTAGGAGTCTCTATGTATAGTATCGTGTCATCTGCAAACAGTGACAGTTTTACTTCTTCTTTTCCAATTTGTATTCCTTTTATTTCTTTTTTTTCTCTGATAGCCATGGCTAGGACTTCCAAAACTGTGTTGAATAATAGTGGTGAGAGTGGACATCCTTGTCTTGTTCCTGATCTTAGAGGAAATGCTTTCAGTTTTTCACAATTGAGAATGATGTTTGCTGCGGGTTTGTCGTATATGGCCTTTATTATGTTGAGGTAGGTTCCCTCTATGCCCACTTTCTGGAGAGTTTTTATCATAAATGGGTGTTGAATTTTGTCGAAAGCTTTTTCAGCATCTGTTCAGATGATCATATGGATTTTATTCCTTAATTTGTTAATATAGTGTATCACATTGATTTGCGTATATTGAAGAATCCTTGCATCCCTGGGATAAATCCCACTTGATCATGGTGTATGATCCTCTTACTGTGTTCTTGGACTGTTTGCTACTATTTTGTTGAGGATTCTTGCATCTATATTCATGAGTGATATTGGTCTGTAATTTTCTTTTTTGTAGTATCTTTGTCTGGTTTTGATATCAGGATGATGGTGGCCTCATAGAATGAGTTTGGGAGTGTTCCTTCCTCTGCACTTTTTTGGAAGAGTTTGAGAAGGTGTGGTGCTAGCTCATCTCTAAATGTTCGATAGTATTCACCTGTGAAGCCCTCTGGTCTTCCAACAAACATTTGTTTGTTGGAAGATTTTTTATTTTATTTATTTATTTTTTGCGGTACGCAGGCCTCTCACTGTTGTGGCCTCTCCCGTTGCGGAGCACAGGCTCTGGACGTGCAGGCTCACTGGCCATGGCTCACGGGCCTAGCCGCTCCACAGCATGTGGGATCTTCCTGGACTGGGGCACGAACCCGTGTCCCCTGCATCGGCAGGCGGACTCTCAACCACTGCGCCACCAGGGAAGCCCTGTTGGAAGATTTTTAATCACAGTTCCAATTTCATTACTTGTGATTGGTCTGTTCATATTTTCTGTTTCTTCCTGGTTCAGTCTTGGAAGGTTATACCTTTCTAAGAATTTGTGCATTTCTTCCAAGTTGTCCATTTTATTGGCATAGAGTTGCTTGTAGTCGTCTCTTAGGATGCTTTGTATTTCTGCGGTGTTTGTTGTAGCTTCTCCTTTTTCATTTCTAATTTTATTGATTTGAGTCCTCTCCCTCTTTTTCTTGATGAGTCTGGCTAATGGTTTATCAATTTTGTGTTTCTTCTCAAACAACCAGCTTTTAGTTTTATTGATCTTTGCTTTTGTTTTCTTTGTTTCTATTTCATATTTCTGCTCCGATCTGTATGATTTCTTTCCTTCTGCTAACTTTGGGTTTTGTTTCTTCTTCTTTCTCTAGTTCCTTTAGGTGTAAAGTTAGATTGTTTGTTTGAGATTTTCCTTCTTTCTTGTAGTAGGCTTGTATTGCTATAAACTTCCCTCTTAGAACTGCTTTTGCTGCATCCCATAGGTTTTGGATCGTCATGTTTTCATTGTCATTTGTCTCTAGGTATCTTTTGGGTTTCCTCTTTGATTTCTTCAGTGATCTCTTGGTTTTAGTAACTTATTGTTTAGCCTCCATGTGTTTGTGTTTTTTATGTTTTTTTCCTGTGATTGATTTCTAATCTCATAGCGTTGTGGTCGGAAAAGATGCTTGATATGATTTCCTTTTTCTTAAATTTACCTAGGCTTGATTTGTGACCCAAGATGTGATCTATCCTGGAGAATGTTCTGTACGCACTTGAGAAGAAAGAGTAATCTGCTGTTTTTGGATGGAATGTCCTATAAATATCAATTAAATCTATCTGGTCTATTGTGTCATTTAAAGCTTGTGTTTCCTTATTAATTTTCTGTCTGGATGATCTGTCCATTGGTGTAAGTGAGGTGTTAAAGTCCCCCACTATTATTGTGTTACTGTCGATTTCCTCTTTTATAGCTGTTAGCAGTTGCCTTATGTATTGAGGTGCTCCTGTGTTGGGTGCATATGTATTTGTAATTGTTATATCTTCTTCTTGGGTTGATCCATTGATCATTACATAGTGTCCTTCCTTGTCTCCTGTAACATTCTTTATTTTAAAGTCTATTCTATCTGATATGAGTATTGCTACTCCAGCCTTCTTTTGATTTCCATTTGCATGGAATATCTTTTTCCATCCCCTCACTTTCAGTCTGTATGTGTTCCTAGGTCTGAAGTGGGTCTCTTGTAGACAGCATATATATTGGCCTTGTTTTTGTATTCATTCAGCAAGCCTGTGTCTTTTGGTTTGAGCGTTTAATCCATTCACTTTTAAAGTAATTATCAATATGTATGTTCCTAGTACCGTTTTCTTAATAATTTTGGGTTTGTTTTTGTTTTGTTTTGTGTTTCCCACTTAGAGAAGTTCCTTTAGCATTTGTTGTAGAGCTGGTTTGGTGGTGCTGAATTCTCTTAGCTTTTGCTTGTCTGTAAAGCTTTTGATTTCTCTGTCGAATCTGAATGAGATCCTTGCTGGGTAGAGTAATCTTGGTTGTAGGTTCCTCCCTTTCATCACTTTAAATATATCCTGCCACTCCCTTCTGACTTGTAGAGTTTCTGCTGAGAAATCAGCTGTTAACCTTATGGGAGTTCCCTTGTATGTTATTTGTCGTTTTTCCCTTGCTGCTTTCAATAATTTTTCCTTGTCTTTAATTTTTGTCAGTTTGATAACTATGTGCCTCAGTGTGTTTCTCCTTGGGTTTACCCTTCCTGGGACTCTCTGCACTTCCTGCACTTGGGTGGCCATTTCCTTTACCATGTTAGGGAAGTTTTTGACTGTAATCTCTTCAGATATTTTCTCAGGTCCTTTCTCCCTCTCTTCTCCTTCTGGGACCCCTATAATGCGAATGTTGTTGCACTTAATGTTGTCCCAGAGGTCTGTTAGGCTGTCTTCATTTCTTTTCATTCTTTTTTCTTTATTCTGTTCTGCTGCAGTGAATTCCACCATTCTGTGTTCCTGGTCACTTATCCGTTCTTCTGCCTCAGTTATTCTACTATTGATTCCTTCTAGTGTATTTTTCATTTCAGTTGTTGTATTGTTCATCTCTGTTTGTTTGTTTTTTAATCCTTCTAGGTATTTGTTCTTTAATTGTTCTTGGTCTTTGTTAAACATTTCTTGCATCTTCTTGGTCTTTGCCTCCATTCTTTTTCCGAGGTCCTGGATTATCTTCACTGTCATTATTCTGAATTCTTATTCTGGAAGGTTGCCTATCTCCACTTCATTTAGTTGTTTTTCTGGGGTTTTATCTTGTTCGTTCATTTGGTACACGGTCCTCTGCCTTTTCACTTTGTCTATCTTTCTGTGAGTGCGGTTTTCATTCCACAGGCTGCAGGACTGTAGTTCTGCTGCTGCTGTCTGCTCTCTGGTGGATGAGGCTATCTACAAGGCTTTGCAAGCTTCCTGATGCGAGAGACGGGTGATGGGTAGAGCTGGGTGTTGCTCTGGTGGGCAGAGCTGAGTAAAACTTTAATCTGCTTGTTTGCTGATGGGTTGGGGTGAGTTCCCTCCCTGTTGGTTGTTTGGCCTGAGCCGACCCAGCACTGGAGCCTATAGGCCCTTCGGTGGGGCTAATGTTGGACTCCGAGAGCGCTCACATCAATGAGTACTTCCCAGATCTTCTGCTGCCAGTGTCCTTGTCCCCGCGGTGAGCCACAGCCACCCCCCGCCTCTGTAGGAGATCCTCCAACAGTAGCAGGTAGGTCTGGTTCAGCCTCCTATGGGGTCACTGCTCCTTCCCCTGGGTCCTGATGCACACACTACTTTGTGTGTGCCCTGCAAGAGTGCAGTCTCTGTTTTTCCCAGTCCTGTCGAAATTCTGCAATCAAATCCCGCTAGCCTTCAAAGTCTGATTTTGTGGGAATTCCTCCTCCTGGTGCCGGACCCCCAGGTTGGGAAGCCTGATGTGGGGCTCAGAACCTTCACTCCAGTGGGTGGACTTCTGTGGTATAAGTGTTCTCCAGTCTGTGAGTTACCCACCCAGTAGTTATGGGATTTGATTTTATTGTGATTGTGCCCCTCCTAACGTCTCATTACGGCTTCTCCTTTATCTTTGGATGTGGATACCTTTTTTGGTGAGTTCCAGTGTCTTCCTGTTGATGATTGTTGAGCAGTTAGTTGTGATTGTGGTGCTCTCGCAAGAGGGTGTATGCGCATGTCTTTCTATTCCACCATCTTGAGCCATTCTCAATGTCAGGTTATATTAATGGTAAGAAAATACCAAAATACACAATTAAACTCTAGAACTAGTACACGGAAGTGAGAAAACTAAGGTTTGTATGGTATTTCTGTACCTTTTTTTATTATCCAGTACTGGAGCACCTTGTCTGTGTTATATAACACTTTCATCTGGTGGTTAGTAAATGTGACTTTCGATTGTAAGCATGTGCCACTTGTAGAAAATGGTGTAAGATCTTAATATTAAAAGTTTTATTATCACATTGATAAATGCTAGAAGCATGATAAATACTTGCGTTCTTTTATCTAGTATATTTCAGGTGTTTGACATTACAAAATACTGGAAGGAAGGAAGAATCCTATATTGATGGAAAGTAGTGTCTTAGATGCATGTTGTAATGGAATTACATAATTTATAGTCATTATTAATATATTTTATATACAAGTGTACCAGAATGTATGCTTACAAACTTCACATATATCACATGTTGCCAGTAGAGTCCCAGAAATTCTGTAATAAATCATATGCATCCTTTGTAGGTTGCTTTTTGTGTTTTAAAATTATCACAATTATTGGTGGTCATTGATTAATAACTTGATTTTTTTAAGGTTTTTTCCCCAAATGTAGAAATTATCTGTGACCCTTTTCTTTCCCTATATTGAAAAATGAAGATAAAGGTGATTTTTAAGATGGAAACAACAGAAGGTGCTTATTTTCAAAGAAGAAGAAATAGAGGTAGAAAAGAATGTCTTCCAAGCTTTTCCCTTAAAGAAGGTTTTCTTTCAGCTTATAGAATTTATCTGAAGAAAAATAGGAAGCTGTTCCCTTTGTTATAAAATCACTGTAATATTACCATATTCCTAAGAAACAAAATTCAAGATTTTAACATTTTGTTTTTTATGGCTTGAGAATTTATTTCCCCACCATTAAGAGTAGTATTTCTTACCTTTTAAAACCCATGACCCCTTTTGATCTATAAAAAAATCTGTGTTCTCCTTTAACATTGTTCATATTTTTAAAATAAATTCATTTCTGTGTTTAAAACAAAAATTAAATTAAAGGACATGTTATTAGTACCTTTTTTTTCTTTTTTTTTTAACACATTTTTTCTTACCTTCCTCTTGTTTAGGCGTAGATTTATAACCCTTCCGCCATGAGAAAGAATATCCCTTCCTTCTCCTTTGCTGAGAATCTACTAATTAGAGATTGCAGTCATTACAATTACGGCTTTCAACTGAGTAAAACATGGGATATTATCACTTTTTGTTTAGTTGAGATCTGGTCACACAGAAATTTAACAAATGAGGTATTAAAGGCATCACATTTCTCTAATGATATGACCCTAGTTTGCTCTTTCTTTTGGGATGAAATCATATATGTATTAAATACATGATGTACATTGACACTGTTAAAATCCCATAAAGATAAGACATTTCATTTTAAAACTAAAACAGATATAAGCTGGTAAAACAAAAAAAACAGTTCATCTTTCACAATTGTGAATCAGTTTCACGTCACAGTGGTTGTGCTCTTGTGAGTAGAGCAAAACAAATGCAGGGAAAATAGCTCCTGTGAGCTTTAGTTATTGCCTGCTGTAATTCTGCAGTACTAGTTATCTACGTCATGTAGTATGAAAACTTAGCTTTTGAGGCTCTGTGTATGAGTTACACGTGAGTGCATTGAGCATCAAGTTCTTCTGACCTTTAAATTTTTTTTTCTTTTGACATTCTAGATCAGGGCAGGGAGGAAAGCTGTGTCAGAGTTGGACAGTTTTGCGTCTGATTGTGTCCCTTATACGTGTTTTCTCTCCTTATCCCATTTTAGAGTGTGACTCTAAAATAAAGTGTGTTGTATTACACCAGAATAGAGCAGTATTAGTGGAGTGGTGGTAAATTGGTATAAGTGAAGTTTTTCATTTCCCTTTTAATTCATTACTTCTGCAATACGATTCTATACTTGCTTAAGCTTTGTCTGTTAAGTTGGTTACAGTGGTTGGTAAAAATAAGTGAAAACAGGTGTGACCTTAATTAAAGGCATAAACAATCACATCTGTTTTGGAGAAGTGCTACTTTCATTTTTGTTAAATAGAAATGGAGTTTATAGTTTTTATAATTATTTAGTTTTCTAACATCTTTCTGTCTCACTCGGCAGCAGGGCACAATAAGGTGTTCTTACCAGTAAATGTGGGGCTTAGAGTCCTATTTCTCTTTTTTAGTTTGAAAACCAGGACAGGAAGAGCAGAGTCTGAGAAGGTAAAGATTTTGCTTAAATAATTGACTAGGCAATACATGTAGTGGAGCTCGTTATTTCAGGATAAATTGGGTCCTAGCTCTACATGATTATTTTCCTTAATTCTAAAATTCAGTGTTTCACTTTACTTATTTATTTGCATTATTAAAATAGATCCAGAAGAATTGAATTTTCCTTTAAGCTGATTACATATATAGTTGGTTGCGAAAGTATTTATTTGATATTCCAGTTTGCCCTATTTAAAGTGATTGTGTGTGTTAACAGTTATGTAAATGTTCCCCATTAAAGCAGGTTAGATGTTATCATAACTTCTTGACTGGCTAAGCTAGTTTTTATCATTTTTTAATGTAACCCTAATTCTAAAAAAAGTTGTGTTTTAGTTAATTGCACATGGCTTGTTATAAAGTGTTAAATGCATTGGGCACTATAGTAACCATGTTTTAAGTACAGCAGAAGTGGCTCCACGTGTTGGCTTTTGCAAGGAATTATAAAAGGTATTGTGTAAACCTATCCTGACTTGATGCAGCATGTCCATTTTGAAAAGCCACGTGCAGATTTGAGATTTTGAGATTGGAGCTCACGTAGAAAGATTGAGGTAGCAAAATATTTTAAAAATTATTCTCTGATGGCCTCAATGATAATGCTTTAAGAGTACATAAAGCTTTGAATCCCCCCTCTTTTTTAAACAGACTGTGAAGACTGCTGAGAGACACTTGCAGTCCAGTCACATAAGTGTAATAAAGAAATATTGGTCCTCATGGAAGAAGAGCAAGATTTACCAGAGCAACCAGTGAGTATTTCCTTTAACAATTTAAGGTTGATTGTAGAAAAGCTAATCTTAAGAGATTTTAAATATTATTCAGTTGTACTACAGATTCTAAATCAGAAATAAAATTAAGGAAAGGACTCCTTAATACTTTCCTTCTAAGAAAACAGTGTTCTGTGTTCCTAAATTCATATTTTGCTAACTTAATGCCAAGGACTTGCTTAGAAAATTCAGCATTACAAAATAAATATTGTCTTTAGAAACGTCATTTAAAAAAAGCAATGGCTACTCTTACAGTTTTTAGAAAATAGGACATCTATTTACCAAACAGTATATACCATTTCTGCCAGAAAATCTAGTTTTATCATTACCTAAATTTCCCTGACTAAATTTTTTTTAAAGTAGTAGTAGTAGTTGAAGAAAGTATAATTTGACCACTAGCTAATTCTTAAAAATAGATAAGACCCTTGAGAATAGGTTGAATTCTTAATTTCTTTTAAATATTTAACATAAATAAATAAAATCATTTTAAATGTCCCCAAGTGATACAGATTTATTGCCTTGCCATGGCTTTTTTGTTTTTGTTTTTTCCTAAGTGTTTTTTGACCCTTAGCATTTAAAAAAGGAAGATAATAGTAATCATTCTATTAAGATACTTTTGTGTTAAAGAATCTTTTCCTTTTGGCTTGACCTTCTTTTTCTGAAATTAGATAAATACTGATTCAATTTGCTCTCCTGAATCAGCCTCTTGCATTTTATATTAAGAGAGAATATAGAGTGGTACATGTTTACCTCCCTATGAAAATCCAACCTGAAAAACTTTGAATTTTGAAAGCAGATAATAGCGTATGTTTTTCATGTTCTAGATGTATTCTTTACATCAGTGATATATTTTTAATATTTTACTTTATGTTGAGACATACTGGTGCATACTGGTAATTCTTTTGCTATTAGTCTTTTAGCCCCTCACTTAAGTATAAAACTAGGAAGACATAAGCAGTTGGTAAAAGGACCTTTTGAAACATTTAAAATGTCATCCTATATGCCTGGTGGAACATTAATAATCAGGGAAATGATAGGGTTAAAAATCATCCTCAGCGGTGTATCTAAGATATACATTATAATAGCTGAATTAGAGACACTAAATGTACCAAAGAAGATTCTGTCATTGAGTTTTTAATATAGTAAGACAAAGGCTTAGTCATAGTTTCAAAAGATTTATGTAAGTGTTGACATACTGTTGAAATGAGTATTGTTGTTAGTCACTCCTTACCTATTTAAGGTAATGAGAATTGTGAAGCTGACCTGCTGGTGAGTCATTTTTTCCTCTCTGCTTCATTTGCTTGCTCTTCTGTTCAGTATCTATAATATGATGTGCAAAATCTGATTGTTACTTCAGAGAGAGGTAAGAAATTAAAGTGCTTTAAAAACAAATTTTCTGGGAATTCCCTGGTAGTCCAGTGATTAGGACTCTGTGCTTCCACTGCCAGGGGCCTGGGTTCAATCCCTGGTTGGGAACTGAGATCCCACAAGCCACGTGACGTGGCCAAAAAATTAAAAAAAAAATTTTTTTTTTTAAATACTAAAAAAAAATTTTTTTTAAACCCACAAATTTTCTGCTGACTATAAATGGTGGTTGTCATGGGGCATCTTTTTTTTTTTTAATTGATTTGTACCTGGGTCTTAATTTATAAAGGTGATTGAGTGACTACATGAAGAGGTCAGTGCCATTGAAAAAAAAGAAGAAAAAAAAAAAGTTTGGACTTCCCTGGTGGCACACTGGTTAAGAATCCACCTGCCAATGCAGGGGACACGAGTTCGAGCCCTGGCCCGAGAAGCTCCCACGTGCTGTGGAGCAACTAAGCCCGTGTGCCACAACTACTGAGTCTGTGTGCTACAACTCCTGAAGCCTGGGAGCCTAGAGCCTGTGCTCTGCTACAAGAGAAGCCACCACAGTGAGAAGCCCGTGCACCACAATGAAGAGTAGCCCCTGCTCGCCGCAACTAGAGAAAGCCCGTGCGCAACAACAAAGATGCAACGCAGCCAAATAAATAAATAATTTTTTTTTTTTAAAGTTTCATGTTACAGTTCTCTTAGAGATGAGAGACATAGCAGACCACACAGGGTCACGGGGGTAAGCACCAGTGTCATTCAGGAGGCAGAGATGCATAGGGGAATTCTAAGAGAATGCATAGGCTACAGCCTTAATTGAGGTTTCCACAGGCAAGGTGAAGCAACGTAATGTAGGGTAATTGTTTATTTAGGATTAGCTAGTTTGAATAATTCCAGAGGGTTTTGGGGTATAGAAGCTATCACTAGGTATCTGGCACTGGGTTGATTTTACAGCAGGGGAATATAGTTCAGAGTGTGGTTCAGAATATAGGCTCTAGATTGCAGGGGAGATGTAAGCAACTGGCTCTTAGTTCGGCCCTGTGATTAGTGGGTGCTGAACAGACAAATATAGAATCTAAGAAACTATAGAGCATTTATTAACTGTTAAAAATAATTAGAATAAGAAGAGTAAATGTCAGATGTTGAGGAGTAAAGCTAATTTTCGCAGGCTGTAGTAGAAATCTAAAACTTGAGTGGAAAGAATGGTCCTGTCCCAAGTTGATGATGATAAAGCCATGATTTAAAAAAAATTATTTTATTGAGTTATAGTTTATGAGGTATATACAACGTTATGTTCATTTCTGGTATACAGCAAAGTGATTCAGTTATACGGATATATAATAATTTGCATCTTCTGATCCCAGACTCCCAATCCATCCCTCCCCAACTCCCCTCCCCCTTGGCAGCCACAAGTCTGTTCTCTATGTCTGAGTCTGTTTCTGTTTCTTAGATAAGTTCAGTTGCATCATGTTTTAGATTCCACATATAAGTGATATCATATGGCATTTGTCTTTTCCAACTTACTTCACTTAGTGTGGTATCTCTAGGTCCATCCATGTTGCTGCAAATGGCATTATTTCATTCTTTTTTATGGCTGAATAGTATTCCATTATATACACACACACAAACACACACACACACACACACCCCATACCTTCTTTATCCGTTCATCTGTCGATGGACATTTAGGTTGTTTCCATATCTTGAATAAAGCCAAGATTTTTTTTTTTTTTTTTTTTTTTTTTTTTTTTTTTTTTTTTGCTGTACGCGGGCCTCTCACTGCTGTGGCCTCTCCCATTGCGGAGCACAGGCTCCGGACACACAGGCTCCGCGGCCATGGCTCGCGGGCCCAGCCGCTCCGCGGCACGTGGGATCCTCCGGGATCGGGGCACGAACCCGTGTCCCCTGCATCGGCAGGCGGACTCTCAACCACTGCGCCACCAGGGAGGCCCAAAAGCCAAGATTTTTAACCCTGCTGTTTACTTGTGTATAAAGAGAGATGTTGCTGATGAGCATTACTATTGGAATTATTTTAATCACATTGTCTCTTCCTTATTGAGTTATCCGTTTCTGTACTACTTGCTAGCTCTATCTCAAGATTGTTCCACTCATTGTTCACAATACAACATAAATCCTAGCCTCAGGTTCTCTTTCACTTTCCCCTATTGCCAGTCAGTCCTCAATCCTCTGCAGTCAGAAATGGTTCTCTCTATGGTCATCACTTACCTTGAAATCACTCCATCTTTTTACCCTAGTCTTCATCTTTCTCAGCTACTCTGAAGCAGCTCATATTATTGTCCAAACTAGAACTCTTTCGTAGAGTAAAAGGAGGCACTAACCAAACTCAGTTTTAGGATAGGAGGTATAAATTAACACTGTTCCTGGCAAACTGGAAGCACTTAAAAAACTCCTTTATAGCTATCAGGGTGCCCTTTGAGCTCAAGTTTTAAAAGGACATATATACATAGGAAAAATTTTTAGAAGAATATACACAAAACTTAATACTGAAATCATGGAGGTTTGGGGGCAGAATAAGGTCTTTTATATTTTATTTTATACATATCTGTATGGTTTGGGTTTCTAAAAATATGAGCATATGTGCCTTTTATATTTAAATATTAAAAAGAAATTAGTAATACTGTAGACAAAAGAGGTGGTACATGATTACAACCACAGTGTACTCTAGGCTAAAACATGGAAAAGGAGTGAAGCTTGGGAAATATTCTTGATTGAGAGCAATGAAAAGGACCCTAAAACTTGTGGTTTTGGCTTGGAGAATAAAAGGATGGAATAAGTGGTAAAGAGAGAACGACTATACTCAACCCCTAATTTCTTTTTGTCTTATCGATAAAGGGGAGTAATCTTGGGCTTCCCTGGTGGCGCAGTGGTTGAGAGTCTGCCTGCCGATGTGGGGGACGCAGGTTCGTGCCCCGGTCTGGGAGGATCCCACATGCCGCAGAGCGGCTAGGCCCGTGAGCCATGGACACTGACCCTGCGCATCCAGAGCCCGTGCTCCGCAGTGAGAGAGGCCACAACAGTGAGAGGCCTGCGTACTGCCAAAAAAAAAATTAAAAAAAAAAAAGAGTAATCTTCAAACTATAAAGGATACCATATCAATTAAAAATATTTTATTTCCACATTTATAAGCAGGTACCTAAGTTATTTCAAATGAGTTCTAATTCTCTAGACAACCCCCCCAATAAAAAGACTGGGTTTGGTGCTCCTTCTTTGTGTTCCATAGAACCTTGAACTTCTATCAGAATCATTATTTCACTGTTTTATTTATTACTTTTTTAAAATTTTATTTATTTTCGGCTGCGTTGGGTCTCTTTGCTGTGTGTGGGTTTTCTCTAGTTGTGGCGAGCAGGGGCTACTCTTCTTTGTGTGCGGTGGTTGCTCTTGTTGTGGAGCATGGGCTCTAGGCGCACGGGCTTCAGTAGTTGTGGCACGTGGGCTCAGTAGTTGTGGCTCACGGGCTTAGTTGCTCCACGGCATGTGGGATCTTCCTGGACCAGGGCTCGAACCTCTGTCCCCTGCATTGGTAGGCGGATTCTTAACCCCTGTGCCACCAGGGAAGTCCCTGTTTCACTGTTTTAGAAATTATCTATTTCTTTTCAACCAGACTGTAACTTCCTTGAGGTCAAGGACTGTATTTTGTTTATCATTATATTCCCTTTCAGGAGGGCTTGGTAGAGAACAGTCAGTTGAATGAATGATAGCGTGAATATGAACTAGAATTCTCACTGTAGGCATTTAACATTGGAGAATGAATCTGCAGTGTATTTTTCTCTCACATTAGTCTCATATGGATTGACAGCTTTCCTGGGCCAGTCTTCCATGAAGGCTTCTTTCATCTTGTGATGCTATTATCTTCAACTGTGGCCTCCATGGTTGCCAAAGAAACGGAAGAGAGGATTGAAGAATCACATGAGATGTTTTTAAGGGGTAGTTGTAGAAGTGGCTTACGTGGATGGCTCCAACCTGACAGCAAGGGGGTCTGGAAAATGCCATCAATCTGTGTCTTAGTCTATCCTGGTTACTGTAACAAAATGCTATAGATTGGTGGTTCATAAACAATAGAAATTGATTTCTCACAGTTCTGGGGGCTGGGAAGTCCAAAATCAAGGCGCCAGCAGATTTGGTATATGGTAAGGGCCTGCTACCTGGTTCATAGACTGCCATCTTTTTGCTGTGACCTCACATGGTGGAAAGGGAAAAGGAGGTCTCTTTTTTTTTTAATTTATTTTTTTATATTTTTGCTGCACGGCTTGCGGGATCTTAGTTCCCCTGACAAGGGATTGACAAGGGGGCCCAGGCAGTGAACCTCCTAACCACTGGACTGCCAGGGAATTCCCAGGAGGCCTCTAATCCCATTCATGAGGGCTCCACCCTCATGACCTAATTACCCCAAAAGCCCCACCTCCAATTTTCATCATATTGGGGATAAAATTTCAAAATATGAATTTTGGGGGAAGACACAGACATTCAGTCTGTAGCATCCTGTGTGCCCAGGAACAGGAAAAAGACCACTGAATATTTATAAGTGAATCTACAATAATCTTCTCTTTGGTTCACCTGTTTCATTTTTCACATCTAAAGAACAATATGTAACTCGTTTCCCCACACATTCTTCTTAAGAGAAACAGCCCCAACTTCCATCAGTTGCTGCATCCAGATCAAATCCAGGATCTGATGCCACTAGTTTCTACTAGGTCCGGATGTGACTTCTTTTGGACAGATACCTGTGAACTTAAAAGACATGTTTTTTGCCTCCCATCGCAAGTCACACCCCACATGGAATGGTGGAGCAGGCAGTTGTCTCTGCCACGGGTATTTACCTTTCAGTTTCTAGTAATTTGGAATGCTTATTCTCACTCTCTACATACTCATTTCCTTATGTCAAGTTCTGGAAGTAAAATTAATAATTAGATGACTGTTGGTAAGCACAATCAAAGAAAATAGCCTTAAATGTTTTTTAGTGTATAATTTCATCCAGGTTATGATCAAGCCCTTTCCCCTTCTAGAATATAGAGTATGACTTTCTAGTAAAGAGAATGATATGCTTTGTTTGGCAGTGGTGGATAAATTCTGACAAAAACATCTTCCTTTTTATAGGCTTCATGAAGACTTCTGTTGGATTTATTATTACCAAGAGTATAGTTTACCAAGCCCTAGTATGATTTAGCCTCTTGTTAAAACTTAGGGGGCACTATAGTTGTATACTTGTAAGTCATATCAGAATAGTTCTGGAATGACATTTGAGATGCATAATATAATTTTCTTATCTAGAAAGTGGTATTTCTTAATCTTGTCTTTGAAATTTTGGAAATTCAGCTTTGTTTTTGCTGCTTTTGGTGGTAACATTAAAATTTAACAATGTCTTTGTCTTTCATAAACACCTCTCTCTCATTCATTCTCTCCCTTACCACCCGCCCCACTACCACCACCAATTTCATCTTCACAGCAGGCCTGTGGAATAGTCATAGTTTTCTTTTACAGTTGAGAAAACAGATGCAGAGAAGTAGACATACAGTGAATTAACTCTCAGAACTGAGCCTTGAACCTGGATATTCTGAATTTGTGTATTGGGTTATATGTATTCCTTTGCTCTGTTATATTTAAAGCATGATTTTTTTTTTTTATATAGCAGAGGCACAAGTAGAACTCTGATTCATAAATTTGCCAGTGGTTCTTCCTTTTTGTGTAACCTTTAGTCATAACATGCCTGTAAGATTGTCATTTTTTTAAATGACAACTTTTTTGAGATACAATTCACATCCATTTTAAAGTATACAATTTGATGTTTTTTAGTATATTCACAGAGTTTTGCAACTATCACCAGAGTCAATTTTAGAACATTTTCATCATTCCAAAAAGAGATTCTGTACCCATTAGCAGTCACCCTCAATTCCCTCCCTCCCGCAGTCCTAGGCAACTACTGATCTACTTTCCTATTGACCTATTTGTGGATATTGCATATAAATGGATTCATACAATATGTGATCCTTTGTGACTGGCTTCTTTCACTTAGCATAGTCTTTTCAAGATTCATCTGTGTTAGCATGTATAAGTACTTCATTCCCTTGCTGAATGTTTCATTGTATGGATTTATTTTATCATTCATCATTTTATTTATCATTGTATTTATCCGTTCATCTGTTCATGGACACTGGGGTTGTTTCCACTTTTTGGCTATTTTGAATAATGCTGTTAGGAACATTCATGTCCAAGTTTTTGTGTGGACATAAGTTTTCATTTCTCTTGGTTATATAGTCAGGAGTGGAATTTCTGGATTATATATAATAGTAATTCTATGTTTAACCTTTTGAGGAACTGCTAGACTGTTTTCCAAACTAGCTGCCCTATTTTACATTCTGTCAGTTTCTGGATTGTATTGTTTGAACCCATCCTTTTGTAATCCAGTGAAATCTGTCTGTATCCTTTTAGTTTACCTGCCTCTAGTGCCAAGGTTTCCTATCTCTGACTTACAGGAGGACATAATTGCCCAAATCAAGGCTAACAATGAGCTGTGAAAGGTACAAAATTAACTGATAACACATTTTCCTCCCCCAGACGTTTTTGTTTAGTAGATATGTCTTTAAGTACATTTTCTCCATTTCTATTTATGAGTACATACTCTTTGTACCGAGTTGGCATTGTAGTAAATAGAAAGTGAAAAAGCGTAGTTCTTACTTGAAAGGCCATTATGGTATATTTTTAAATTTTGCTCCAGGGCTTTTTCTTTTTTTTAGTTCTCTAGCTAAATTTGTTATTCTGTGGCACTAATAAAATGAAGACTGATAAATTAGATTCCTCAGTGCTCTAGTTTTCTTTATATGGATTACTGTTAGGAGACCGTAGACTGTTTTAAATTCATTTCTTTGATCACAAAGAGGGTCTTTGGGTGAGCTAAGCATAGATTCATCACCACTATTGGAAAATTACATTATTATCCAACCTTATGTAAATACTGTCATCTTCAGGTGGGAGGGACAGCACATTTATATTATAGCAAGAGCCTGTATTTTGTCATTTGTGAAATGACATAAATAGATAAACTAGAAAGTCTAAGTAGATAAACTAGAAAGTTGAATTTTTCTTATCTTTAGCCTTTCAGTTTCCAGTCAAAACGTGTTTTCCAGCGTTATTCCATCAGTGCATTTTTCTCCTATGCCTTTCAGTGAGGTCATGTCATACATTTGTAATACAATTAAATTCTCTTGTCACAGTATGTATACCATCCTGGAATTCCTTGACCTCTTGGTTGGTTTTGGTATCTTTTATCATACAGAAGTTTTGAGTTTTTGTAAAATCAGTCTATTTTCTCCTTTATGGCTTTTGATTTTAATATCATGCTTAGTAAGGGTTTATCTACCTCAAAGTTCTTTGTTTTTTGTTTTTTTCTTTTTTCTTCATATGCTTCTATAATTTTGTTTCTAAATTTAGAGGTTTTTTTAAAAACTTATTTATTTATTTTTAGCTGTTTTGGGTCTTCACTGGCTTTCTCTAGTTGCAGGGAGCAGGGGCTACTCTTCGTTGTGGCGCGCAGGCTTCTTGTTGCGGTGGCTTCTCTTGTGGAGCACAGGCTCTAGGCACGTGGGCTTCAGTAGTTGTGGCGCACAGACCTCAGTGGTTGTGGCTCGCGGGCTCAGTAGTTGTGGCTCGCAGGCTTAGTTGCTCTGCAGCACGTGGGATCTTCCCGAACCAGAGCTCGAACCCATGTCCCCTGCATTGGCAGGCGGATTCTTAACCACTGTGCCACCAGGGAAGTCCTGGCAGGTGGACTCTTAACCGCTGCACCACTAGGGAAGTCCTTAGAGGGTTCTTTTTTAATGCCCCTTTTTTCTTTATCTTTATTGGTACCTATGAAAATTTAGGCAGCATTATATAATGAGTTGATATGCCATAAGCAAATAACCAAGAGTATTTGGTTTTATTTATTTTGTCATGTTTTCTCATGAGGAGTGGCTGTCCATGAGAAGTTGTATGGGCCTTGTATTTAACTTGTATTTATTATTTACCTTGTCTGAACTGTTAAATTTAATCATATTAAATAGCTATATTCCCACTGGATATGTTTATTTAAAATTGTTTAGCAAAGTTTCTGCCTCTGTGAGTTCTTACTCTTTGTAGTGGTTGGCAGTACTCTTTGTCAGCTTGAAATACTTTAAGTATTAATAATTTGTATGGCTAAGCACACTAAGCATACTTCTACTATAACTAGTAATTCTAATCAGAAAACTCTAAAATCAGATTCTTTGTCATATAAAAAAACAGGGAAAACTTAGTAGTATTAACCATTGATCTTTCATTTATGGATTCTTAAACTGTTTCAATGAAAATGCTTTTACCTTAGAAGGAATTAGAGAAGGTGAAAATATGGGGAAAAAACAGAATAGTGTGAAGTATATTTTTTAGATTACTGGTAACCTGATTAGAATTTATTTTTATTTTTGGCATGTAAGTAATTTGAATATAAAGATATTTCTGTTAAATAAATGATTAGATGATAGTGAGATTGCCATACTTACTGTTTGAGAATAAAATTGTGTGTCTGGTAAAATTTTAAACTAACCAGTTTGTATCCAAGTTTGGATACCTTATCCTGGTAAACATTCTGTGTTGAGTAAAAATCCTGGTAAACCTTTTATTTTACCTTGAATGTGAAAAACACTTTTTTCATTTAAAAAAAGAGAGAACCTCATGTGAAAAACAAGTACATCTCTAACTCTAAAATATAATAGGGATTAATAAAATAAATCTAAGGGAAACAAAAGGAAACAGTTACCCTGTAATTTATTAGTTAATATTAGGCTGCCACTTGAGTAGCTAGATGATTTTAAAAACAGATCAAGACATTGATGCTTTTGTATAATTTTTTTACAGGTGAAAAAAGCCAAGATGCAGGAATCAGGAGAGCAAACTTTAAGGTATACAGAGTTGAATTTCTTTTTAATGACCTACTTATAATTGTTTTTACATACTGATTAGTATATGGGCATGATTTGTGTTGACTACCCTCTTTTTGGTTTTTAGCATCAATCTTTATGTTTTGAAATTATTTGGTTTAAGGTGAAAATTTTCCTCTAAAAGTTTGTCCTTGAAACACATAAGGTGCTGATTTTTTTCATTTATTCATTATTTATTCAACAATCTATACCAATCTCATGGTATCTCTCAGATCCTGTGATATGTGGAAGAGACACAATGGTGAATATTCTTCAGTCAGATGTACAGTATACATAGTAGGGAAGACAGAAATAAGGAAAACCCAAGGGGTTAATCATTAATTACCAAATGGATATGGGACACCTTAGTCATTAGCTAGGCTCCCCTTGTAGAAAAGAGGCAGCTTCTTTGCATGTCATGTTCTCGCTTCCACAACACCATGGTTTTCAGTTGTCCACAGTTCTTACCTTCTGTTGTTTGTCTACCAACCATATGAGCCGGTAACTGCATCACCTCTAACATCTTAATTTTAAGAATCCTACTCTTATACCACCACACACACTATCATTCCAGCTTATTTATTCTATTGTCACACTAGCCCTGTGTCTTATACACTTCCAATTAAATAATCTGTCATATTTTCACTATCAAGCATTGACCCTTCCCCAGAAAAAGACTTCAATAACTCTCCATTTTCCCCTTTTCCCAGCTCCTGGCAACCATCATTATGCTTTTTGTCTCTGTGATTTTGAGTACTCTAAGTACCTCTTATTAGTGCAATCATAAGTTATTTGTCTTTCTTTGACTTGCTTATTTCATTTAGCATAATGTCTTCATGGTTTATCCATGTTGTAGCATGTGTGAGAATTTCCTTCCTTTTTAAGGCTGAATAATACTTCACTGTATGTCTGTTCCACACTTTGTTTATCCATTCTTTAGTTGGTTGTGTTAATTATTGACAGGAGTTCTATTGAATGAGAATGAAATATTTGTGGTGCTTACTTTTGGAGTTTGGGTGTTTTTGCTCTTTTTTGGAGAAGGGAAATTTTATTTTGGAGCATTTTTTTTAATATACATACATTGTTAAGTAAAATTTATGTTTATATAACTGAAAATAATTATATTTTGAGACAGTAATAATTTTTCTAGATACAATAACTTTAAATATTTAACAGTGCTGGAGTTAATTCACTGTCTTGGTGCTGTTGTTTCTATTTAATCTCTAGATACTCAGTTGAATAGGTAGGGGATTTTGCTATAAGATTACAGGACCATAGGATTTTAGGAACTGGTCCATTGTATGCCAGACCATACAAATATACCTTCTAAGATACAGGATCTAGAAATAGTCTTTCAACAGTGGGTATAACAGTGAACCTCAGACTTATTCAGGTACACATAGAAGACCAGTCATTGTAGTCAGAAATGTGAAGTTCTTGTCTGGGTTTATACCTTTCTCCTTGGAATCCTATTTAATTAGGCATAAGATGGGGCTCAGAAGTCTGTATTCAGGTAATTATAAGAAATAAGCCATTTTGGGAAACAATGATGTAACTACTCAGTATGATTTCTTACCCTTACCCTCAATTCCCATAGTAATATCTTGGTTGGTATATTAAGCGCTATTCCAGAAATACAGACAGTTGAGTAAATAGATTAAAATAAACTTCATCTGGGGATTTACCTTTAAAAAATAATTACATCTTAGGGAAAATTGTTTGAACATTGAGAATATACCCAGAAAAAAAAAACTTTATTATGCTTGAATATTAGAGGTCCATTCAGAAAAGATAATGAGAGCTTTAAGAATTTTGGTCCTGTGTATTTTCTTTTATGAATAACATTTCTTTTTAAAATTTTTTTCTTTTTAAAACTACTCTTTCCAGATATGTGTAGTGTCTGGGACAGTGTCCTCCACATCTCCCTAGAGTGTAGAACAGCAAAGCAGATTTCTTGCTAGGGAACATGAATGTGGGAAGAATACCTGGGCTGGGGAGAATTTGTATTGTAATAATACTAGCTACAGTTATATTGCACTTACTCTGTTCTAGTCTCTGTTCTAAGTACTTTTCATATATTAACTCATTAATTTCTATTACAACCCTAAAAGGTAGCTTCTATAAATTATCCCTCATTGACAGTTGAAAAACTGGAGCACAGACAAGTTCAGTGACTTGCTTGAAGTCATAAAGCTAGTTTTGGCAAAGTGGAATATGAACTCAAGCAATCTGGTTCTAGAATCCACACTCTTAAGCACTGTGCTATACTGGTAGTTGAGGGAATATGTGGAGAGTGGAAAGTAAGGTAGAAGGAAGAGGGAGGACACGGTGAGGGATGAAAGTATAATCTCCAATTCAGAATTTCAGTGAGGATCTTCCCAACATTAAAGTGTCTAACATAATGACTTGTCCTCCCAGTTTACATGACTTATCTTTTACAATTTCTCTTAATTTGTCTTATAAGTTTTTTTAAAAAGATGTTGCTAAGTTTTGGAAATGATAACAAATAAAAATTTGTTTATTTTTAATTGGGGGAAAGGAAATACAGCAGAATGCACCATTTTAAGGTTCAGAACCCCTTCTTGGAAACAAACGTGTATGATTTGAAAAAACTTGTCAAGTGATTATGAGGACCATTGTCTAAAATCAAGCATCTTCCTACTTCCCTTTGGTACTTTGGAAATAAAGTGACAGCAGTTTTTGGTGTTGTGGAATTTTTCTTTTACCATGTGGTCTTCAGAGAAAATCCGACTTGCCTGTGGCTTAGGTGGAATTTCTGAGCGATACAAAGATTGAAGTGATGATGAAGAACAGTAGAATGCCGAAGGTACTAGCCCTGGCCCCAGCTCTTTAGGTAGCCGCTAAAAACCAAGGACAAGTATTTCATAAAGTAGACTTACCTTGCCTCTTACTTACCTAGGAAGAAAGGGTTTGATTTAATCACTTTTAGCAATGCAGCAGATCAGTCAGGGGCTAATGTATTCATTTTGGTTTTCCCAGTCAAGTAAGCAACTCCGAAGTCAGTGATCAGAAACCTGAAACTTCAAGCCTTGCTTCAAACCTTACCATGTCGGAGGAAAGTAAGTACCATATTCTGTGCACCATGGAAGAGGTGTTCCTGTGACCAGGTGATGCTAATCTTTTATAATTGGTCTTCACTGATTGCCTTGTTTGTCTCAGAATATCCAGAATCCTTTCATTGCCTTGTTTGTGTGTTCATCCTTGTGCTCTGCTATAAGCCTTATTGACATACCAGCTAAGGAGCAAAATCACATGGAATTCACTCCCCAGGGATTGGTGATTGTGGGTTGTTTTTGTTTTTGTTTTTGTTTTTTGCTGTACGCGGGCCTCTCACTGTTGTGGCCTCTCCCGCTGCGGAGCACAGGCTCTGGACGCGCAGGCCCAGCGGCCATGGCCCACGGGCCCAGCCGCTCCGCAGCACGCGGGATCCCGGACTGGGGCACGAACCCGCGTCCCCTGCGTCGGCAGGCAGACTCCCAACCACTGCGCCACCAGGGAAGCCCTGGTGATTGTGTTTTTGTTTCGAGGTTGGATGTTCTAAAGGTAATAAATAGTGCCTTACTCAAAATCAGAAAAGTTTGTGGGCCAACCTCTGACTGTTCCTCCAGAGGGCTTGATATTTTTCTACCTTCCTAAAAACCAAATAATTCTACCTATCCATCTAGGCCAAAAAAAGAAAAGTAATCCCCCGAGAGCCCAAGATTGATACTGGGCCCTGAGGGAGATCCATCTCAGGGATCCACTTACCAACCCTTATTCTCCTGTAGAACAGTTATATTCATACGTTAGACAAAAATTTGTAGAATGTCCTTTTTTTTTTCCTGTGGAGACATGAGCTTTCTCTGACATATCATGGTGGTATGCTCCATAGGGCAAATAGTCCTCCTTGAAATTAAATAAGATCTTACAGAAAAAACCCTAATGAACTTTTTGGCCAACCCAATAGCTGTGCCCTTCCCTATTTTCCCACACACTTTAAAAGGATAAATTTGTGTAAGACACTTTTTGAAAAGACATTTATTTGGGGGATATATCTTAAGATGATTATGCTTAACCTTGTATAATTCCCATGTGTTAAAAAATGGTGTGCCTATTTTAAAAAAAAATGGTATGTCTTGAGTTGTATATATTATTTCCTCAAAGATGCTGTTCCAGTGGTTCTCAAACTTTCAGCATACCTAAGAGTCATCTGGAGTGCTTGTTTGTAATGTAGAATTCTAGCTTCATCTTCAGTGATTATCATTCAGTAGACCTGATGTGGATGGGAATCTGCATTTTCAAGAAGATAGCTAATTCTGATACCTATGGGAAACAGCTCTAATCAATGAAAAGTATCTACTCTAATTTTTTTTAATATCTCACTCATCCCCAAGAAAAAGGCCTGTTCCTTATATACTTCAGGGCCCAGAGGTAAGTTGTCTTCTTGCTTCTTGAAAACCATTTCTCTTTTTTTCTCAAAAACTCTGGTTCCTTTGAAGTCTATATTTGTGCCCCTTCCCCACATTTCTTTTTACCTCAGACTGAACTCCTAGTCATTTTGCTCTTTAAAGACTAGATCTTCTTTTTCTTCTCCATCCAGACTCTTATTATTCTTGGTAATTTCAACATCCATATAGATGGCCTATCCAATACCCATAATGTCCTTCTTGTTTTCCTGTCCCTTTTTACTCAGCATAGATTCTATGGTTCTTTATTATAATTACTCCCTTACAAATATCTTCAATAATTTGGCCTCTTGTACTCTTCTTGCTAAACCCCAGTCATAACTTAATCCAACTCTCTACCTTCTCTATAAGTGCATTCAAATAGCTGAACATTATTGGATGATTTATACACCTAGCTGACTATTTACTCACAGGGCCTCAAGTGGGCACCCTACTACATTTTACTCATGAGTTTTACCTTTTAATATTTCACACCACTTCTTTCCTCTCGAAGCACCCATACTCATTCACCTTTCTTCATGCTTACCTGATGACTCCTTCTCAAACAGAAGCTCTCTGTGACAGGAAGCTCCCTTATTATCCTACCACCACCAGATCTTCAAAGCTACTTGTGTTTGTACCCATATTATCTCTCTTCATTCTTGTCAGAATTGGAATAGTATTCTTGCTCCTGTCAAAGGTAAAACCTTTTATTTGTGCTTCATACCCTATCTGTTCTCACCTCCCCCAAGGACTTTGGTACTTTGGTTATCCTAATACCATTCCTGCATCGTCAGGTTCTTCTCTTCTTAATCCATCCTGTCAGTAAAGGGACTTGATTCAGTATCTACCATCTTAAAACACAAAACCGTCCTTTGGGTCCACATCCCCCACTAGATATAGACCTTCTCTTTGTTCCATGCCCCATTGGAACCTCTGGAAAGAGTTGCCCTCACTTGCTTTCTCACCTCCCATTCGCCCTTCAACCCTCTCAAATTTAGCTTCTGTCACCACTCTTCCAATGAGATTGCTTTTGTCAAGGTCATTAGTTACTTTCAGTAACTGAAAGTGCTAGTTCTAGTGGACATTTCTCTCCTTGTATCCTGCCTCCCACTATTTTTTCTCCCACCTTTCTCCTTTGCTGGGCTTTCTTCTACTATCTGAACTCTGAATGTTGGTGGGCCTCAGGGTTTGGTTCTAGTCTACCATCTTTGCTCTTTCTGCATCCTCTGATCCATTACTACATTACTTTAAATGTTTTATACATTGTTAACGAATTCCAAATTTGTATTTCTAGTCTGACTTCTCCCCTAATTTCATTTGTGAATCCAGCTGCCTACTTGACATCTTCACTTAGATATTTAAAAGGAAAGTCATACTTAAAATGTGTGAAAGCTTTTTATTCCCTTAGCCCTCCCCAAATCTGTTCTTTTCCCGAACTTCCCCATCTTTGGAAGTGGTTTCACTGTCCCTCTAATTACTCAAGCTGAAAACCTAGAAATTATCCTGTATTCCCGTTTTCCTCATTCCTTACATACAGATTCATCAGAATGTCGTGTTAGTTTTACCTTCAGGATATATTTCAAGGTTTTACTTCATTTCCACGCTTTCTTTTTTAACCAGTACAAAGTTAAACACATCCAGATTTATTTACACAAAGCTAAAGAAATTTGGGTTCTATTTCCATTTTGTGTAATTTTATTCCGGGGTCTGGCTTTGTTGTGTAGCTGACATAGGTCATTGAAACTTGATAATCCCACCTCACGTGCAATTTTTGTCACAAGGGAACAGAAAACTTGGGTATTTAGCGCACATACAATAATGATCTTAATACTTTTACAATTTAGTAGGAAGGCAGCCGTCCCACAGCTTGGCAAGGGGACAGAGAAGTTACAGATTTTAAGCAGATTATACCTTGACTCTTTTTTTTTTTAATTATTTATTTTCTTTCTTTATTTTGGCTGCAGTGGGTCTTAGTTACGGTACATGGGATCTTCCTTGAGGCATGCAGGATCTTTCATTGCGGCACCTGGGCTCTTCATTGCGGTGCACGGGCTTCTCTCTAGTTGTGGCATGCGAACTTTTCTTTCTCATGGCACGTGGGCTCTGTAGTTTGTGGCACGCGGGCTCTCTTGTTGAGGCGCGCAAGCTCAGTCGTTGTGGCGCGCGGACTTAGTTGCCTGTGGCATGTGGGATCTTAGTCCCCCAACTAGGGATCGAACCCTTGTCCCCTGCATTGGAAGGCGGATTCTTCACCACTGGACCACCAGGGAAGTCCCTTGCCCTGACTCTTTATAAGCCTTTCATAGTTCCCAAGTACTGCAAAGATCAAGACTCATTCATTATCTAGAGAAGTAAAAATTGGCTTAGATCTCCCAGGACGTTTTGTGGACCTCTTCTAGAATTAACTTAAATCAGAGGAGGAGAAGGATTTGGGTTTTTGAATGTACTTGTCAGCAGAGAAGGAACCATTATGTAGAATTTCAAATGAACTTCCATTCTATGGGATGAATGCTAAGAACTTTAGATCTAATTGAGATCCCCTTCATTTTTGTCAAAGTGATTATGGATTAACATAATCTGCAAATTGCCATTAAGTATTTTCAAAGACTTTGAACAACGGCAGTGGACAAGATTCATGATAAACTCTCAGATGATGATTTATCGTACTATTGGACATGAATTGGCCCTGCATCTGATCTTGATCAGGGTTCCCTTTTTGGATCAGACACTCAGGGAACCCAGCTAGACATAAAGTTAGTTGGTTCACCCTTAGTCCCTGATCACAGTAGAGCAACCTCTATAGTTGTTGAAGGAAGTTCTTGAACAGTTGAGGAGTCTGGTACAGGCTCTGTGTGATGTTACTCTGTCTACAATATGGACTGAGATAGTGCTAATGAATAGGATTCTGCTATCTGTCAAACTTGAGTTGAATATTTACAGTATTTATCCCAGATGAAATCATTAGGGTCAAGCCTCATGACGGTATCTATTCTGGATGAAGTCATGGAGGTGAAGAGGACACTAGCTGTGGAAGTCTCTTTACTTGATGGTTTATCAGAGTATTACATCAGTTCCTCAAGTGTGTCTCTGCTTTGCCAAACGTAAAGCCTTTACTACAAAGCTGAAAAAATAGTAATACAGACGCATACTTACGTCTTTCTGCTGTTGATTATATACAGCAGTAGCTACAGTTTTCTAATAAAATTGGGTTCTTGCTCCAAATCTGTCTTCCTGCAAGTCATTCTTATGACCTTTTATTCAGAATAGGGTAAGCACCCAGAGAATGAGTAAGCTGAAGAAGTATAATGTGGTGTCCTAGACATAGATCTTGCATTTTAAGTTTGCCTATGAGCACAGCTGAGAGCTTAGGAAGTTGCTTCATCCATGGTTGTAGATCAGTGATGGGTGAAGGTAGAGTTCAGTTGGTACTGACTTTTGAGCACTTTACTATACCCTTTGCATTCTAGCTTCTTTTACTGTCTCTAAAAGTCTCTAAACCCATTATTAGAAGAGTGAGGTATTTCCTACTGCATAGTCTTTCTAAATTTCTGATGCCCAAGTTGTATTCTGTTATTTAGTTTGAAAGACTATACAGTGAGACATGAAATTTCCCCATTTCATTTTTGAAATGTTCTAACTTTTTCCTGGTGATATCTTTCTTTCAGTTATGACATGCACCGATTACATCCCTCGCTCATCCAATGATTATACCTCACAAATGTATTCTGCAAAGTAAGTTGAATAATTATTTCAAAAATCTGTATGCTTTTTCTCTAGATTCATTGCAAATTTTATCTTGATATTTAAGTTATTAAGTTGACATTTAACTTATTTTCACCTTTCTTGTTCTTCCCTACTCCAGTTTTTTCATTCCCTCTGAATATAGTCTATATAACATCCTTTTAATGATGATTGTCTGGAATAGATCACTGTTACCCAGGAGCTTGCTCAAAATGAATAGGCACTGAAAAATGCAAAATACCATTAATGATGTAAACATATTACTGATTGACCTCTGATCATTCTGTCTTTGCTCTACGTTAATAAAGAGATCAACTTAAAAAGCTAAAGCCAGCCTCAGACTGGGACTTCTCAGCCTAATCTATGTTCAGTTTATTGTTTTAGGAGTGTCCTCAAGAGTAGAACTAGGCTTGAGATTAAACAGGTTTAGTGGGTTGAAGTCATTAAGAGGCAATATTTTGGGCCTCATGGGGTAAGATCAGCATTTAAGGTCCACGAAGTTAATCATCTCCAAGATGAGTAGGTGCAGAACAGTGTGTATATCGAGCCAGCAGTTGTGCATTGATAGAGTGAGCCTACATACATAGATACATACAAGTGTGCT
This sequence comes from Mesoplodon densirostris, assembly GCF_025265405.1. Classification (NCBI taxonomy): domain Eukaryota; kingdom Metazoa; phylum Chordata; class Mammalia; order Artiodactyla; family Ziphiidae; genus Mesoplodon; species Mesoplodon densirostris. Next base: position 22,949,979 of record NC_082662.1, on the reverse strand, counting down.
TTATTAAACTGGGGTAAATTCTGGTGTGCTTACATAGGCAGGGTACATAAAGAACACTCACCTTTGGTAACAGAGGTGAGTGATATGTATGGGTATGTTATAAAAAGAAAACTTTTTCCTTTTGAATTTTGCGTCAGTTAAAAAAATGAGCTAATTGAAAAGTCAACTCAATGAGTTCTCCAAATTCTAACCTGGTGTTAACACTAATAGCATTCTTGGGCCAGTCATTTTCATGTGGTTTTCTTCTTCTGTGAAATGACTGAACCTATTCTCTGAGATCATTATGAAGAAGATAAGAAAATAATTGGAGCTATAAAGACACTATATAAAAAATGATATTATGATCTTTATCATATCTGGAGGTTAATCCATTTGAAGTCACTAAGATTTTAAATCATTCCCACGTGATTTGATTAACAGCTACAACCTGAGCTATTTCCTGGTCTCAGATCTGGCTAAGAAGAATAGAAATTTTCAAATTCAGTCTTTTAGGGTCTACCGAGATGTGAATATTGCATATTCCAAATTCATTCCTTCGTTCAAAAAATATTTGTATATCTGCTGTACTCAGGACACCTTATTAGCTATGCCCGCTATCTTTTCCCTTTTTAATTTTTTCTTTAAAAATTATTTATTTATTTTTGGCTGTGTTGGGTCTTCGTTGCTGTGAGTGGGGGCCACCCCTCGCCGTGGTGCGCGGGCTTCTCACTTTGGCGGCCTCTCCCATTGCAGAGCACGGGCTCTAGGTGGGTGGGCCTCGGCAGTTGTGGCTCTCAGGCTCCAGAGCACAGGCTCAGCAGTTATGGCGCAAGGGCCCAGCCGCTCCGCCGCACATGGGATCCTCCCGGACCAGGGCTCAAACCCGTGTCCCCTGCATTGGCAGGTGGACTCTTAACCACTGCACCACCGGGGGAGTCCCTATGCCTTCTATCTTAATGCAGACCTCCTTACCACTTAGCTAAAACCATTGCATTTTTTAACTGCCTCTATTTCAACCACCCTCCGCAATCCATTTTACAAAGAAATGTCAAACTAATCTTTATTAAAGAACAGCTCTGATCTTGTCATTCTTTGCTCATCAATTTCAGTGACTCCCAGTTGAACACTTTTAGCCTCATATTCAAGGTCTTTGCTGTCTGTCTTCTTATACTTTGCCTTAATATAATATGTGCTCCTTGCAGGCTGAAGCCCTTCCTCTGTACCTTTGCCAGAGTTTTTCTCTTTTCCTAAAACACCCTTTCTCTCCCATTTCTACACATGCTATCTGCTCAGCTCACAGACCATTTCTTTATAGGCTTCCTTCATTTTCTTCTTCCCCAAAACTGGGGGAAAAAAAATCTTTTCCTTTCTGAAACACCCCTTTCCCTCATTATTTTATTGTTATGATGATCTATATGGTACATATGACACTTTCTTGCTTATAAGTACAGCATAACTTATCAAATAAAATAACCGGTATCTAAAAACTCGGTGCATAAAATGTGGCACCATCTTATCCCATGGATAAAATGACCAGGTCATCTAGCTAGTTTAAAACCCCAGAAGTTTCACTGTTAAGTTCAAATCTCTAGCTAAACCTGATGTGGTTGGCACCAACTAGTGGCAGTGTACTCTGGCTTAAATATCAGCGGGGCAATTCTGTGTCCTGTCTAGAACTCCCTAGATTTTATTAGTTACGTGACTTCTATTTTATAGGCTCGATCTGGGGATATTGGGCCACACCTGTACTCCCTGTTTTCTAATATGGTTGCTTGCCTTTCCTCTGCCAGCCTCACCCTCTTCTCTAAGTCCCACTTTCCCTCTCAGAACTTTAGTTTGGCCCAGAGGGCTAGGTGGAGAATGGAGCCAATTGCCAATCCTGTTCTGTCCAGTTTTATGTCATTTTAGGGTTTTATTCTATATTTAGACATAAGGGCATAAACGAGTTTAGTCCATACTTTTATCTCACATAGGGCCTTGCGTGTGGCACACCACAAATGTTGGAGGCATAGTAACTGGACCTTGGGAGGAAGATATTTGAAACTATTAAATTTTCTGTAAAATTGTTAGGTAGGTGACAGTAGAACCTGGAAAGGAAAAAATAATTCTACTTTCTGACCATAGTAAGAGACATTTTATGTGGCAGGTTCGTCTCCTCATTGCTGATTCTTTGCTGTTAGTGGTATTAGCTATTTCCTCTACTTTTCTCACATGAAAGTTTTTGTTTTCTTGAACTTTTCTAGACCTTATGCACATATCCTCTCAGTTCCTGTTTCGGAAACTGCTTACCCTGGGCAGACTCAGTATCAGCCACTGCAGCAGTCTCAACCCTATGCTGTCTACCCTCAGGCAACCCAAACATATGGACTACCTCCTTTCGGTAAGGCATTCTATTGTGAGCAGTTGCTAAGAATGTTGATTTTATCCCCCAGAAATTTCCGTCTTTCCCCCAAAAGCGAGCACAGCTGATCAGGAAGCTGAGGGATGCCACATTGTTCTCGGCAGAGCACCTGCTCAGGTACAGGTGTGACAGAAGTTGGGTATGCAATTTTCCAACAGTATATTTGATGCATGTCATATAAAATCCTAACTTCTCAATACTCAGTTGTTTATCTGCCATAATGTAGCTATTTCCAGGATACTAAGTTGACTGTAAAGCTTGGAATCTTAAAGTGTTTGGAAACTCTTTGAGGAATTACAGTTGATTTGACTTACTTCATACAAAACATGATACCATGACAAATATATTTTGAGGTGGCTAATTTCTTGCTAAAACCAAGTAATCTACATATTCCAGATGGAATATACCTTATAGTTTTCTGCCCCCACCAACCCCGCTCTATTTTGTCAATTTCTCCCTCTCCTTCCCTGCTCCCCCAAGCTGATCAGTTGTTGCTCTGCTGAACCAGAAAGTCATCTTAGAGGGGGAAATCCCCAATTTTGTACAACCTTATCATGTGCATAGAGAGTTTTGTTCTTTGGTTTTAGGTATCTTGTACATGAACTATAAATTAGAATGATTTATTAGAAGTCAGTTTGAGGTTCTTTGGGCACTTAATGTCTGTGCTTTTTCTGTGTGTGTGTTAATTGATAGATATTGTCAGTTGCCCCTTCCCTGCTTTCCTAGAACTGGTGCCAAAAAATTAAAAGAATACTGTATTTAAAAAAAATATTCAATATATTAATAAAATTATAACTGTGTAGCCTTTATTTAAACTAGCTAAGAATTAGAAAAATCTTTCAAACAGATTGCCACAGATTCTGGGTGTTGCTTGCTTTTGGTTTTGAGATTCCTACTTTTCCTGGCCTGTCTGGCTACTCTTTTATGATACTGACAGCTTTCTTATCTTGAGGCTTGTTAGCATTCCTTAGCTCCTGATAACTACCAGAAACAAAAATTGGGAGTTATGTTTAATGATCGTGGTAGTTGATAACTTCATGAGAGAAGAGAAACAGAAATGCTCTTGTTTTCCTGTTTGTACACCCATGCCTCAGTGCCTGTTGGTATATACTAAAATTTTATGTTTCTGATATATTTAACCAGACAAGACTGAGCAGTCCTTTTGAAAGCAGGACTCTGTGAATATGTTTGTGTTTATTTCTTTTTGCATATATTAAAGCTAATTTATCAACAGCTGGCTAACAATAGGCTAGCAAGTATAAAGTATTTCACATTTTTTTTTTACTCTCTGTTTTGATTTAAATTCTTTATTAGAAAGCCAAAAGCCCTTTATGACATTGTTGAACAGTTGATTATCCCTGCTGTTCAGTGTTAAATAAAACTCCTATTATATCTCTGAACTCAGATTTTGGAATACCTAGCACAATGCCATGTGCATATAGGTCCTAGATATTATGGTATCTTTTATAATCACAACATTTCCCTCATTTTAAAGAAAGAAAGAAAAATCTGTAAAATAGGTAGATCCCTGTTAAAAACTTGAAGGAAACAGTGTTTATTTTATAAAGAAATATTGGTTATAGCAGGCCCTTTTATTAATCTATTTCTGTTTAATAATTGGGGGTGAGGGAAACTTGTTTAATAAGTTTTTCGTATCAGTAATTCAGAGAGAACTGTTCATTAGCTTAATTTGCCTTTGAATGATAGGTATGGCATATTCTCAAATTTTATAAAGGAAATTTTAAGGAAATGTTTATAATACTTTGTGTGTGTGTGTGTGTATAATGCTTTTTAAAGTGACTGTATTTTTGAAAGACATTTTCTTACGTTTTAACACATGGCTTCTTTTCTTTTATATCATTCAAATGTAAAACACTCCATTTCTTCCTGTATAGCACAGGGAACTATACCCAATATCTTGTAATAACCTATAATGGAATATAATTTGCAAAAAACAAAAAAACTGTATCACTATACTATACACCTGAAATCAACACAGTATTGTAAATCAACTACACTTCAGTTAAAAAATGACTCCATTTCTTTTTTTCTTGTGAAGATTTTGGTAATTTTATTATCTTAGTGTTGCCTGTTAGCACTAAAACTAGATTAGCTAGTCTGTTATTTTATTTCAGATGTAAACAGAGCTTTAGAAAATCTTACTGTAATACGATTGTATGTTATATATTTATACAGTAATAATAATATATTGTAATAATATTGAGTGCTTACTACACAAGCAGTATGCTGAGAATGAGTGCTTCACACTTTACATTACTTTCTTATGTAATCCTCAGGACCACCCTAAAAAGTAAGTGGCAGCATTATCCCTTTTTATAGATGACGAAACAGGCTTAGAAGGATTAAGTGACTAACCTGAGGTCATACAGTCAGTAAATGCCTAGGATTAGAAGTGCACCCCGGTCTGTTTAATTCCAAAAGTGCTCATAAATTTAGGCCTGTATGAAAAAGTTAATCTCAGAGTTGACTTTGAAATTTAAAAGTTTCCTCCTTTTAAAGAAGTGAGAAAAGACTAGAGGAAATCTAGGACGCCCATATTATGACTCATCTTTAAAAGTAAAGGAATGGTGGTCGTATCTTTTCAGAGCTATATAGAAATCTGGTGAGATGGTAGAATGAGGATTTGAGGTTTAACTTCCAGTGATCTGCATGAGTACGTGTGAGAGAAAGGGGACTCGTTCGTTTTTAGGGGCTCATAAAATATTGGCTTAACTACCATTGTTCTACCTTCTTTTAAAAGAACTTTAATATGAGGTGGAGATTTGACAGTATGTATTAAGAGTCTTAAGGATGTTCATGCCATATCCCTCAGTAATTTTACTTTTAGGGATTTATCCTAGGGAATTAATTAGAGATAACCATAAAAATTTACTACCAAGATATTCATCACAGCATTATTTATAATAGCAAAAGATTGGAAACAACAGACATATTGAATTGAAAGGTATATGTTAAATTGCAGTGTATCCATAGAATGGAAAACTGTGTAGCCATTATAAATCATATTCTTAAAGAATATATAGTGTCTTGAAAAAAGTTTATTATTAATTGAAAAAAGCAGTATATAAAACTGAAAATACAATATAATATACCAAGTTAGTAGTTTTTAAAAATATGTACATATGGGGCCTCCCTGGTGGCGCAGTGGTTGAGAGTCCGCCTGCCGATGCAGGGGATACGGGTTCGTGCCCCGATCTGGGAGGATCCCATATGCCGCGGAGCGGCTGGGCCCGTGAGCCATGGCCGCTGGGCCTGCGCATCCGGAGCCTGTGCTCCGCAACGGGAGAGGCCACAACAGTGAGAGGCCCGCATACCGCAAAAAGAAAAAAAAAAAAAAGAAAAAAAAATATGTACATAAAGAATAATTTGGAAGAAAAACTGAATGTTAACAGTACAGGCAGTACAGATTTGATCTCAATTACCAAGGAACCATGTAAAGTGAGGACACAGTTCCAATGTGTACAGGTTTCAGTTAACACAGTCCCGTGCAAAAGTGAGAATTGTTTGTATTTTTTGGGTGTGTGATGAGACTATGCAATTTCTTTCTTTTCACTTTCTGTATTTTCCCAATTTTCTATAATATACATCTACTTATAGTTAACAAAAATACTCAGATTAAATTACTTAGAATTTATAAGAGCTCATCCCAGAGAGGTATTAAATCAACAAGATATTCTTTCCTGTGGTTTTTTTAGCATTTATATGTACTTCTATTCTTAACCAAACTAATCTTCTCTAAATTTCCACTACTCTGATATATATGACTGCAAAGTGAACTGCTCAGATTAGTTTGGTTAGTGACTAACCAATAGGCGGGAAGTATTTGTGCTGAGAAACTTGGGTAGAGTTTGTGATAAGACCCCACTGTGGGGCAGCAGGAGAACAGCACTCAGAGGCAGACTTCCTTTGCCATTTTTAGATCAGCTGCTTCTCTACATCAGGCTCATGGTGCTTAAAATGACTTGAGAAAGTCTACTTGTAGGCAAAGAACAGTGAACCAGGAGTCAGGAAGCCAGGATTTCATTTCTTCTTTACTGCCGGCATTAGTGCTCTACAGTCACACCATTTGGTCATGCTACTTGTTACTTGGAATTCTGGAAAGAGTGCTTTCAAAGGAAGATAGACAGATAGATACACACACACTTAAAGAGCAGGGCTACAGTGATACTGGAGGCAGTGTCCAGTCTTTTATTCCTCTATTCTTCATAAAATAATATAAAATATAAAAATAAATATAAAATATAAATATAAAATAATATTCAATAGCTACTTTATGTTTCTGCCCAAAAACATTCAAAACTATCTATTATTTTCTCTACTTGTCTTGGACATTTTGCACTAATTTCTGACCTTATAAGATGGCCCAGTTTATAGAAATTTTACATTTTTTTTTTTTTTTTTTCTTTTTGCGGTATGTGGGCCTCTCACTGTTGTGGCCTCTCCCGTTGCGGAGCACAGGCTCCGGATGCGCAGGCCCAGCGGCCATGGCTCACGGGCCCAGCCGCTCCGCGGCATATGGGATCCTCCCAGACCGGGGCACGAACCCGTATCCCCTGCATCGGCAGGCGGACTCTTAACCACTGCGCCACCAGGGAGGCCCTAGAAATTTTACATTTTGAAACTTTAAAAATCCATACTGAATGATGAGACTAGCAAAACTCTCTCAATTAATACTATTCTTATTAGTAAGATAGTATTTTAGGACAGTGTAATAATAAACATGTTTACAAACCCAACACCTCAGGTTCAGAACCTATTTAGAAAACAAACCACATTGATTACAATAAATCTGAAAGTTATTGTGACATTGAAAAGGCAAGTTGTTTCTATGTTTCTAAAAAGTGTGATAGTCAACCACCAAGAATCTTAGCACTAATATTCAAATTTCACATCATAAATGTTCAAAAAAACTACATTCTCAAATATTTTTTATTGTTAAATGTCAGCCATAACAAGGAGTTAAGCTGTGGCTTACCTGGGCAAGACTGAAAATCATCATGAACCAAGGGATGGAAGTGGGTGGAGGGCAACCCTCCTAATTTGTGCTAGAGATGTTGGCATTCCTTAATCTCCTCAAATATGTTATTTCATGTGGTTAGTAGGTGAGAAAAGAATATGTCTTGCTTTTTAATGCTTTAGTTTGATAAATTAGGAGTTTGGGATTAACACATACACACTACTGTATATTAAATAGGTAAATAACAAGGACCTACTGTATAGCACAGGAAACTATACTAAATATCTTGTAATAATCTATAATGGAAAAGAATCTGAAAATGTGTGTGTGTGTGTGTGTGTGTGTGTAGCTAAATCACTTTGCTCTACAGCAGAAACTAACACAACATTGTAAATTAACTATACTTCAATGAAAAAAAAAAGTTTGAGAGAAGGCAATTACCATGTTCCACTGTGAACCTTTTAAGATTTTAACACCTCCTTTTACTATTCTTACATTTACTTATCAACCAGTTTTACAGATCTGAGTTACACTAAGATATCTGAGTGCCCTGGTGAAGCAGAGGTCCTTATTCTCAAAGCATTATATATTTATAAATTTCTTATCAGATTAAGAGTATATGAAGTGAGGTAATGTTGAATTTGAATCTGTGGCTGACCTTGGTATTGATTTCTTACCTGGAATGTGTTTGATGAATTTTCTTGGGCCTAATTATCAGCTTCAACTATATTGATCCAGTAGCTATAACTATTCAGAGCACAGTGAGGTTTTTTTTTGTTGTTGTTTTGTTTTTTAACATCTTTATTGGAGTATAATTGCTTTACAATGGTGTGTTAGTTTCTGCTTTATAACAAAGTGAATCAGCTATATCTATGCATATATCCCCATATCTCCTCCCTACAGTGAGGTTTTTAATAGACTTTTGCATAGCCAAAATTATGACAAAAACTTGGGGTCTTCCCTGGCAGTCCAGTGGTTAAGACTTCGTGCTCCCAATGCAGGGGGCATGGGTTCGATCCCCAGTTGGGGAACCAAGATCCCGCATGCTGCACAGCGTGGCCAAAAAAAAAAAAATTTTATGATAAAAACTCTTCACTCATAAAGGATATCCTTAGGCTGTCGTGTAGAGGCAAGCTTTTTTAATGGTTTCCTAGTTTACTGCAAATGAAAAAGGATACAGCCATAAACAGGAGATTGTCAAGAAGTGACAGATCACAGAGAAAAGACAAAGTGATACAAGAGCCTTCAAATTATAGAACTATAATTGAATTCTACTTAGTACTAAGCAAATGTCTTCACATATTGCAGTAGCCTCTGGGGATGTTTCTGTAAAGTACATAGCACAGTACAGTATAGATCTGAGAAAAGGTATGGGCACTATTTCCTCCCTGCTAAGAAGGCAGGAAAGGATATAAATATTTTTTAGAAAGATTGTCACTTAGGAGCATTGTGATAAAAATAAAAGTGAATAGGTATGATGTCTTATTATATGTTCTAACAGGGAAAGATATGTCTCAGGAATGTGGAAAAGCAAATTGTGAACAGCATGTAACATCCCATTTTTATTAAAAAGAAGAAAAAAAAGATTAGTAAACAGAAGAAATCTGAGTGACTCTTATGCAAACTGTGAATAGCGGTTAAGTCTGGATGGTGGGATTATGTATGACTTTATTATTTCTAAAAATTAGAAATTATATTTCTGTTAATGTTTTTTAATTTATAAAAGTAAGCAGGTATGTCTTTCCTAATCAGAAGAAATAAAGGTAACAAAATAACCAGATTAAGAAGGCAGAGAAGTATACATACATTTTAGAAAAATCTGGTGCTTGTTTAATGGGTAAGTGAATTTTAAACGTATGTGGAATGTCTCCTACCTAGACAATGCAGATAAATGATTTATCACTCTACAGGAATGTCAGGCACTCTACAACAATGCTAGGGTGTCAGTAGCCCTTTTTCTGAATGCTGATCAATTTTCCCCAACCATTGAAGTGAACTTACATACATACATATCACTATTGGGTTTTTGACAAGATTTTTGTTTCTATGGCCCCATTCCCCAATTCTTTGAAATTGTATTTGCTTGTGGTATATTACGAGTGGGAGATTCAATAATTTTCTCTTACAAGCAAATTTATTTTTGTTTTAAGATTTTGATTTTAAACCTACTGGCTGATATTTGAAAGCATAACCATGCTCCTCAGTTCCAGTGTTTTGTTTGTAATTGGTCCAATTTATCTGATTCAGGTGCATTGTGGCCAGGTATGAAACCTGAAAGTGGTTTAACTCAGACTCCATCTCCAAGTCAACACAGTGTTCTTACCTGCACTACAGGGTTAACCACAAGCCAGCCAAGCCCAGCACATTATTCTTATCCCATTCAAGGTAAACAGGCATGGTTGTGTGTGTTTTGTTTTTTTGTTTTTTTTAATTGTTTTTTGTTTTTAATCTACCTGTATCTCCAAACATACTGGGTAATATAGGATATTTGCATTTGTGCATGCTTTTTGTGTTAGACAAACTAGAACCTAGGAGTGTGGTTCATAAGTAGTTTAAGCCTTTGACTGTGAACTGCTTAATAGAATTGAAGACTCCTCTTTTGCACGTTGGTGTCCAGAAAACCTGTCTAATTTTGTTCTAGTCTGTTCTCAGTGGCCTTTTGTCCTGTAAATGAGCAGAAGACTCCATGGGTTAGAGCTTTGCTGACTTCTTTTATGTGAAGTCCAAATAGAATGGAAAGTGAGATTGAGTGCTGCTTTGTGAGATATGTGCTGCTTTTCTGCTGTGGTTTTGTTATACCTCCACCCCCAGTTACTACTTCTTGGTGAGCTTTTCTCTTGTTCAAAAAATTCAGTGTTGTTTCTATTTTGTGATGGAAAGCATAGCATTAAAGCTTAAACTCTAAACACCTCTGCCTTCCTGAGTTCTTCCTCTAAAAGGTTAGAATTATGACAGGACTATTTGGAATGAAGACAAAGAAACTCAAAAGGCACTGTGGAGTTAATTCCCTTCCAAGTCCAATGCAGGGAATTTATCATTGCTCCAAACTGGGAATTAATGTTCATCTACTTGACTGCTCATCTGCCTCCTTTCTCCTGATTTCTCCCAGCTTTTAAATATTATTCCTTATGAAACCAGTCCTAGGTAGTCTTAAAATATAAACTTTGACGATGAAAAACTGTTTTGATGTAGATTATATTAAACAAAATATTTTGATTTTTAGTATTAACTGTTTTCAATAAAATGATTGAGGACTACTTTTTCTTAGTCTCTTGGGAACAACTGGTTACTACATTCCTAAGATCTTGCTCTGAGCTACCTTTATCTCTTATTGTTTATGAAGTCTCCTCTTAATTATTTTCCCTTCTTTTTATGTTTGTCCCCTCCCCCTTCTTTCTTTCTAAAATGGGAACAAACCAGGAGGAAAAAAACTCAAGAGCATGACTTTGTCTTCTCCTCTACCCCCTTTCATTTTTATAAAGTGTTCCTCTACTTTGGTAGGCTTTGGGGTCCAACTACAGGCAAATCTAGTAGCCAAGTCCCTCCTAAACTGATATATCTCTGATGACTACACCTAGGTCATGAAAGAAAAGCAATGAGTTCTCTTCCTTTATATTAATAATCCTCTCCCAAGGTGTTGAACCACCACTCGTCTGTACCTGTACCTTGAATTTGAGGAACCTGATAGCTGTGCTTACTTCTTCCTCTTTGTAAAACAAGAGGAACCACCTTTTGGGGGTCTTTTAAGACCCATTGCTTTAAAAAAGTCATGAAGCTGTGCTTTCAACCTCATTTGCCACTATCCTAATTTCTTACCTTTTAGTACATTTTTTCCCTTTCGGTCAATTAACCCAGTTTCCTCCATTGTGCTAATAATGATCACTGTTGGTATTTGTTAAGTGCATATTATGTGCTTAGCATTATTTTAGCAGAGATAGGTGTTACTCATGTAATCACAACACACCTATGAGGGAAGTACTGTCATTAATCTCATTTTACAGATTTGGCACATAAGACACACCGTAAATAAGCCAAGGATATAAGCTGGGCAGCCTGACCCCAGCCCAAGGGTGTAATGTTTATGATTTTCAATGTAGAAGTCATGGTATCAATATCAACTCCCATAATTGAGAACCTATACTTGCAAGTATTTAAATTCATTTCCCTTCCCTACCCAATAGGTTAACCTATTGGCCCATTATATTGCCATTAGAACTTTGGCAAAGGGTAGAAATTAAGGCAGAAATTAACCATCAAGTTATCAATTTTTGCCATTTATTCTGAGAAAAAGTTGGTAGAAAGCAAGTGGTAACAATTGGCTAAAAGGAAATATGGGTATTACTGGCACATTTGAATCACCTGGATTCTCCTGTATCAGTATCACTCTCCTCCCCCCCACTTTTCATTTCCTTTAGCACAGATAATTAATGTCAGCTCTCCAGGGCTTCATCTTCCCCCCGTCTAAATACCCAGTCATTCCATGGAATAAAAACAAGGAGCATTGGGCTTCCCTGGTGGCACACTGGTTGCGAGTCCGCCTGCGGATGCAGGGGACACGGGTTCGTGCCCCAGTCCGGGAAGATCCCACATGCTGCAGAATAGCTGGGCCCGTGAGCCATGGCCGCCGAGCCTGCGCGTCTGGAGCCTGTGCTCCGCAACGGGAGAGACCACAGCAGTGAGAGGCCCGCGTACCGCAAATAAAAACAAACAAGGAGCATTGCACTGATTTTTTTTTTTAAGTAGTCAAAACAGCAATGTCCCCTCATCCCCTCCAGAAGCTTTCAACAATTGACAATAGCCCATCTTCCCGGGGGAAGTTAGGGAAATTACAGTAAATTCCACTTCTGACTTGATCAGCTCTGATCAAAACCTTTTCTTTAGTTTATACTTTAATGCTCATGAAAACCCTTTGATTAGATAGATCTGGCTTCTTTATATCAACCTTTTTCTAGAGTGTCTGACTGTGTGGCCCAATCTCTGGTTATTTTCTTCAATTGAGATGATTTAAATAATTAAAATTCAAGTAGCAAAATTAATTTCAGAAATTTCAGAATTAATTTTAACCCAAACTTGAATTTCAGTGAATGTCTTTGGGCTCAAGAGTCTTTCATTGACTAGGAGATTTGTTTTGTATTTCAATAGACTTTATTTTTTATTGTAGTTTTAGATTTGTAGAAAAATTGAGCAGATGATACAGAGGGTTATATATCCCCCTACCCTGCACACAGTTTCCCCTATTATTAATATCTCACATTAGAATGGAACATTTGTTATGATAAGTGAACCAATATTAGTACATTATTATTAATTAAATCCTAGGTTTATTTAGATTTCCTTAGTTTTTACCTGATGTCCTTTTTCTGTTCCAGGATCCCATCCAGGACACCACATTTCATTTGATTGTCATGGCTCCTTAGGATTCTCTTGACTGCAGTTTTTCACACTTTGCTTGTTTTTGATAACCTTGACATGCTATTCATGAATCCCACGAGTATTTATTGAGCTTTACCTATTGTAGGCCGGGTGCCTTGCTAGACGTTGGAGGTGATGAATAAGGTAGTGAGATTCTGCCTTCATGGAGCTTACAGACTAGGAGGGGGGGCAGAAAACAAACAAGCAAATAAAGAAATAGGTTTTGAAAAGTGCTCTGAGAGGAAAAAAGAATTGGTTGTTGTGACTGGGAAAACAAGAAAGGAATTGGTTCTAATAGAGGAGTCCAGAGAGAGTCTCTCTGGGAGTAGACATGCTGAGAAGGAACGATCATGCTGGAGGGCAAGAGGGACAGACCAGGGAGAGCAACAATTCAGGCAGGGAGAGCAACATTGCAAAGGTCCTTGAGTGAGAAAGAGTCTCTCTTGTTTTGAGTAACTCGAAAGCTGGGTGAGCATGGGTGGTAGAGAAACATTCATAAAATTAGAGAGGTGGGTAGAAACTAAATCTTGCACCAACTTCTGTGTGCCATTAACCCTTGGGTTTACCCTCCAGCTTTGGGGCAATGTCACTTAATTCAACTGTGCCTCTCACAGTTCTATAACCACAGTCTTCTGATAAAAGCTATCTCTGTATCCTGACTGTTTCAGGTGGATCTCTAGTGGGGCATGGTTCTCAGAAGCTTGTCTATGATTTCACAGCTCTGTTGCAAAACAGGAGTGGGAACTATCGGAAAACAATTGGCCATGCCATTGGCATTTGGAGAGCTAATAGTCTTTAAATATATGTATCAATAGGAGTTACCCCTTGAGTTTTATTTTATCCTCTAAATTTATTTTTGTTGCATATTTTATTGCTGCTGCTTTTGTTTTTTAAATCTGCAGTTGAGGTAGTTGTTGTTGAGACCTAGATGTATATTTATGTAGGATGATCATTGCTTTTTTTTTTTTGAGGTGCCTGGCTTTTTAGTCATAGTTGTTCAGGGGGTACAGCATGTAGTGATTGTGTATTTTTTTTTTTTTTTTTCTTTTTGCGGTATGCGGGCCTCTCACTGTTGTGGCCTCTCCCATTGCGGAGCACAGGCTCCGGATGCGCAGGCCCAGCGGCCATGGCTCACGGGCCCAGCCGCTCCGCGGCATATGGGATCCTCCCAGACTGGGGCACGAACCCGTATCCCCTGCATCGGCAGGCGGACTCTTAACCACTGCGCCACCAGGGAGGCCCGATTGTGTATATTTTAAAGTGAGTTTAGCTTGGGTTCACTGCTGGTTACAAGAGCCTAAATAAATACTGTTTATTTAATTATCATCTAACTTTCATCACTAGAATTTAAATGCCATGAGGGCAGGGACTTTGTCTTGTTCACTACTCTACTCGTCAGTGGCTGGAACCGTTTCTGGGCACATAGTAGACCCTGGTTTGATGAACAAATGAATGAATGAATAACATGTTAGAAATGATTTGATTGAGTTGGAGAAAGAACTGTTATTGAGCCCTATAAACTTTTCTAGGTTAGCAGACCAACATTTCCTGTAATAGAAGCCACTATTGCTGAGAGGAATTTGTGATTTTTAGTACTGTACTTGTTAAAAACTTGGTATCAACAACTAGCTAATCAAGTCATTAAACTTCCTGTCAGGGATAATTAAGAGTATGTGGCCAGTTGTTTGTAAGGTCTACCTTTTTACCTCCAGCCCAATTCTGTAAGTGATCTGAAAATTATTAAATTTCTAAAACTACCTTGTCAGTCAGAGCACCTTTTTCCCCATGTGTGCAGATATCAGTTGTGAATGAGTTGTACCTCTAACCATTTATAAATCATTAAGAAGGTAGAACAGAATTAAAGGTAAATGGGAGGAAAAGAGGAGTATATGCTAGGATTAGGGCTAAAGAAAAATTGATCTAGAAATGGAGTTTTCTGGGAGAGATAAACTTAAGAGATTAAATACTTCATTTTCTTTCCCACATTAAATCACCTGTGTTTAGCCAGCAGGCCTGCCTAGCATAACGTACTGGTAATAGAATCTGGAATGTACTCAAAATTCCTTTCCCACAAGAATAATTAAAAATTACTTGTAGAGTCACTTAGCTTATATAGAATGATTTCTTAGGACTTCCCCCTTAGGGGAAAAAATATTGATGGGAAGAAAATATCATCTATAAATTATAAAATCTGTTTCATTTAGGTGTTGGGTTTAAGAAAGTAAACAAGAATCCTTTAGTTTACCTGGGGGGAGGAGTACTGTAGAAAAGAAAATCTCCCTGGATAGTGATGAAATCTGATCCCTAGCTCAGCCACTGACTCTGAGGAAAGAAAGGGCACTGCATGAGGAATTGGGAGATCACAGTTGTCATTTTGACTATCTACCTTTAACACCATGACTGTGGACAAATTACTCTAACTCTTCTTTGTCCCAAGTTCTTCTGAAAGCTAGCAGTAGCTGTTCCTTATATCTAATTTACCTCAGTCTCTTCTAGACTTTCTTCTAAGCAGAGTACCCTTGGGGACAGGGATAAAAATTCCCTATGATTTTGACCAGTCCTCTCAAGTTTCTGCTGCATTTGTTCACCTGCACTATTCTTTTTCTTTTCTTTTTTTTTAAATTTATTTATTTATTTTTGGCTGTGTTGGGTCTTTGTTGCCGTGCGCGGGCTTTTCTCTAGTTGTGAGCGGGGGCTACTCTTCATTGCCGTGTGCGGGCTTCTCATTGCGGTGGCTTCTCTTGTTGCAGAGCACGGGCTCTAGGTGCACGGGCTTCAGTAGTTGTGGCTCACAGGCTCTAGAGCACATGCTCAGTAGTTGTGGCACATGGGCTTAGGTGCTCTGCGGCACGTGGGATCTTCCCGGACCAGGGCTCGAACCCGTGTCCCCCGCGTTGGCAGGTGGATTCCTTAACCACTGCGCCACCAGGGAAGTCCCACCTGCACTATTCTTAATGGAGGTTTTCCTAATAACTTTCCCTCTAGAGGACTTTGTCGCCAATGGGATAGGTAGTCAGATAGTGTGGTCTACCTGATGGTGAGCCTTTATGGTGTGTGTGACTGCGGTAGAAACCATGTATAAGTATGCTTATGATGAGCAAAAGAGAGGAGTTCAAGAGCAGTACCTCACAATTTCACCTACATTGTCAACCTGAAAAAATGTCACTGTGACAAATACTAGTCACTGAGGATTTTATTAAAACCCTGGTGGAATCTGTGATAGAAGGGTGTGAAAAAAACCCAAATTTCTTGTCCTGAGACAGGCAGCCTAAGTAGCTTATGAAGTAAATTTTTCCCTGGCCAGAATAATATTGAATATTTTCCGAATTTTTCCAGGCTCATGGGTGAAGTCATTAAATGCCAGAACATGGTGTTTGTTGAAGCAACTCCAAGCACTTTAGAATTTGGAGAACTACATCAGTTTCTCAGAGTAATTGTGTTGCGCCAGGAAAGGCATAATTTGGGGCAAGTGACAGTAAATATCACAGTGTAGGACTTAACACGTGGATTTACCAGAGTTCTTGTTGTTTCTACTGGTGTCAATAGGTCACACTGCAGGTGAGTTATTTTTCAGCTGCCAGAGAAGATGGACTGGAGTGATTTGGTTTAGGTTCTGATTTCACTGGTATCATTAGTATGAACCAGTGCATTGTGTTGTATCCTTCTAGGACTTCAGTAGGAATAGTTGAAGACTCAAGCTGAAACAAAAATGTGTGAACTGTTTTATTTCTAATCAAGTCTAAATTAAGGTATGGCATGCAAAAGAGCAAAACCAGTATATAGTATTTATTTCCTTTGCCAATGTTCTTTATCTCCTTATAGATCTGTTTACTTAGGACAGAATACATTTTCAGTTTCATTTAGGCGTTTTCATAATATCTTTTAACACTTTCAATCTTATAGCTTCAAGCACAAACGCCAGCCTGATATCCACTTCATCTACTATTGCCAATATTCCGGCAGCAGCAGTTTCCAGCATCTCAAACCAGGTACGGTGCTGCTTTTGTTCCTCCTGTTGATATGGTTCATCTAGCTAGCTCTTCCTCTCTTCTTTCCATTATCAGTTTGCCAATCTAAGAAACAACCAGTATGGACTGTGGAGAGCCCTTTTTCTGGATGCCCTCAGGACTGAGACCTTGGATGGTTTCTCAGGCTACTACCCAGTTTCCCTCATTCCATTGCTAAGACTATGAATGATATGATTATATCTGCTCCTTTATCTACTGTGTGTGTTTCTGTCTCTTACCCTGCTGCCACAAGAATGTAAGCTCCGTGAGGGTAGGGATTTATTTTTCTATTTTGTTCAGTTATTTGTTCTGAGAGTTCAGAAAAATGCCTAGTACTCACATTGAAGGCACATAATAAATGTTTGTGGAAATATTACTTTGACTTTTTTTTACTTAGCCACTCATTTCTTTGTGAATGGTTTGGTCTTGATCACTATTCTACTAACTCTGTATGTTTAGATCACTGGTAACATCTTCAGTGTTTTAGGGTTTTTTTGGTTTTGTTGTTATGTTTTTATTTGCTGTTTTCTCTGCAGCAATTAGTATTATCAACCACTGCCTCCATGGATCTTTTTTTGTGGCTGCAGTTAACATGGCTATTCTGGTTCAGTTTTTATGTTTTGACTGTTTTTGCATTTGTTCATTCTTTTAGTCCACAAGTATTTATCGAGTTCCTGCTGTGTACCTGGAATTCTTCAGGGTAACATCTCTCTCCCTTTGCATATCCTGTCTTCTGTCATGGACAATCTCTATTTAGTTTTCCACATGTTTATTATTTCATCCCCAGGAATGTTTAACCACATTCACAATGTCCATTTACTTCTTCCAAAATGAAGATTCTAGTCCTGACCTCATGATATCTACAGGCTTCCTGCTGATTGATGGGCTTTTTTTTTTTTTAATATCCTAAGTTGACCATATCTAAAACCAGCCTTTCATTCCACCCTTTCTTCCATTTCCCTGTCCTCCAAAAGTAATACCACTTTTTCCTATGGCTTCTCAATTCTTGTCAGTTACACTATTTTTTAATATACCTAGGCCTAAAACCAGACCAGTCATCATCAATTTTTTTTTTCCTTACCCAGCCCTAATCCAGCCATTTCTGGAATTCTTTCCTGCTTTTTCTTTTTCTTTTTTCTTTTTTGGCTGTGTCACATGGCATATAGAATCTTAGTTCCCTGACCAGGGATCTAAGCTGTGCCCCCTACAGTGGAAGCGTGGAGTCTTAACCACTGGACTGCCAGGGAAGTCCCTGCTTTTCATTTTTGCTGTCATTTCCCATGGTTTAGCTTTTTCCTCTTTAATCGTGAGTTAACTATTCATCTCATCTTTAATTTTTCACTGTGCCTGTACATTTTCTAAAACACTATCTGATTAATTTTCTTTAAGTGCCACATTTTATCCTGTCACTCACCTGCTCAGAATCTTTTCATATTTTTGTTTATTTGAATTTGATGATCCCCATTTCCTGCTCCCACACAAACTATACACCACTGCCTAAAGAATCCAATCCAATCCTTAACCAGTCATTCAGGCCTACAGAGATTCTTTGTTTCATCCAGACTCAACATCTCTGACCCCTTAATAAAACCTTTCCAGGGCCTGTTCATTTTCCTATCCCCTGTGCTTCTTTGTCTCAGAAAGCTCTCTGTCACAGTCTGCAGTGATAGTTGTCTTCCTCTGTATTTTACTCATTTGACATACAGTTTATTGCTAATTTGTTGGAAATGGTTTTTGGTCTTCTATCCTGCTAGATTTTTAACTCCCATGTAGCAACACATACACACACACACTCACACTGTGAATTATATTTGGCTTATGGTAGATGCTCAGTGTTCTTTATAAATAATTGGTCTGATCAGTTAGCTTCTTCCTACTTGTCACCAATATCAGTTATCAGTGGAATTTTTTTAAGGTGTGTATTTGAGCTGTGCATCATACCCATTTTTTACAGCTTTTTATTTATTTATTTATTTATTTTTTTGCGGTATGCGGGCCTCTCACTGTTGTGGCCTCTCCCGTTGCGGAGCACAGGCTCCGGACGCGCAGGCTCAGCGGCCATGGCTCACGGTCCCAGCCGCTCCGCGGCATATGGGATCCTCCCAGACCGGGGCACGAACCCGTATCCCCTACATCGGCAGGCGGACTCTCAACCACTGCGCCACCAGGGAGGCCCTTTTTACAGCTTTTTAAAGGTGTAATTGACATACAGTAAATTGCACAGATTTAAATTGTATGATTGATAAGTTTTGTCATGTATGTGCCCGTGAAACTACCAAAAGTTCCCTTCAAATATTTTAAAGAAACTTTATTTTTAAAGAAAACTTGATTATTTAAAAAAAGAGAGGGGACTGCCCTGGTGATCAGTGGTTAAGACTCCATGCTCCCAATGCAGGGAGCCCAGGTTCGATTCCTGGTCAGGGAACTAGATCCCGCATGCTGCAGCTAAAGATCCAGCATGCCACAACTAAGGCCCTGCACAGCCAAATAAATAAATAAATAAATATTTTTAAAGAGAGAGAGAGAGAGAGAGATACTCAGTTTTTAAACTGGGAAACTTTAATGTAGGATATTCGCTTTTTTGTTTAAGCTCATCTGTCCTTAAAAGCACTATCGTGTAGTGCAGTGTTTTATAAACTTCTTAAAGAGTAGACTCTTTCCTTCAAAAATTCTATGCAGAAATTTTTGCAGAAATTCTGTACATAAAGTAGAAAAAAAAAAAAAAGGCTGGTATAGTAGAAAAGGGACATCGTGTGTACAGTGCATGGGACACTTTGCTCTGAGCCTTAACCTCATTCCAAAGACAGTCCCTGAGGCGTGTCCTCTTGACTCTTAGGTTTCCACAGAATGCATTTTGAAAATCATTGGTTTAGGTGGAAGACTATATAGGTTAGGTAAATAAGAAGTCGGGTTAATGTTTTAGGGAAATAATTATGAAAAAGAGGGACATGAAAGTCTCTTGTGTTGAAATTAATGTTATGCTCTGGCTAAGTGGCTTATTTTCCTCCCTTATTCCCTTTGACCTACAGGACTATCCCACCTATACTATCCTTGGTCAAAGTCAGTACCAGGCTTGCTACCCCAGCTCCAGCTTTGGAGTCACAGGCCAGACTAACAGTGATGCTGAGAGTACCACCTTAGCAGCAGCCACATACCAGACGGAGAAGCCTAGTGTCATGGTACCTGCTCCTGCAGCACAGAGACTTTCCTCTGGTAAGCTCTACATTTGGCTTAAGGGCATTTCATCCAACAGGTGATGGTGAAGATTATTTTGTTCTGGTCTAAGTCACTGTTACCATGCTATTAGCCTTCCTTCTCAGGTGAGGAGTATTTAAACACTGTAACCAGACAACGATGAGTCGTTGGCAGACTGAATATAATACCTGATGCTGTGAACAGCAAAGTACCAAGAATGAAAAGACTTTATTTATGACTCCCACTCCACCCTCCCTGTAGCTATAATATGCTTGTCATAGAGAACTTCAGAATCTTAGCACATTTTATAAAAGCTGGAGGACTCCAGTTTCAGTCTGTGCCTAACTGACTTCTGGTTAGGCCTCAGAACAGTAGTTCTTAACTTTTTCTGTGTCATGGATCCCTTTAAGATTCTGAAGAAAGGTATGGTTCTTTTTCCCCAAAGAAATACATAAAATTTAACCTACAAATATAAACCTCTAGCTTTGAAATGGATCAATGAATTATGATGTCCAGATTAAAAAGTCCTGACATAGGGCTTCCCTGGTGGCGCAGTGGTTGAGAATCTGCCTGCTAATGCAGGGGACACGGGTTTGAGCCCTGGTCTGGGAGGATCCCACATGCCGCGGAGCAACTAGGCCCATGAGCCACAACTACTGAGCCTGCGCGTCTGGAGCCTGTGCTCCACAACAAGAGAGGCCGCGATAGTGAGAGGCCCGCACACCGCGATGAAGAGTGGCCCCCACTTGCCACAACTAGAGAAAGCCCTCGCACAGAAACGAAGACCCAACACAGCAAAAATAAATAAATTAATTAATTAAAAAACCCAAAGGACTAGTCTTTAAAAAAAAAAAAATCCTGACATAAAGACTTTATGCACACATTCAGTAAACATATGCACATACTTTTTATCCCTATTTTTCATGAAAATTTGGTGGTTCACTGTCACATCATGTAACTTGGGGAAGGACTGTTTATCGTTAACACTGATACATTTTTAAAAACAGTGGTCTGGGCTTCCCTGGTGGCGCAGTGGTTGAGAGTCCGCCTGCCGATGCATGGGGACATGGGTTCGTGCCCCGGTCCGGGAAGATCCCACATGCTGCGGAGCCGCTAGGCCCGTGAGCCATGGCCGCTGAGCCTGCGCGTCCGGAGCCTGTGCTCCGCAACGGGAGAGGCCACAACAGTGTAAGGCCCGCGTACCTCAAAAAAAAAACAGTGGTCTACATCAACTAATGCAGTTTTCTGTGCATCTTGCCTCTACTGGTCTTCTAGATAAATGGGCAAATGGTTGCTGCTTCGAACCTACATAACTTTGAAATCATTACATGTGTTGATGCCTTAGTTTTGAATTCATTTCTCTAAATATCTTTGTTCTTCTTAACAATTTAAACTTTTTAATAATGGAGAGTTTCAAACAGTGGCAGAAGTTGTCAGAATGGTATAATGAACCCTTATATATCTATCATCCAACTTGAGCAATTAACAACTCATAGGCAATCTTGTTTCAACTATACTTCATCCAATTCCCTCCTCAAATTCCAGGTATCATATTTATTTATAATGCTTGATAACATAACCACAATGCCATTATCCCATCTAAAATATTCAACAATAATTCCTTAATAACATAAAATACCAAAGCGTATTCATATTTCTAGTTTTCTCATAAATGTTAGGAGTTTTGTTTTTCTTTTTACAGTTTGTTTAAAATAAGATCCAAGTAAGTTCCATACATTGTGATTGGTGGATATTTTGTTTTAACCTATAAATTCCCCTGTCTCTTTTTATTTCCGATTGTAATTTATTTGTTGAAGAAACAATCAATAGGTTGTTTGTCCCATACCATTTCTCAGTCTAAATTTCGCCAGTTATAACCTTAGAGGGTAGTTTACCACAGCCCACTGCCTTCTGTATTTTATTTAAAGTGGTAAATGGATCTAGAGCAGTGGTTTTTCAGCTAGAGGTGGTTCTGTGCCCCCTGCCTCCACCCCCAGGCCCCCACATCCAGGGATACTTGGCAATGTATGGACACATTTTTGGTTGTCACACTGGGAAGGGGGTGCTGCTGGCATCTAGTGGGTAGAGGCCAAGAATGCTGCTTAACCAAACATCCTACAATGCACAGGACGTCCCTTCACAACAAAAATTATCTGGTCCAAAAAGGTCAATTGTGCCAAGTTGAGAAACCCTGATGTAGAAGCTTGATCAGGTTCAGGTTTAATTTTTTTTTTTGGCAAAATGACTTTATAGATGTGTTCTTCCGTTGGGAGGCAGGCATGTAAATTCTAGTTATAACTCTCTTCATGATGTTTGGTCTGCATTTCCAAATTGCTTAAGTAAAGTTTGGTTTTCCAGCCTTTATCCCTGCAACATGATTCTTAAGGGCAGAGAACCTGCTGACCATTCTGCTCTGGTTCTTATAGCCTGTGACTACACTGGCAATACCGGTGTCTCCCTTTTCCTTTCCAGGAGACCCTTCTACAAGCCCACCTTTGACCCAGACTACACCAAGTAAAGATGCTGATGACCAGTCCAGGAAAAACATGACTGGCAAGAACCGGGGCAAGAGGAAAGCTGATGCCAGCTCTTCCCAGGACAGTGAATTAGAAGTATGGGAAGAAACTCATTTGAGTTGCAACCTTTTTTTTTTCTCATTTCTTAAATTTATCAAATATATATCTGAAACTCATGAGATTATGTGGTTCTATATTGTATAACCTATAATTCCTGAGCAAGAGAAAATGAATTGGCCAAGTGAGAAGAGAAATGTAAAAACACATTATTACTCTATGCCCATATCTTACCATATCACTTTCAGATCCTTTTCACCAAGAGCATTGAAAAAGCTTTTTTGAATTTAGGTAGCCAGGTCACTTTTTAAGGGAAAGAACAAACTGTTTTCTGTATTCCAGAGGAGAACAGAAAGAATAATGCATCATATTCAGAAAGCAAAGGGTGTCACAAGTAATATACTGTTCTCCATTTAAAAACCTCCAAGTAAAATGAGAGAACTAAAGTGCTTTAGGCCAAGTTTCTGTGAAACATGCAACCAGATCTGGTAACTTATTAATAAGATTGGCTCTCACTTATTCTGTAGTTTAAACACTATAGGAATTTATTATGGGCATACATTTGGCTTCATTATTAAAAGACTAGAAAGTCATACAAAATTCTAATAATGGAGTTTTGATATTAATTGTTTTGTTTTCTTTCTTCAATTTTTCTATAATGTGATCATTTAATAAGAGGGAAAAGCCATATTTAAAAATGAGTCCATTGACAGGTGTTCAGAAGACATAGGTAAATTGAGGCTATGTTTGAAACCTCTCTTCCCTTTTGTTACTGGGGGCGGCGGGGAGGGCAGGAGGAGAAAGAAAGAAAATCTAAAGACCTGATATATTTCTTGGAAAAAACGGAGAACTCACTCATTTTTTAAATTGTGGTAAGGTATATATAATATAAAATTTACCATTTTTTAAGTGTGCAATTTTAAATACATTCACAGTGTTGTTTGTTACTGCTATCTGTTTCCAGAAGTTTTTCATGATCGCAAACAAAAACTCTGCACCCATTAAGCAATAATTCCCTATTCTCCCCTCCTATTAGTCCCTGGTAACCTCTGTTCTACTTTCTGTCACTATAAATTTGCCTATTCTAGATAGTTCATATAAGTGGAATCATACAAAATCTATCCTTTTGTGTCAGGCTTACTTCACTTAGCATAATGTTTTCAAGGTTCATCCATGCTGTAGCATGTATCAGAACTTCATTCCTTTTTATGGCTGAATAATTCCATTGTGTATATGTATCACATTTTGTTTATCCATTTTCATCTGTGATGAACACTTGGGGTTTTTTCACCTTTGAGCTATTGTGAATAATGCTGCTATAACACTGCTGTACAGGTATCTCTTTGAGTCCCTCTTTTCAATTATTTGAAAAAGTATAAACCTAGGAGTAGAATTGCGGGATCATATGGTAGTTCTATGTTCGGCTTTTTGAGGAGCCACCAAAATGTTTTCCAAATGACTACACCATTTTACATTCCTACCAGCAATGTACCAGGGTTCCAGTTATTTCCCATTTTTTGCATAATCCATCCTAATGGGTGTGAAGTGGTGTCTCATTGTGGTTTTGATTTGCATTTCCTTAATGATTAATAATGTTGAATATCTTTTCATGTGTGTATTGGCCATTTGTCTGTTTTATTTGAAGTAATGTCCAGATCCTTTGCCCATTTTTAAATTGGGTTGTTTGTTTTTTTGTTGTTGAATGTTAGGAATTCTTTATATATTCTAGATATTAATCCCCTATCAGATATATGACATGCAGATATTTTCTATGGATTGTGTTTTCACTCTTGATAGTATCCTTTGATGCTTAAAAGTTTTAAATTTTGATAAAGTTCTACTTTTCTTTTATTGCTTGTGCTTTTGGTGTTATATTTAAGGAAACAAGATTATGAAGATATTCACCTGTGTTTTCTTCTAAGCATTTTATTGTTTCGGCTCTTAAATTTAGGTCTTTGATCCATATTGAGTTAATTTTTGTACATAGTGTGAAGTAGGGATCTAATTTCATTCTTTTGCACATGGATATTCAGTTTTCCCAGGACCTTGTTTTGAAAACAGTTTCCTTTCCCCATTGAATGGTCTTGGTATCCTTGGCAAAAAAAAAAAAAAAAATCAATTGAGTATATATATATATATATATATATATAAAAGCATTTATTTCTGGGCTCTTTCATCTATTCCATTGGTCTGTATATCTATCCTTATGCTAGTACCACACTGTCTTGATTACTGTGGCTTTGTAGTAAGTTTTGAAATCAGGAAGTGTGAGTCTTCCAACTTTGTTCTTTTTCAAGATTATTTTGGCTCTTCAGGGTCCCTTGAGATTTCATACAAATTTTAGGATGAGTTTTTCTGTTTCTTTAAAAAACACTGTTGGGATTTCGATAGGGATTGCATTGTATTTGTAGATCACATTGGGTAGTATTGTCATCTTAACAATATTAAGTCTTATATTCATGAACATGGAATGTCTTTACATTTATTTAGGTGTGTCCTCTTTAATTTCCTTCAGTGATGTTTTATAGTTTTCAGTGTACAAGTCCTGAACTATTAGTTAAATTCATTCCTAAATATTTTATTATTTTTGATGCTGTTGTGTTTTAAATTCCTCTTAGAATTATTCATTGCAAGCTTATAGAAATACAGCTGATTTCTGAATTCATTTATTAGCTCTCAACAATTTTTTGTGGATTCTTAAGGGTTTTCTATGTATAAGATCATGTCATCTGTGAACAGAGGTAATTTTACTTCTTCCTTTCCAGTTTGGGTACTTTTTTTCCCCTTTCCTTGCCAGTTTATTCTGGCTAGAATTTCCAGTACCATTTGAATAGAAGTGGTGAAAACAGGCATACTTCTCTTATTCCTAATCTCAGGGGTAACGCTTTCAATTTCCCACCATTGAGTATGATATTAGCTGTAGGTTTTTCATATACGTCCTTTATCATAGTGAGGAAGTTGTTAGTTTATTGAGTGTTTTTATCATGAAAGTGTGTTGAATTTTGTCAAATGCTTTTTCTGCATCAATTGAGATGACCATGTGGGTTTTTTCCTCTATTCTGTTAATGCAGTATGAACCATTCTTGCATTCTGGGAACAAATCCCACTTGGTCATGATTTATAATTCTTTAAATATGCTGCTGAATATTGTTTGCCACTATTTTGTTGAGGTTTTTGCATCACTGTTCATAGGAGAATTGGTCTGCAGTTTTCTGGCAGTGTCTTTGTTTTCAGTATCAGGGTAATGCTGGCTTCATAGAGTGAGTTAGGAAGTGTTCCCTCCTCTTCAATTTTTTTGGAAGATCTTAATGATTGGTGTTAATTCTTTAAGTGTTTGGTAGAATTCAGCAGTGAAGCCATCTGGTCCTGGGCTTTTCTTTCTTGGGATGTTTTTTATTATTGATTCAACCTCCTCCAGTTAAAGATCTGTTCAGATTTTCTGTTTCTTTTTGAGTCAGTTTGGGCACATTGTGAATTTCTAGGAATTTGTTCATTTCATCTAGATTATTTGTTGGTGTATAACTCTTCATAGTATTTTCTTATAATCCTTTTTATTTCTGTAAAATTGGTAATAATGTCCCACTTTTATTTCTGATTTTAGTAATTTATGTCTTCTCTCTTTTTTCTTAGCCAGTCTAGCTAAAAGTTGTCAATTTTGTAGATCTCTTCAAAGAACCGACTTCTGGTTTTGTTGATTTTCTCTATTTTTTTCCTACCCTCTGCTTTATCTATCTCTTCTAACCTTTATTATTTCCTTCCTTCTACTGGCTTTTTCTGGCAATTTAAATTGTGCAGTTTGGTTTTTGATTGAGATCTTCTTTTTTAAGGTACACATTTGGAGCTATAAATTCCCTTCTTAACATTGTTTTCACAGCATCCCATAAATTTCGGTATGTTGTTTTTGGTTTTCATTCATCTCAAGGTATTTTCTAATTTCACTTATTTCTTTTTTATCCATTGGTTGCTTAAGATTATTGTTTAATTTTCACAGATGTGTGAATTTTCCAGTTTTCCTTCTGTTATTGATTTCTTGTCTCATTCCATTATGATTAAAAAAGATGCTCACTCATTTTTTAAAATATTTTCCTCACTCAGCGGGTATTTCTGTGGGACTTAGATGAAACCATCATCATCTTCCACTCCCTTCTTACTGGATCCTATGCCCAGAAGTATGGAAAGGTAATTTGAGTCTTTCTTCCTTTGTTGTAACTGTCCCTCTCCTGACTATGTGTGCAGGTAACCAAAATCACTGTCTCTGTTATCTCCATCTTACCCTGTTGACCTTTCACCTTTCACATAAAACTTCACCTGATGGCTTATACCAGGCAGACGACATGGTCAGGCAGAGCTGATGAGACTAGACCTGGGACCAGTACTGAAAGCTGAAGTTGTTGGAGAGCAGTATTTTGCAAAGACTAAGTATGGGACTGAGGCTCAAAACAGAGTGGAGTCTCAGGATTATCTACTCCAAAGACTAGTCTGTTATCCCTATGTCACATATAACAGCCCAAACTGAGCATTCCATTTAGCTGAGAATATACCAGATCTGTACATTTAAAATATAAAATATCTTTCTAAAATAGATTATATACCCTCTTAGGAACTTCCCTGGTGGTCCAGTGGGTAAGACTCCACGCTCCCAATGCAGGGGTCCCGGGTTCAATCCCTGGTTGGGGAACTAGATCCTGCACGCCTGCCGCAACTGAAGAGTCTGCATGCCGCAACTAAGAGCCGGCACAGTCTAAATTAATTAATTAATCTTTTTTAAAAACCTTAAAATAAAATAAGATAGATTATATACCTTCTTAAATGAAATACACCAAGCAGAATTTAACTTTAGTCATCAGTATTAACATCAGTTTTGATAGAGGGATGAGCTGTTTTTGAGGTAGTGGCTGTATATTTCTGTACTAAATTACCTCCAGGCTCCTATTTTTTAGTTTCTATGAATAAATTTTATAAAAATATCAGCCTCCTTTGCTTTCCTACTTTTACTGCTCCTAATTATTTCTTATTGTCACCAATGTTTCTGTTAGAAGTACTTTCCCATAGGCTTTTAGTATCTAGACTGGCAAGCTGACATAAGCTCATATACTATATAACAAGTCTGGTAATGAGAATATATAAAATAAGAGCATACTGCCTCTAAGGGAAGGTCTGATAGTTCATTTTAAAGCTACGTGCATTGGTTTTCCTGCAAACATTTCTTTACTGATTTCCTGGTTGTTGAGATTGTCAGATTACTGACTTCTGGTGTTGTACTGTGAGGTGGCGGGGGACGATAATGGGTGTTTTAAGAGCAATATTTCAGTGATAGAATTTCTCCTGAAACTGAATTTCTCCAAAAAATAAGTGGTTTTTTTTTAAGTGGGTTGTTTTCTGGAAACTAAAGTCCTAAAGTCCTGAAATGTTTAACTTTGCACAATCCCAAATTCTATAACTGTGAATGAAATTGCGTCAGTAGTAGTGAGAAGCACTGTTGTGAGCCAGTGTTGTTTTTGCCTTGACCCAAACTATTTTGAAACATTTAAAGATAAGAACCAATGCTGTGAGGGCCAAGTCAAGCAAATTATTCTCTTATTGTCTTTCAGGACCCAACAGTAGTGATTGGCTCAGGTTTAACAATGGAAGAAATGATTTTTGAAGTGGCTGACACGCATCTATTTTTCAATGACTTAGAGGTAAGCATTTTACATTGTTTCTGCACTTCAGTGAAACACTTTGTTCAATAACTACTTATTGAGCCTGTGCTTTTTGTATTTAGAGGAAATGTGGTTAGACAGGGTAGGTATGGAGAGGCCAGCTCAGCACTTGGGCGTCCATAGTCTTGAAGAAATAGTGCCTTGGTTAGGTCACCACAGTCTTAGTCCTGGGCTTCAGTTTTATTGGCTCAAAAACTTGATTTTTGTTAGCCTATTGGGAAGTGATCTAGCTCTAGGGGCAGTGCCACCCCATCAGGCAAAACACTGATATATAAACCAACATTCCAATTTATTCAGCTATATTAAATAACATATAGAAGGTGGCTTTGATTATTTGTACTCTTGAATGTTTTTCAGTTTTACCTTCTTAAAAGATAGCCTCTTGATTTGTCAGATCTGTAGATGGCTACTGTAACTCATTGTATTTTATACGTGCTTATTGTCCATGTATAGGTTAGCCTTGATGTCAGATCATTTTATAGTTAGGTGGAGGGAAACCAGAAAACACTGAGAGCTTCTTGGTTAATTTTTTTGGTTTTGACATTTGAGTTCATCTTTGAGGTGAACATCGTGTAGTGGAAACAGCACAGGACTGGGAATCAGGAGACCAGACTGCGAGTACCAAGTTAGGAAAGTTATCTCCCCATTCTGGGCCTCCGTTAAGCTGTTACCGTACATAACAAACTAGTAACAGTTGTTCTATCTCAGGATGGGAATGTGTTGCTGGAACACAGAGGTGGGAAGGAGCAGACTTGTCATTTAATGTCCTTTTGAATTTTGAACTGTGTACTACATATATTACCTAGTTTTTTAAATAGTGAAAGTTTTAAAGTAAATAAAATTTTAAAGTAAAATGAACATGAAGTAATCCTCTTTCTTTTAAAATACAGTCTAGTTCTACTCAACAGACAATTCTCCAACAAATTAAATTTAATAGGGCTCTAAACTCCCAACACTTTTGGGTAAGCTCCACGGTGCTTTAATCTTCCCTCAACTTCACATGTTGATAAGTTGGGACATTATAGTTTTATTCAGCAAACATTTATTGAAAACCTACGATGTGCCAGTAATTGTTGCCAAATTGTATTTGTAATGATTTTCTAGACATAGTCCTCACTCAGGACTGAAAGTTCTGTGAAGAATTTGACCTGAATGTGTTCCTGCCCCCCAGGTCAGTGGTTCTCAACTTTAGGGGGCATAAGAATCACCTGGGGAGCTTGTTAAAAATGAAGATTCTAGGACTTCACTCACAGAAATTCTGTTCAAAAATATGCATTTTTAAAAATCTTCCCCAGAGGATTCTGATGCAGGTGGACATCACGGCACCACCCTAGGTGGTGTCAGAGGAATGAATCTGTCAGTTAGGCAGTGGGTGGTGTTTTATGTCAGTAGTAGTGTGGGCTTAGAGGAAAGAACCTTGGATTCAGATTAGAAGACCCAGGCTCCTTCTAGTTTCTTTCTGCCACTCACTAGTTTTATGACCTTGGGCAAATCGTTTTACCTCACTTTTAGAATATGAGGAGATTGACTTAGATGACCTCTTCTAATTCCTAAGTTTGAATTTACAAATTTCTGTTGCAGTCATTCTCAGTTTTGATACCACACGCACTCTACCAGCATCTGTTTCATCTGCAAAAATGTATTGAGTACATGCTATATAAGGGCACTGAACTAGACTAGAGGGGTACAAAGGAGATGTAAGGCATGGTCGTGCCATAAGAGGCCTACAATGTAATAGGACTTACAGTCTAGTGTAGGACATAGGCACACCTGACAGAGTAAGGGAGCTTGTGTTTATACCCATGGACTGTTGGGAAAATGAACTATTGCGATAAGAGCATAACTGAGGGTTGGGATGGTTAAGGAAGATTTCATGAAGACTGAGGAATGTAAATTAGGCCTTAAAAGAAGTTGAACAGCAAGGCGGGTGAGAGTAATCCTCCACACATAAGAGACCATAAGGTATTCCATCACCTCACCATCGTTTGTGGTATTTTTACAATATATTGTGGTGGTAATAGCACTTCTACTCCCTGGACTGAAATAATGTGTGGTTTTGTCTTTTAACAGGAGTGTGACCAGGTGCATGTGGAAGATGTGGCTTCTGATGACAATGGCCAAGACTTGAGGTGATAAAAACAGTGATGTCTTAAACATCAGTACACCTGTTAGGCACAAGACACTGTCTAGGTTCAGAGGAAAACAAAGATGAATAAGACACAGCCCTAAAAGAGCTCACAATCTATTAGAGGAGATAGAAACAAACATAGTTAACGATGGCATGTAGTGTGAGAAGGTGACAATAGAAAATGTGACGGAACACAGAATAGAAAGTAATTCTGATGGGTGTGGGGAGCAGGTGGTGCCAACATTGGAGTGGCCTTCTCAGCACAGTAGAATTTAAGTATGACCTTGATGAATGGGTAGCATGATGGAATGAGAAAAAAGCATTCCAAAGTAAAGGATATACTAGTTTCTCTTTGGCCAGATTTTCAGTCGGGAAAAGTGTGCTTCCAGATTGATTGGTTTTAGATACAAATAAGCATCAGGGATTTCACCAAGGAGGTTAATTGTGGGGGGTCTGATGGTGTCAGGAGTGACCCTATGGAAGACAATCTTAAACATTAATATCACAGTGAACGCTAAATGAAGGAGGTCTCAGTGGCAAAATGCTTGCTCAGTCACCTCCTTCCTCTCCTGGCTACTGTCTTCTAGCTCAGTAGTCTTAGCTAAGAATAATCCAAAAATTTATCTACCTTACATTTAAAGACCTTTAGAAAAAAAGTTGTCACATCTTTTCATGTTAATTTGTTTTAATGTTTATCCCTTTTCATAGGCAAAAAGTTTTTCCATGTGTCTACCCTAAAATTGTTTCCTCTGTGAATTCTCAAATCTAGAGCAGAACTGGACATAGCACTTAGTAAGGACGTAACCCTTTGGTGCCAAGAAGGATAGAAAGGTTTCACTTCTGGGGCAGATTCAGTCGTGTATGCTTTGTCTTCCACAGCCTTGGAGGGCACCAGTCTTAAGAGATTTTACTCACCTTAGGAAAAAGCCTGGTCTGAAGCAGTTTACAATCCACTCTGAACCCTAGTATTTTTTTTTCTCTTATGCATTTGGCTAACTAGTAATTACCTATCTTATGTCTTGGCAGCTTTATTTTCTTAAATATAGAATTTCACGCTGAACTCTATTTTGACTTCTGATTGAACCAATTTGTCTCGAATTCTGTCAGTCATTTGGAAATGTTGACTTAGGAAGTATTAATCCCTCCCAACCTGTTTAACTATAATAGTTGTCTATTGCTGTGTAACAAATTACCCCCAAATTTAGTAGCTTAAAACAGTTACCATTTATCATCTCATAGTTTCTGTAGGTCAGGAACTTGAAAGTGACTTAGCTGGGTAGTTCTGAATCAGGGTCTCTGAGATTGAAGTCAAGATAGCTGAAGCTAAAATCATCTGAAGGCTTGGTTGGAGCTGGAGGACCTGCTTCCCTGTGTGGCTCATAGGAGGAGGCCTCAGTCCTCACTATGTGCCTCTTCATGGGGCAGCTTGAGTGTTCTCCTGTGACAGCTGACTTCTTTTAGAGCAGGTACTGTAAGAGAAGCCTGGTCTCTAAAGTCCAACACCATCACTTCCACCACATTCTGTTTACGTTCAAATACAGTCTATACCTACAGGGAGCAAAGTTAGAGAGAGGAGTATTAAAGAATTTGTGGACATATTTTATAGCCACTGCAGTGACCCATGAACTTATTAAACCAGCCAACAGATCACTGAAGGAAAACATTCCCATTTTCTAACTATTATTAGAATTTGGGGTTAGCTCCTTCCATTATTTTTTCACGTTTCTCCTTTTTACATAGTTGCAATCGCGCGCGCACGCGCGTGTGTGTGTGTGTGTGTGTGTACACAAAAGTTTTGTATTCTGGGTTTTTTTCACTGTAAGGTATTTTCTGTCGTTAATGAAAAGATGGTCTGTCTGAAGCCAACCTCTAGGGGGTGCTGGTGCTTGAATTAGTCTTGCCTTGCTTGCTCTCCCTTTCCATCCTTTCTTTGATAGAAGTAATAGGGGTGAGATGGAGGACTGATGAAAAGATAGACTCTGACATACAGAGATTAAGAAAGAAGATTCTCAAAGCCTTGCTGTCAGATGCCAGGAATAGGACAGAGAATCAATCCCAGGTGGCATTCAACCAAAAACTCCATGCAGTATAGATTTTAATTTTCATCATCCTCTCTCTCTACAGCAACTACAGTTTCTCAACAGATGGTTTCAGTGGCTCAGGAGGGAGTGGCAGCCATGGTTCCTCTGTGGGCGTCCAGGGAGGTGTGGACTGGATGAGGAAACTGGCTTTCCGTTACCGAAAAGTGAGAGAAATCTATGATAAGCATAAAAGCAATGTGGCTGGTAAGTGTGGCATACAACCAGCTAATTTTCTGTTTTGTTCTGATTTTCTGTTTTCTTTTCCAGGGTTTCCTTAGGGCTCCCTGACTTATCAATTTGTGCCACAGTAACATTTTAACTCTGTATTTAAAAAACAGGTTTGATTGAAACCCTCTGGGGAGGAAGCTCTGCATTTCTCATGGACTTCTCTTGATATAACTTCGCAAAATTCTCTTGTTCTTTTTAGGTAGATGCCTTTTTTAAAGGAAATATGTTCCATAGATTATGTTTGCTGGCATGTGTTTTTTCCTGGGGTCATAACTACTGTCAGTAATATTTAATAGGTTGCCATATTTTTGAACAGATGTACATAGCCATCGGGACAAGTCAGGTAGAACTAGCAACGAGGTTTATAGTGGATGGAAAACTAGGTCCAGGATGATAGGTTGGCAGTATCCGTGCATTGTGATTTGAAGGACCTTGGAAATTCTTTCTGCCCAGATATATCTCAAATGTCAGGTGCCATTATGCCTAAAATTCTATTATTTGGAATTAATTAATTAGCCATAGATTGCTCAAATTAGAAGAGACATTAGGGAGCTAATCTAAATCCTTCATTTTGCACTTGAGAAAATTGATGGTCCATCATGAGGGTAACAAGATGGGGTCACATAGCAAATTAGTCACCATACCACAACTGGAATCCCGAACTCTTGGTCCACTGCACTTTACATTCATGGAATTCCTTTTTTAGTGATACACCCTTGTGAGAAAATATTGAAAACTGTGAACCATCACCCTCAAACACCTCCATCTGCACAAAATGTTGCGTGAAGTTTCAGGGATTCCATAGACTGCCTAGAAGTATATTACATCAGGTCAAGAGAGCCCACCTACCTACCATACCACTACTACAGTGTGGGGCAGAAAGTAAAAATAGGGCTTCAAAGATCAGTTTGGTGCACTCGTGTTATAGTGCTCCAATACCAGAAAAAAAATCATAGGCATCTGGGCTTTTGGGAATCTAATTTATTTACTTTTTTCAGGTTCCTTTCTTTACTTTTCTTTTTTTTTTCTTCATGATTCAGAGCCAGTACTTTTTATTTTGGTAACCAAGTCTTTTTGCTCTTTCTCTCTCACAGACATTAGCCTTTCTTTTGTTCGTTTTCATATACAACCTAAGTCTCTGGTCCTTTCTCTGCCTGCCCAGTGAGTGTCTGGACGTGGTTTCCTGAAGAAAGTGATACATAACCCTCTGTGAGAATCCCCTGAGCCCACCCTGGGGAACATAGTAAAAGTAATATCCACCTGTATTTTGTAAAATATGAATTTTTAAAAGTGCCACATGATATTAGTTAAATATATGACATATGCGTGCTTATGTATATGTCATACATGACGTAGAGATACTTGTTTGGTTTTTGTTTTGTTTTATCAGAAATTTTGAGAGTCATCTAGTTCTAGGCTTGCATTGTGAAAAACCATCAGACTGAAAACAAATTATACACAGTTCTACTCATAGAAATGACTTCTGTTTTTATGGAGTGTTGGTAATAGAATGCAGAATTTCTCTTTTTACCTTCACTATGGAAAATTCAGAGCCAGGTTTATTATTTGGATATTGTAGCTCAAGTGTCAGGTAACGTGCTCCCATCAGATGAATTGTTTTTTGTTTTGTGCTTAATCATCTGATCTTAAAGAAGTGTTTTAGTCTCTTATCAGCTGGAGTTGTTTCAGAAGTACAGTACAAATAAATGACATTCAGAAAGCTGGTGATTCAGCCTGGGATCTCAGGTTGATGGGTTCTGAAGGGGGTGAGAGCAGTCACTGTGGGAGCAATGTATGATAGTGGGAAGATTTCTGAGACCAAAAGCCACTAACTTGCTGTGTATTCTCAGGCAGCCCCCTTTCCTCCGTGGGCCTCGGTTTCTTTAGAAAGAGATTGGAAATGCTGTGGACTCGCCATCTGTAATTTTTCCCCCTTTGGTTCTTGATGTCACTTCTAAAGCAGTGCTACTCAAAGTATGGTCCACTGGTCTGCAAATTACGTTACCGGTTGGTGATGAAAGAAAGAGCCTCTGCCAGAACCTAATCACAGTGTTTCTATGAGCTGATTTTGTTGTTGTGATTATGCATCTCCCCCCTCCCCCAGCAAAATATTCTGGTGAAGAAAGTAAAAAAGGCATTTGGAGTAGGCTAGGGTTTTATCAAGGAGAGAGATGTGTTAGCTCAGTAGAATATTTCAGTAACTCACACTATTTCCAAATTGAATTTAGAAGTCGCTTTCTCTATGCCAGCAAGGATGTTGTCAAATGATGAATGTGTCTACTTTTATTCCCAAAGGGCTCCTCAGTCCCCAGAGAAAGGAAGCACTGCAGAGACTAAGAGCAGAAATTGAAGTTTTAACAGATTCCTGGTTAGGAACTGCATTGAAGTCCTTACTTCTCATCCAGTCCAGGTATGGAAATAATTCTTTTAGTTTTCATCCTCTCAGAGAGACGCTTTCTTCCACCCTAGTCCAGGATAGGTCATTCCCTAAAACAGACTGTGGGACAGGGGTGAGAAGAGTTCAAATGATGCAGGGAAGTATTTGGTTAGGTGGGAGGCAAGGTCATTTTACTCTAAAAGCACACCGAAGAGCTTTGAAAGCTTTTTTCCTTTCTCTTACTTTTTGCTCACTAAATTATACTCAGTAACCCAGAATCTCCAGCCCAGAACGTGGGTGGGCCTGGTGACATCAAAGAATACATGTAGGAGCTATATCACAAATATCCTAAGTGTAGGAAGCGCCAGAGAAATGTAGCAAAACCTACTCAGGAAGGCGGGATTCAAAAGAAAAAGAGTACAGGGACTTCCCTGGTGGTGCAGTGGTTAAGAATCCGCCTGCCAATGCAGGGGACATGGGTTCCAACCCTGGTCTGGGAAGATCCCACATGCCGCGGAGCAACCAAGCCCTTGCGCCACAACTACTGAGCCTGCGCTCTGGAGCCCGCGAGCCACAACTACTGAAGCCTGTGCTCCGCAACAAGAGAAGCCACCACAATGAGAAGCCCGCGCACACAAGAATAACCCCCGCTCACTGCAACTAGAGAAAGCCCGCGCATGGCAATGAAGACCCAACGCAGCCAAAAATAAATAACTTGAAAACAGAAAAGAAAAAGGGTACATTAAGCAGATTAAGGAGATTTGAGCTTGAAGCTTAGAATGGGAAATAAATACATACCCTTATTCGTCCCTCCCTCAAAGCAAGAATTCCGATTCACAGCCTACTAAACAGTAAAACTGACACCAAGGGGTGGATATCTGTGAAGGTAAAGGATTTGTGAAAATAATATGTATTCTGAAATTTCTGTTGCCATTGTGTGATGAGCAGAGAGGACTTCAGTCATATCTCATTCAGATGAAATGGCACTGTTGTAACTGAAAGCCTCATTGTGTTTTCTGGAGTGTGGTATCAGTGCTGTGGGTTGGTGGGGTTTGCTAACAATGCAGTGAGCTAGAATGGTCAGAAGGAAGTGAGGCAAGAATCAAGTTGCTGCTCTGTGTCCACCACAAAAATCTCTGTCCTTTAATTGGGAAAATAAATAAACCTGAGATAATTAGAGCAAAAAGTGAACATTGGCACTGAACAGATACCATGCCGGGCACTTTGAGATTAATTTTTCACAAGCAGGTCCTATAGAGAAGATCCATTTGAATTCTTGTTCGCAGGTTGGTTTGATTTCACCTTTTTCTTTTCTTTTCCCTCTTTCTCCCTTCCAGAAAGAATTGTGTGAATGTTCTGATCACTACAACCCAACTGGTTCCAGCTCTGGCCAAGGTTCTCCTATATGGGCTAGGAGAAATATTTCCTATTGAAAACATCTACAGTGCTACCAAAATTGGTATGGGTTCAATTCTGTTTCTTGTCACTAGCCTTACAATAATACTTGCTACTTAGGATATGCTTATTATTTACCAGTTCCTCAGTTAGACACTTTATATATACATATATCTATAATCCTCACAGCATTCTTCTGACATTACTGATGGGGCAGTTCAGGCTTATCAGTTATGTAGTTTGCTCAAGACTTCACAGCTAGTAAGTTACATAAACAGGATTCGAATCCAGGTCTGTCAGACTTAAAATTTATCATGCTCTTTTCTTTTATAATATTTGAAAGAACATAATATCTAGTTTAGAAATCCACTATGCCTCATTTCAAATTCCTCTTTCACAGACAGTGCACTGTAATGTAGTATAATCAAAAAAGCACTAGATTAAAAATCAAGGACTAAGATATATACTTTAAAATGGTTAAATCCCTCACACTCGTTAGGATAGCTGCAATAAAAAAAAAAAACCCAAAAACAAAATAACAAGCGTTGGCAAGGATGTGGAGAATTTGGAACCCTTGTGCACTTCTGGTGGGATTGTAAAATGGTGCAGCTGCTGTGGAAAACGATATGGCGGTTCCTCAAAAATTAAAAATAGAACTATCACATGATCCAGCAATCCCACTGCTGGGTATATATCCAAAAGAATCCAAAGCAGATAGCAAAGAAATATTTGCACACCTATGTTCATAGCAGCATTATTCATAGTAGCCAAGAGGTGGAAGCAACCCAACTGTCCATCAAATGAATAGATAAACAAAATGTGGTATATACATACAGTGGGATATTAGTCAACCTTAAAAAGGAAGGAAATCCTGTCATATGCTTACTACATGTATGAACCTTGAAGACATTATGCTAAGTGAAGTAAGCCAATCGCAGAAAGACAAATACTGTATGTTTCCACTCATGTGTAAGGTACCTAGAGTAGTCAGATTCATAGTAACAGAAAATAGAATGGTAGTTAATAGGAGCTTGGGGAGAGGGGAAATAGGGAGTTGTTGCTTAATGGGTATAGAATTTCAGTTTTGTAAGATGAAAAGTTATGGAGAATTATTGCACAACAGTGTGAGTATACTTAATACTATTGTAATATATATTTTTAAATGGTTAGGATGGTAAATTTTATGTTATGTGTTTTTTTACCATACTTTTTTGAAAAGGAAAAACAAAAAAAAACTAAGGACTAGGATAGAGTCCTAACTCCCCCACTTACTAGCTTTTAGGGAAATTACTGTATCTCCTGAGCCTCAGTTTTCTCATATAAGATGAAAAACTACCAGAGAGGTTTTGAAAATCAAATGAGACGGTGTATGTGAAGATATTTTTTATCCCCTAAAAACGTATTCAGTTCTCAGTACATGAAATAGTAAGTACTCGATAAATATTTGCTGAATTGATTAATGAATTGGCACCAGATTTATATAAAACCAACTTGTTCAGCTGAGAAGGCAGCAGAATGTGTCACTCTAATCTTATGTGCTGTACATGGTCCAGGGAAAGAGGGCTATGACAGCTATCTCCTTACCCCTCCAGACCCTTGAGTCTGTGCCTACAGTTCCTACTTCCCTATTGCAGCCAAGGAGACAGTCCTCATTTGAAGATAAG
This sequence comes from Mesoplodon densirostris, assembly GCF_025265405.1. Lineage (NCBI taxonomy): Eukaryota > Metazoa > Chordata > Mammalia > Artiodactyla > Ziphiidae > Mesoplodon > Mesoplodon densirostris. The sequence continues at coordinate 22,911,859 of NC_082662.1, read as the reverse complement.
TTGTAGTTATCTACTAGATTAAAAAATGTCAGGCATTGCCAAGGCACTCAGAATATAGCAGTGACAAAATCCTCTGTCCTCATGGAACTTACCTGTAGTCAGTGGTGCTCGGATAATTGGGTTATCCATACGGGGCAAAAAAGCAGATTGTGTATTCCTTCTTTATGCTATTTGCAAAAATAAATTCCAGGTGGATAAAAAATTTACCATGAAAAGCAAAACGTTAATTTTTAGAAGAGAAAATAGAAGAGTATCTGTATGACCTTAAGGTAGGGAGGGATCTCATTTAAGAGACCCCAAAAATAGTACTTAAAAAAAAAACGATCATTTTGATTGTGTGAAGCTTTTAATTTTATATACAGTGAAAGATGACATAAAGTGACAAGACAAATCACAGACTGGGAGAAGATACTTGCAATACATTTACTTGTTGATTAGTATACAGAATCTATAAAGAGCTCCTGCAGATCAATAAGCAACAGACAACATAATTTTAAAAAGTAGGCAAAAACCTTGGAGCAGCCAATTTGCAGAAAAGGTAACCCAAATTGTTTGTAAACATATATGAAAAGTTTTTTAACCTCACCAACTAAGGGTCTGCAAATTAAAGAAATGCAAATTAGGGCTTCCCTGGTGGCGCAGTGGTTGAGAGTCCGCCTGCCGATGCAGGGGACACGGGTTCATGCCCCCGTCCGGGAGGATCCTACATGCTGCGGAGCGGCTGGGCCCGTGAGCCATGGCCGCTGGGCCTGCGCGTCTGGAGCCTGTGCTCCGCAGCGGGAGAGGCCACAACAGTGAGAGGCCCACGTACAACAAAAAAAAAAAAAAAAAGAAAAAAAGAAATGCAAATTAAAACATGATGCCTTTCTCGTCTGTTAGATTGACAAAAATTTAAGTCTGACAGTGCCAAACTTTGTCAAGGAAATGAGAAGTTACTCTGCTGGTGGGATTGAAAATGGATATAACTTTTTGGAAAACAGTTGGTCAATGTTTAGTAAAGTTTGAGATGTGCATAACCCTATGACCAAGGAATTCTACTTTTAGATATTTATACTTGAGAGCAGGGGTCTCAGACTGTAACCCACGTACCAAATTCTGCCCACTGCCTGTTTTTGGAAAGTTTTATTGAAACAGAGCCATGTCTAATCATTTCCATAGCTGCTTTCACACTACAGTAGCAGAGTTGAATAATTGCAACAGAGATCATATGACCTGCAAAGCTTGAAATATGCCAACTCCTTCCCTTGAGTTTTTTCTCATTTGCACAAGGAGATATGTGCAAGGATTTTTTTTTTTTTTGATGCAGCCTGGTTCATAGTAGAAAATAATTAGAAACAGCACATGAACCTGTCTATGAACAGAAAATAGAATAGTCAAACAATGGAATACTGTATAGCAGCTAAAAGTGAATGAACTGGGGCTTCCCTGGTGGTGCAGTGGTTAAGAATCCGCCTGCCAACGCAGGGGACACGGGATCGAGCCCTGGTCTGGGAAAATCCCACATGCCGCGGAGCAGCTAAGCCCGTGCGCCACAACTACTGAAGCCCACGCATCTAGAGCCCACACTCCACAACAAGAGAAGCCACTGCAATGAGAAGCCTGTGCACCGCACCGAAGAGTAGCCCCTGCTCACCGCAACTAGAGAAAGCCTGTGCGCAGCAACGAAGACCCAATGCAGCTAAAAATTAATTAATTAAAAAAAAAAAAAGGTGAATGAACTAAAACTACATATATCCCTAAGGATTAGTATTAAAAACAATGCTGAACACAAAAAACACATTACAAATAAAATAGTATGTACAGTATATAATTTATATAAAGGTAAAAAATGTTCACAATAATAGCCATACATTGTTTATGGATACACACTCAGGGAGAGAAAAGAGGAGGAAGAATGTCATCAAGTAGGGGTAAATAGAAAACTTCAAATAAATCTGTACGATCTCATTTTTATATTTTTTTATCTAAAGCAACTCTAAAATGTTAAGATTCGATAAAGCTGGGTTGGTGGTCGCTATATAGGCATTTATTTTTTATTGTTCTTTTTTGTATGGTTGAATTATTTCATTACAAGGGCTTCGATGGGGGAGATACATCTGTAACCCCCTTCAGATTTTGCTACTGCTGCCCCTGCTTTACTATGCATTTTGTAAGAAGTCAGAGCACTCGCTAACCTTCCCACACCTGAAAGGTAGATTTCTGTGGTGCTTGATACCGCATCCTGGCACTCAGAGGCTCATCAAACTAATGGACATGACTTTATTCCTTCTGACAGTAAATGTGCTTATTTGGTGATCTTCTCATTTCGTCCAGAGCTAATTAGCAGAGCTACAGTGGTACCTGGCGCCATGGTAACCACAGTGAGAGGCTTGAGGCTTTCCTTTACAGAACTATGAGATGAGAGCAGGGAGAGGAAATGTTTGTTCGGTTCCTCTGAAATGGTTTCAGAATTACATTTCTCTTAATGGACACTCTGTGACATTAAAGAGAATTCTCAAAATCATTTCTGAAAATGTCAGAAGTCTTTCTTTTCTTAAATTAATTAATTATTTTTGGCTGCATTGGGTCTTCGTTGCTGCGTGCAGGTTTTCTCTAGTTGCAGCGAGTGAGGGCTACTCTTTGTTGCGGAGCATGGGCTCTAGGCGCACGGGCTTCAGTAGTTGTAGCTCATGGGCTCAGTAGTTGTGGCTCACGGGCTTAGTTGCTCTGCGGCATGTGGGACCTTCCCGGTCCAGGGCTCAAACCCGTGTCCCCTGCATTGGCAGGCGTATTCTTAACCACTGCGCCACCAGGGAAGCCCAGAAGTCTTTCTGATAGAGGAAACCCAAGAACCTAATCTTCTCCAAAGGCTTGGTTGGTCTTGCAGTTACAGCTTCTATCACTTGACGTAAGCTGACTAGTCATTGGTTTTATCCTCCTGAACAGGAACGCTCATCTCTAGGATTGTTTTGAAAGTACAAAATGGAAGCAGTGTATTTACCAACTGTATTGGAATTATTTTTTCGTATGGCTACTTCTTTACCCTGAGCTGTTAATAACTCACTCTTAATCCTTTTAGAGGAAACATTCCTAATTGTATTTCTTCCTTGATCATTGCAGGCCAGGACAATGAAAACAGCTCTATGTCCCTGTCTTCTAAATAAGAGACATTCCCTTTGTTGGGTCTTAGGGGAAATTTCTAAAATCCTACCGACTTAAAAGTTTTTTCTATAAATCATAAATTAGACTGTAGGTCTAGCAGAGGTTGGCTTAGGTAAAGACCTAATGGTTGGAATGGAATTAGACAAATAACTCTTTAACACTTAATAAGAACTCATTATTAGTTGAATTATTTAATGTTTAAATTGGGGCTCAAGGCATAGAGTAGAGCCATCCCCTTAATCATTTGTGAAATTAAAATGTATTTACTTAGCAAACATGGATTGAATGCTTGATGTGAACATAAGGTGTGACAATGCTATTATAAAATGGTAGCACTGAAAGGGACCTAAGTGCACCTAAGCCAAGCCTTGTATTAAGAGTGGGAGACTGAAGCCCCAAGTGGACTAGTGTCTGGTCCAGGTTTGTTTGAGGTGCCACCTGGGCTAGGCATGTCATAGACTTGCAGTTGCTTAGATGTACCAATCAGGACTTCTGAGTATGGGTGTAAAGATTCTTGTCAGATACGATGTAGTCATCTTAGATTTGTGTATTTCTATATTTGTATATTTATTACAACAGTTTTCCAGCAGATGGCATTCAAGTGCCTTGAGGAAGAGGCGCCTTTTTCTTATTCACACAGGAACACTGGTGCTAAGTCACTGAATCTGGCAAGAAGATAGGATGAGAAAGTTAATGGAGCAGGATATAAAAAGGAAGCAGAGTTAGCGCCTTGCTTAACTGAAGAAGGTGGCAGAAGCAGTTTTAATAAAGCATAAGAGATGGTGAAGGAAGAGCAAGAGAAATAATTTTCTTTTTATTTACTTACACAAGTACAGTGTCTGCCACAGCAGTTTTATGTGTGCATGTTTAGGTGTTGGTTCCAGGTAGGATTTGAATTTTGATACATCGCCATGTTTCTAAGAGCTGTCTGCAGTGGATTTAAATCACCCATTTCCCGAGGTTAATGTCACTGATACAGGATCTCAGTTGCAGTTACACAATATAATAGGAAGTTCCAGATGTGACAAATATTGCTGCCATATTCATTGGTACTCTGAGACTCCTCCCCTCCTGAAAGACATAAGGCCCAGGACTAGGACTGTTTCTGGGAAATGTAGAGTTGGAAGGAAATGGCTGTTTTTTCCTAATTACTAACCGGAAATCAGGGACTTCCACTTCTTTTTCTTACACTAATGGTTTCCCCTCAAAAATCGTCCTTTTGTCAGGCACAATGACCAGAGCCTAGACTCTGGAGTCAGAGGCTCAGAGTCTAGCTACTAGCTTGTTTGTGATCTGGGGCAAGTCACTAATCCTTTGGGTCCATTTCCATCTATCAGAATAGGGGATGGGACCCATCTCACCGGATTATTTTGAGAATTAAGTGAACGAACACTTTGAAACTGCTTTGTATGCTGTAAAGTACAGGAGCTGTGGAAGAGGGAGGGAGTGTGCACAGCTCTCATACGGTGTTTATAGAAACATCCCACACTAAGATCTTAGGTACTTCACCCTCAGTGTGAAAGTTAAAATAAGAACCTAGAGAGCACAGTGCCTAGAAAGTCTGTTGTGTGAGTGGCACAATTTCACATTCTTTGGGCAGAGGGCCTGTTGGATCTCTAGCTGCCACCCCTGCTCCCAACCAAGCAAACCACGTGGGCTGCCCTGATTCTGTCTAAGCACAGGCAGGTGAACCTAGCAGCAGTCCTTTTCTTTGGTATCGAAAAAAAGAAAGGGAGGAATGTCCTAATAGGAAATATCTTTTTCTCATCAGGTAAGGAGAGCTGCTTCGAGAGAATTGTGTCAAGGTTTGGAAAGAAAGTCACATACGTAGTGATTGGAGATGGACGAGATGAAGAAATCGCAGCCAAACAGGTAACCATGGCAAAATAAATAGTCTATATGGGAATGCAGTGAGCAATTAGAAAAATGGTAAAACTCAGAAATCATAGTAATCTGTTGTGCATTTACAGTGTTTTCCCTTCCTCCTATTCCTCTCCCATTTTTCTTTAAAAAAAAAAAGAAAGAGGGTCATTTTTTCCCCCATATGCAGAGTTTTCCCTGTAAGTTGTTAGATCCTCCCCTTCTCTCTCCTCCCTGCCACTCTAAAGTCTTAAAATCTTTGAGCCCTACTACAAGGACACCCATCATTAAACCTGACGTGGGCCCCATCTTCCATCTTCGTCTTAGAGGTCAATGCTTTCTCAAGAGCGTGAGACTTTACTACTAAAGGCCAATCATTCAGACTTTTCCAGGCTTTCCAGCTTTAATTCTAAAGTGCTTGTTGCCCTCTGGGGAAGACACTAGTGGATGTAGACATCAGTGCTTCTAGGTCTGAAGAAGAAGGGAGTGGGGGAGATAGAAGAACAACTCAAGTCATTATCAGACTTTGTGTCTCTAAGCTGATGCTTCTAGTCATCTGCCACAGAGTACACCCATTGGAAAATGGCTTAGATCTCAGTCTCCTCCCTCTGAGGGATCTTTTCTGCACCCTCTGTGACAGAAGACTTTCTAGTCCTTGCTTGAATATACCTAAGGGTGAGGAGGCTGCTTCCCAGGTATCCTGTTCCACTGTGGGGTCATCCAGGCTCTTAGGATGTTCCTCCTTCCATTGAACTAAAATTTCTGTTTTGTATCCTGGTCCTAATCTGGCACTTCTGAGCACAACATAACAAGTCTGCTTCCTCTTCAGTATATTCAAGGCCTTTTAAATATTATGTGTGAGCAGCAGGCTTGAAAAAGCACTGAGCTACATGCCAAAAGAACTGTGTTCTAGGACTTTCAGTATTCCAGGTAACTTGCAACCAGTCTGAACAAAATGGTTAGTAAAGCTAATTTCCATCAGCTTTATACAACATGGTTTCCAACACTCATGCTTTTCAAAGCCCTTCTTTAAAATATGGCTTCCAGAATGGCACACAGTATTCTGGACATAACTCTGATCACATAATATAGTGGGATTATTATTTTCTAGATCTCTGTGTTCTTCATCTTGGTCATGGACAGGATTTGGGCTTTGCAGCTCTGAACCTTATAGAAAATAGACTATCCATAAGAAAATGTAATACTATATTAATACTGATTTCTTACATGGGTCATTTTATTTGATCCTGAGGATCGTGCATAGTAGCTAGAACAAGTCTGTCTCATAAAAGCACAGAGTTACCACTGAAACCTAATAAAAATCTCTCACATCTGTAAGTGTCTTGTAGTATACATACGTCCCTATACACATGACTTACTTGATCCGTATGACAGTCTTATGAGGTGGGCAGGAGGAAGGAGGGTTACCAAGTACTTTGGGGAGAGGTCTGTGGAGGAAGGGGTGTGGGTAAATATAAGCTCCCAAAAGAAGTTGGGTTAACCAGTGCCCCTCCCTCCTCCCCCTTCCAGCACAACATGCCCTTCTGGAGGATCACAAACCACGGAGACCTGGTGTCCCTCCACCAGGCTTTGGAGCTTGATTTTCTCTAAGAACTGGAATGAAGAGCCTTCCCCACGAGCTCCTTTTCGCTCCTGAAAGGAGCTAGAGACCGGAACCAACTGGGAACTCTTTCTCCATGGAATGCTGGCGAGAACACAATCAAAACCAAAAGCTGCAAGAGATGAAGCTTATTTTTGCTAAGAGTGAGCTGCAGCCCCGTGTTCATCCTCGCATAGGAGCGGAAGACAGTTGGATTGAGAGAACAATAGACTCATCGCAGCTACAGTGCTTTTAATTCTTCTGGGTTTTGTTTTGTTTTATTTTGTGTCAAAATAAATGAAGAAAAAGAAAAGGAAATTCTTGGGGCAGAGTTGCACTCTGCGTCCGTGACCAGATTGAGAACTGCCATTAACTTGTGGTGATAGGATAAACGCAGCAGACTTTTATAATAACATCTCTTGCAGTCTTTGTAATCTCCTTAGCTGTAGAACATATTCCCAGTGAATGTATATGTTATTTTTATAGGTAAGGGTCTGGTGTCTGAAGCAGGTTCCCCTCCCCCTTTCTAGCAAGAAAGGGGTGTGTAAAGTTTCCTTGGAAACTCCGTAACTGAAATATCTGAGATACCTCTCTGTGACGGTAGCACCTCCTCCGCTGCCCAGCGCTCTGCTCTCTCGGGCGGCTTCCTTCCGGCTCCTCCATCTCCTGGCTGGCTGAACTGTGGGGCATGGACCCTGATTCACTGTAGACTTTCCTGTTTCCCATCCTAGAAGCCTTAGTTCCCTTTCACCAAATGGTACAACCCTAGAAACTCCTTCTCTTAGACAGTAAATTGTAAGCCTTCAGCTTGACTCTTAGTCAAAGGGTATGTCCCAAGGGGCTTACCTCCAAACTGGAGAGAAGAACTAAGACTTCTTAGGAATTTCCACTTTTTTGGCTCTTGAAACAAGAAGATTCCACCTTTTCCTCCTGCAGAGAAGCACCCTTCCCCAACACATGCTCACCTCTACAGCACCCTCGCCCTTCTTAGTCATCAGTGCTGGGCTCTTGGCCCTTTCCTGCCCTCTGTACCTCATGTCCACCCCCATGCAGCTCTGGCCAGTCCCCAGGCTTTGGACCCAAGTAGTCAAATCAAGTCTGAGAAAAGGTTCATAATCACATTTTGGCCAAAACTGCGAAGGGATGTGACTTTCTTTGAATCCTTTAAGCCCTGTTGAAAGGTGTTCTGGACATATATTTATCCAGATCACAGCCTGAAACTGAAGAACAGATTGCCATGATCACAACCCAGTTTTCCCATGGAATACCCTTCCCGCTTCTCAAATCCCCTTCTAAAGTGGGAAACCAGAAGGCCAGAAACACTTTGCTGATTTAAATGAGGTTGTAGACCCCCTACTCCATGCCTGAAAACTCAGTCTTGGGCCCAGTGCAGGAACATCTCTCAACCTGACTTCTGGGAGGATCGGTGGGTGCCCAGGCACTGGTCTCAGCCTTCAGTCCAGCTGTGTTTGTGGATGCCCCATCCCTCCAAGACTGGCCTGGGCATCTGCTCAGGCAGAATAAACTTCCGTAGAGCTCAGGAAGTTCGGCCTCTTTCCAGGTTGCACAGAGAGAGGTGATTTTATAAGCACCTCAGAGAGGTGTAGTCTGGGTCCTTAGTAGGAGGCATCCTTGACCAACCCCAGCTATAAATGCTTGTACCCAGAGGTTCTGCATATCCATTTTCAGAGATGTTGCAGCACAAAGGGGTCAGATTCCTTCCAAAGCCAGATCACCCAGAGAAAGGGTGATCACACATTCCCTCAGAACTGATTGAGAAAGTGCTTCATGACTCAGTTTTAGAGAAGATGTTTTTGGAGAGGAGCTCAAGTCAATGCTCATTACTTAGCTGCCTCTTTGGACGGGAAATACAAAGTCTGAGGTGGACCTTCTTGGTCTGAGTTCAGCATAGTTGCCCAGATGCTGCTCTGCCTTGCTTGGTAATTTATCTTAGAATGCTCTAGGGTGGGTCTGTACTTTCAGGCCCCTAGTCCTCCCCGTACTGGCAGTAGAGCTGTTGGTTTATTGCCCTGGACGTAGGCCACCCTGTTGGTGCTGTGCTTCAGGCTGCAGAGCGGTACCCACGTCGTGCACACAGGTCCACGCACACACACTTCCCTCTCCCTGCCCGCTGGGAGAAGCTCTTTATTCCTAGAATATGACTTGGACTCCTTTTTCGATGGCCTTTTCCCTCCTCCTCTGACTGCACAGCTTAGGTCTTTGCAAAAGGAACTTGAAATTGGCTAAGAGAGGTGAGGAAGCTCTCTGAGCAGTGCCGCCTTTGCTCTTTTCTGGTTGTTTAGAGGGTAGACAGAAAATGGAGCTTCCTGGCTCCTCTTTGCCAAAATGAATTGTTCAGGGAACCCAGTGATCTTCTTGGAGCCTGTGTTTTCCTCTTCCCCAGCACAGAGGTCTGGAGAGGAAAATAAGTAGGCAGCACCACGAGTTCTTGGAGGCTGAGGTCGAAAGGATACTGTGGGTCCTTTCGTCAAGGGGGAAGGCCTCTTTACTAGAAAGAGTCCCCATGGAATAAGGCACATGATGAGTCCTTTTCCCATCTGGGCACCGTGGGTTCTGTAAGATGGGTCTGCACATTTCGTGGTGAGAGCTAGGCCGTCTCTAGTAGGGAACTGAGTTGTCAGCTGTGTCCTGGGTTTGAGAGGTGGCTTTACTTGCGAATGTAAAACTGACTGTGCCTTAGCATCACCCTGTCCGGTGCCCCTGGGGCAGCTGGTGGTGTCCAGGAGAGTGGATGCCTGCTCCAGATTTAGATGCCTACTTGGGCTTTTATTTGGTTTGGGGTATTCCTGTCTTCTGCAAGTTGGGGGAGCAAAGCTAGTGTCCCAGGAGACTTGTGCCACAGCTTATTCGCAGCTTACACAAACTTGTTCGCGTTAAAGCTCCAAGCAGAATCTGATTGGCAAACTCCAGCTGCAGTATATGGAGCTTCTAGATGTTCACTACCTTGAATGGGTGTCAGTGCCACTGAACCGTGGGGGAGAGGAGTCGAGGGGCGGAGCCACGCTCTCCCTCTTCCTGGGAGAGCGATGGTCTAAGCCAAGGGCTGGTGGGCTTGGGGCCTTCCTCTCCTCGCTCCTGCAGGAAGGGGGCAGTTAGGACCCCTCTTAAGCAGGCTTCTGTTTCTTACCACTAAATTGGCTTCCTTTTTCATCCAAAAGTTGGAATTCCCCAAATACCCTGTAGAGGCCAAATCTGAATTCTGAGATTTTGAAATATCTTAAACCACGAGAGAAAATCAGATCTGTGCCACGTCTGATCAGCAGGCCCTGTCCCTTCCTCTCCTCTGAGTCAGACAGCTCTAGCAAGCAAGGTTACTTGGTTAGTTCCTAATGCACTGATGGGAGCCATCCCATTAAGGACGACTTCTACTCAAAACATGACCCTCTGGACTTCAGATGCCTCATTTAGCAGGAAAAGGCACTGATTAGATATATTTATGTGACTGCGGGCATTTGTGGCTGTAGAGTCCTTGACCATAATGTTATATGTAATGGGAACTATCTTATAAACTTGAAAAAATAAAGTTTTTATTTTCTATATGGTTTGCTCCTGTGTCTTTTCTGAGTAGGATCAGCCCAGTTGCCCAGCTGAGTAGGCTTCTAAGTAGGGCTTCATAAAAAATCAGAAGAGCTCATTAGAAAGATGGCACCCTTTCAGTAACTGAGTCATTAATTTCACCAAAACAAACAAACAAACAAAACTAACCATTTGGTATAAATAAATGAGAAAATAAACTAGATATTTTAAAATAATTTGCAAGGGAAAGTTTATTTCTTAATTGTTTCTAAAATACATCACTTTTCAAAGTTTAGGACTGGAATGCCAAGAGATTTCATTTGCTGTCAAATGTGCTGAAATTTAATTATTAAAAAAAATCAATACCTTGCTGTGCTGAGCTTAAAATGCAAAAGCAATAAAACTGACAAATAGATATCCAAATGTTTGATTTGGCTTGTTTTCATGTTACATCAACTACTTTTTCTCTTTTCATTTCTTTAGATTTGAGTCTGACTGTTCATTGGTCTGGAAAACAGTCAGGCATCCTTTTGCCTTTTATTCCAATGGAGATTAGAATTGGGTTCTAGCTTCCAAGTACCATACATGTCAGACTATAAGATGTATTTTTCCCCAAATTAATTCCCCCCAGAAAAGAGGGGGCTGCCTTGTATTCTGAGGCATTAAATCTTTTCATCAGAAGATGCACATTTTGAGCCACAATATAGTTGAAGCAAACTTGTTAATCGGTCAGAAGTACAGGTATCAGAGTGTTATTAGTTTTTAAGCCCAAAGAGTAAACACCTCCATCTCCCCCTCCAATAGGTATATCTGCACGTTTCTCAAGAACCTTTCCGGTGGCATGTTAAAATGAGCAAATCAAGAGCTTTTTTATTCTTCAAAAACAAGTTTCTTTTTTTTTTTATGTTGGGGGTAGGAGTTTATTAAATTATTTATTTATTTTTGCTGTATTGGGTCTTTGCCTCTGTGCAAGGGCTTTCTCCAGTTGTGGCAAGTGGGGGCCACTCTTCATCGCGGTGCGCGGGCCTCTCACCATCGTTGCGGAGCACAGGCTCCAGATGCGCAGGCTCAGTAGTTGTGGCTCACGGGCCCAGTTGCTCCGTGGCATGTGGGATCTTCCCAGACCAGGGCTCGAACCCGTGTCCCCTGCATTAGCAGGCAGATTCTCAACCACTGCACCACCAGGGAAGCCCTAAAAACAAGTTTCTTGACATAAAAAAAAAAAACAATGGAAATCTTCAAAGGAAATTTCTAATTACAAGTAACATCACTGTCCTCTTTTTTAAATTCTTGATTCCGTGAACTTTATTTACAAATGAAACGACCACTAAATTCCACAGCTTTTTAAATTACATACCTGTTACCCTCATTTGACAATTTCATCTAGAGAATACAGATGAGAACTTAGCCAAAAAATTAAACATCTTTTTGGATTTTCTCAGGGGAAATAGCCTAAGACACTACACTGCATCATCTGTTTGGGCATGTATGGCATCTCCCCAGAGCCTAGTCTTCTCCACATACGACAGGAAGAAGTAGAGAAAAGTAAATGTAGCAAGTTTTGTTTTGTTTTAATTGAAGTAGAGTTGAGAGCAAGTATTTGTTTTCGTGAACCCCTTAGAAGCTATGTTTGAGGCTAGGTTGGACACTAAGCCCAGGGATTTATAAAGGCCAAGCCTGCTCTCTGAGGTCTCAACCCTTGATATTCCCTATGAGTTGAGAAAAATAATGATTTCACTTTTGTGTGTGCGCAAATGTGTGTTTATAGTCAATTTAAAAAATGATCCTTTTTCTGAGGTTATATGTTCTTTCATAAGACAAGATAATAGATGGTGGTAGTTTTTACTGCCCTTTTTCATTAAAATTAACTTGGCAACCATGTTGGCCATTATACTGGTTCATGAAATTCAAAAGTCTGAAAATCATTGGACTAAGTGATCCTGGAGATCCTTTCTACCTCTACCATTCTGTGTATGTAAAAAGCACCAGCGTCATCTTCCCAGAGTTCCTCCCTGCTCCCAACCTTCATCTCTGTGTCAGCCTTGGCTCCAGGCCAGTGTAACTGCTACAAGCCCTCCTTCATCCAGTCACTGCTGACTTGGTGTCTGGAATAAAGCACATCCGCGTGGCTGTCATCCTCACCTCCTTTAGGGCGTATATCAGTTTCTCAGGGAGGCCTTCCCGGCCATTCTATATAAAATTGTAACTCCCACCTACGACACACAGGCACTCTCCCTACCTTATTTTTCTTTTAGCACTTAACACTATCTGATACATTCTTTCACTTATTCTGTTTACTGTGTCTCCACTAGATGAATGAATGAATAACAGACTCTTCTGGATCCCGTCCCAGTGGTGATGAACCTTTCCTTCTGTCTCCAGTGCCCTTTCCCTGCTCCTTGTTTCTGCAAACCACAGACCTCCCCAACACCACTGCCCACATCCACATCCCCTGTCATCACTGCATCGCTCCCAGTGACCTCCCAGCAAAAAGACCTTGCTTCACCTGCGCTCGCATATTCACTTCCTGATACCAAAGGTGAACCTACTCCCGCCAGGCCCAGCAGCAGAGCCAGCTAAGAGCACACACTAGAGTCAGCCCAGATCTGGGTTCTGATGCCCACCTGAGTGGTCAACACCACACTGGCTCACCAGCTCCTGACGCTTAGAAAACAAGGTTAAGAAGTCTTGCCTAAGCCAGCCCTCTTCTCTGGTCCCAGGGTCTTTACCGACTTTGAGAGGACTTTGCATCCCTGACCCCTTTTTTCCAGGCGGCTTTGAACTTGGCGGTGGATTTAATGACACAACTAGGCTAGGGGATTTCATGAGGTTTTAATAATAATCTAATAATACTGTTCAACAAAGACAACACACGTGTCTCTCGCTTACAGAGACGCAGATACACACACCTCTTACGCCCACACAGACTGAGGTAGAAAGTACACTGCCTGAAGCACAAAAACATACTCAGCGGGCTGAGCCATGGCCCAGACCACAGGTTCACAAGGCACTTGGTTGAAAGGTCACCCCTAGAGAGCAGGGGCAGAGGCCAGGCCAGCTGCCCTAAGGCCTTGGAGGGGCTGCCAGGGCTGCCAGGCAGTCAGGCATCCCTGGCTTCCAGCCTGAGAGCCTGTTCCGGAGCAGCTGGAGAGGGTAAGAGGTGAAGCTGGAATGGCAGCTGATCTGCCAAGGCTAGAATGATGCTTCTGGCACATAAAAGGCCCTCGGTAAACATTTGCTGAATGAATGGAATGACTGGGGTGGGGCAGGGGAGGAAGAATTCCAGAACACATCCTGGAGGTCCTGGGGCCTTCCAGCCCAGGATAGGGGAACCAGTGGTGGGACAACAGCTCCACCAATTATTTTAGAGGTAGCCAGGGAGGTAAAAATACCAACACTGGGATGCTTTGGGGTTATACTTGTTTGGGGGTAAGGGAAGAGGGGGGTCTCTTCTTTCCTCCCAAAGTGTTTCATACATAATTGGGGCCCTTGACCCTCCAGGGCCCAGCCCTTCTCATCTTGTTCTCATCCTTGAGGGCAGGCCTCTGTCTTACTCACCTCTGGTCTCCAGCGCCTGGCACAGATCAGGCATCAAGTGCTCGTTGAGTGAATCAAGGCCCATAGCAGCATAAGCAGCTTATCTTCTACATTCTACCAACTGATTCCATTCAGTCCCCTGGCTGGGTCTGACCCTGCCTCAAAGGACACCATTCACCTCTCCCTTCCATGGCAAAGCAGTCTCATCCCTACCTTTGGGGAAAAAGTTCTTAGCCAAATGGGCCATGCGCCTGTTCTGAGGCAGCTGACGCCCCTCGAGGGAGCGCAGACCCCAGGTCCCGTCCACCTGGTCAGGCTCCCAGCGGCGGCTGGGGTGCAGCCAGCGGTAGTAGACCAGCCGCAGAGCCAGCCCCAGGAGGAAGCAGGCGCCGGCCGCAGGCAGCAGCCTCTGCAGCAGGCACCCGCCGGGCAGCCAGGTGCTCTGAGTCACCCAGGCGACCACCAGCAGAAGGCTATCATTCAGGAGGAACGCCAGGTGGATGGTAGCACGGCCTCGGGTTCGGCCCTCAGCCACGTTGAACCAGGAGAAATAAAGGATGGTGGCCACCGTTGCCCGGTACAGCCACTCGGAGCAAGGATCTGGCATAAAGTCCGTGCCCTGAAGCCAGACCCAGAACAGCAGCACCAGCCACAGGCCCAAGAAGTGCAGGGCCACATAGCGGGGGAAGAGGGCTGAGAACAGGGCCACGACCAGGACTCGGGGCCACAGCAGCAGCAGGTTCCACAGGAAGTAGATCACGGAGGCACCCAGCCCCAGGAGGGGCTTGGAGGAGAGGCAGGTGCGCAGGGCCCGGTGGTAGTCAAGCAGTGCCCACGAGATACCCACAAAGGACGTGCAGATGCTGACCCCTACGAAGAGGAAGAGGAGACAGGTGAGCCCTGCAGGCAGCCTGCAGGCACTCCCCAGAGGCCACAGGTACTGCGGAGGCCTCGTAGCCACGCTGAAGTGGGTAGTACGGCCCCCAATTTGTTGAAGGGAAAACTACAGCTGGAGAACAGTAAGTTCACACAACCCCAAACAGAGCTAGGATCCATATGGAGTCTGCCTTTCACCACAAACCTTTCCTTTTCAGGTGCTACCACGGTTATATTTTTCACGGATGAGAAGGTGTGTGACTTATACACTCTCATCGGCACCCCTGTCACCCAGCATCTGGCACCCCTGGGCCTTGGCCACACCCTGAGCATCTTCTAGGGCCCTGTTACCCTTCCTTTCCCGGAAGAGCCCACTCCTTTCTTGGATCTGAAAATCAGCAGTCCAGTTCCCCTTTCTTAGTCTCAGAAAGGGAAGCAGGAAATCCCATGGGGTGAAGACAGGCCTCTAGCTGAAGCTGCCTTCCGGGACCAAAAGGGATGTCCCTGTTATATGGATGGAACAGCCGTTACTCCCCTCCACCCTCAGACTGGGCCCTGGTTTTGATTTTCCAAGACTCGACGTGTACAGCGGGGATCCTATCCCACCTCCTAGTTGCCCATCCTGGACTAGGAGCACCAGGCCCTCAAACGAGGGCTGGAAGCATCTCTAGACTGCTTCCTCCCCACCCCCTCCCTATTGCATTCAGTCAACAGATGGTCGCTGGGAACCTGCTATGGGTCAGGAACCCACTCCCAGCCTGGAATCAGATCTGTGGCCTTTCTAACTACCCCACACTCAGGGTCTCGGCAGGGCTGATGTTCCTCCAGTTTGCCAGCATGCTGCATTCTCTGACCTGACAAGTGGTGCCCTTGGTATTAGGTAGACCCACACCCTGGTTCCCCTGGCCTACTCCTCCTTACCCTGCAAGTTCTGGCTTCATTATCGCCTATAGTCACCCATCCGGACCCCACCCCAGCCCACTCCGCTGTGCAGTTCCTACAGCACCCCACTCCTGTCTGGAGTCTTATCACACAGTAATGAGTTCCTTATCTCTGAGCTCCTTCAGGGTAGGAAACAGATTCTGTCCCCAGGGATCCCCCAGAAGCTGGCATATAACAGCAGCTGAATACATGTTGGCTAAACAAAAGTTGGGAAAATCTGTCTCTTCCCTCAATCTCCCATCCCCACTCCATACACACAGTGTAGACTGTCCCCATTTAGCCCTGGTCCTAGACACCCACTGCCTTCAAAGAGACAAACAAAAAACAGTCACCCCTCAGTAACCACAGGGAATTGGTTCCCAAAATCCGCGGACGCTCAATTCCCTAATGTAAAATGGCATAATAGAGTCAGCCCTCTGAATCTGTGGATGCAGGACTCACAGACAGAGGCCCGATGGTAGGTGCACAATGAGTGCTGTGTGTCCCAGGGCAAATCACTTCACCTTTCGGCATCTCTTTCCTCTGGTGTAAAATGGAGATAAATACAGCACCAAACTAGAGGTGCTATGAATGTGAGCAATGATGACAATAAAGCACTTTCCTCAGTGCTGGCTAATAGCAGGCACTCAATCGTGATGGCTGCTATTACTGTTTTTTGTTTTGTTTTTCAATTAATACTGCAGACTCAGATTAGCAAACTGAAAGGGCCCTTGGAGATTGAGTCCAACTCCCCAGCTTGTACAGCTGTGGAAACTGAGGCCAGAGAGGGGATCTCCAAGGCCCGCAGAGAGTGGAGGCAGAGCTGGCACTGGCTCCTCGGGAGGCTGTGCCTTGTACAGCAGCAGGTGTGCGAGGGCTGAGAAGGAGAAGGGGAAGCCTAGACCCTGAATCAGATGTGAGCTGGAGTCCTAACTTGGCTGCCAGCCGGCCTGTGACCTTGGGCAACTCCCCTAAAAGCCCTCCCAAAGCTTCTCTTTGCACAAACCTCTCCTGTGTTTTATGAGGCCACCTGCCTCTTCCTTTTCAGATCACTCCACATGCTTTACTGTAACTACCTGCTTTACAGTCTATGGTCCTGGCAGGCCAGGGGCTGTGTCCATCTCCTTATTCACTGTGGTGTTCCTAACACAGGGACAGGCACAAAGGTGCTCGATCAAAACAAAGGCGCTCTGCATGTACAAAGGCACTCAATAATTTATCTATTGATCAACAAATTGCTTATTAGGCATCAGGCACCCTACACACTTCATCTGTTATCTTCAAAATAGTAAAAATTACACTTAAGATTTATTATGCACTAGGCACGAGGCTTTATAGGCATCACTTCACTTAAACCTTTCATTAACCTTATGAGGTAGGACCATTTATTACATCCATTTATTTGTCCAGATGAGAACAAACTGAGAGCTCAGAGAGGTGGAGTCCTTTGTCCAAACTCAAGCCTAGAGCATAACTTTGGATTTGAACACAGACCTGCCCGACTAAAAGACATTCTCCTATTTTCTAAGCAGCCTTTATAAAAGAGTGAAAACCTTTCTGACATTTGTGGGCAACTTTCCCAAGGTGTAAAAGGGGGGCTGGCCGAGGGCCTGACACTCACACTGGTAGTACTCGGCGCTGCCGCTCTGCAGCATGATGGCCAGCACCAGTGTGAGCTGCGGCGTCATCTCCAGGAAGGTCTCAAAGAGCCGCAGCATGCTGATGTCCAGGGAGAGGAAGTCAGCATAGGCCAAGTCGAACTGGGAGGGCACGTCCTGCCGCCACACCAGCAGCCCCTGCCGCAGCCCCTGCACGCACCTAGGCAGTACACACGATGCCCCAAGGGGCCCAGTTAGCATCCTGTGGCATTCCTCCTTCCCTACCCATCGAGTGGATGCAGACAGGCTCAAATCCTAGCTCGTCACATACATGCTATAAGGCCTTGAGCAAGTGACTTACCTCACTGAACTTGTTTCTTCATCTGTGAAGTGGGGATAAATACAACAGCTATTACTTCTGCGGTAGCCACCATACCA